>NC_041387.1:362047773-362052119 GCF_002162155.2 Triticum dicoccoides | reverse complement strand
ATGATGCAGAGCATCCTTCAATCATCCCCATGGACACCACACTGACTCATCAAGCACCAAGTAGACCCATAACAAGAGCTCGTGTACGTGCCATCGAAAGCGTGGTGAACTCACTCCTCTCCGAGCTTCACATGAATATAGATGGAACTTGGTTGCTACCTCATCATGGAACATTGTGTATCATTAGGCACTAGGACAACCCCCAACATGGAGCTAAGGAACCTCACCAAGTCCACGAAGAAGCACGGGAAGGCTGCATGGAAGATGAAGACCAGTATCAAGAAGGAGACGCGCTCAGGCGAGCCCGTGCGCATGGCCCTTGTTGGACCATGTGCACACGGACCATCCGAAGAGATACTAGACATACGTCATGCGCACGGGCCTCCAGGAAGCCGTGCGCATGGGCCTCCAGGACGCCGTGCGCATGGGCCTCCAGGACTCCATGTCCACGGGCCCCTCCGTTGTAGCTTCCTGGGCACCCCGTACCCACGGGCGTGTACCGTGCACACGGGCCTTCCAGCGGACATGGCTGAAGTTGACTGTTTTGCCCCTCTCTTCGTCCCTCACCTCCAGCCACCTATATACCTCGTTCTTAGACCATTTGTTAGGATTAGCAAAGTGTATGATATGATCTATAGGGACCTTTGCTCATCTACCACTCCTCTTGGAGATCAAGACCTCTTAGGAGAAGATCCCCAAGTGGATATCAAGACCTCGTCTCGGAGAAGACTATCATCAAGACCTCATCTCCTTTGGATTTGAGAAGAACCTTTACCTTGTGCTATTTTCCCTTGATTGTTCATGTTATACTTGTGGATCTCATGTATACTATTCTAGTGGACGAGGGATTTGGGTTTGTTTGAGTGATTCCTCTTTTTGTTCTTGTTGTTCTTCCCTTTTCCCCCTCCAAGTGCGAAAAGATCATGAACTAGGGTTCCACCTTACAACACAAGGGGTCGGGCGTATGAGGACCTTTACCAATGGTTAGACACGAAGGAAGGCAAAAGGAACATCTATAAGATGGCTAAGATCCGAGAGAGGAAGACTAGCGATGTCGACCAAGTCAAATGCATCAAGGACCGAACAGATCAACTCCTGTTGAAGGACAAAGAAATTAAGCATAGACGGCGGGAGTACTTTGACAAATTGTTCAATGAAGAGAATGAGAGTTGTACCATTGAACTTGATAACTCATTTTATGATACCAGCAGGCATTTGTGCGGCGAATCCAGAAGTGTGAGGTGAGGGAGGCTTTAAGAAAGGATGAAGCAGGCATGTTCGACGGGACTGGACCTAGCCCCGTCACCCTCCGTCATCTCGAGCCTAATAGGTGATGAATATGTGGCGTTCAAGCAGATGAATGTGAGTGTCAACATTAACTCGATCGTCCTTTGCTGTAGTGGGCAGTGGCGGAGCTTCATGGAGGCCAAAGGGGGTCACCACCCCCACCCTCCTCTAGAAGTGTAAATAATATTTTTACTAGGTATACTAGCTATCAAAAAAGAGTATACTAGTCGCCAAAAGAGCTACCTCAGCACCAAGCCGTCCAGGAGTGGCTACATACTGGCGACTACTAGTAAAACTAGGGTGCGTTTGGTTCATTGGATGTCCCTTGTGAGACAAAGATAGCCTTGTTTTAGGGTGGATGCCACCCGTTTGGTTCAAGGATCAGGAATGATGAGGGTTGTTGGGGATAGCCAAGATTCCTGGAATATTCGTCAAAATGATGGCTATGGCCAGCCGCAGAAAAGTCACGGTCGTCGCCAACCACCTTTTTTTAGTCTCACCCCGAATCGTTTTTCTCTCCTCCCACCCCTGGTCGAGCAGAAAAATTATACTCTCTCTCCCCTCGTTTCTCTTCTTAGAGGGTGCTTGGATACAAGGGACTATTTTTAGTCTGACTAAAAATAGTCTCTTTTAGAGGCTAAAGTTCCAAGCACCCCTGACTAAAGAGAGGCTAGGACTAGTCTTGAGGCTAAAATCTTTTAGTCATGGGAAACCTACTAAAATATGTATTAGCTCTCTCTCTCCTCATTTAATTCCTCTCCTTAGTTCTGGATTGGAGGGTTTGGAGGATAATAAATGCTCAATAACTAGATTTTAGTCTCTTTAGTATTTGGATCCAAGCATGGGTGAGACTAGCAAGTTTTAGTCCCACTACTTTTAGTCATGGGACTAAAACGTATCCAAGCATGCTCTTAGTGATGGCGTTGCCAGATCGGCAAGCAGCAGCCGGACCAACAACAGAGTCGTCGTCGGCGGCGCCGACGGCGGCGAATGGATCCATGCACGTACGCACCCTCTCCTCTCTTAGGCGTGGGGGGGCTCGCTTATGGGTGGGCGATGACTTATGGTGCAGACCTGATTGCGCCGACGGTGGCCTGATTGCGCCGATTTTGTCCGGTCTTGATATGTCTCTTTGTGCCTTATATGTTTCAGGCACGACCTCAAGCTCTACTACGCCTTCAACGAACAAATCTTAATGGACCCTGATAAATGTCACACGTGTGGCATGAAGCAATTTCGCCCACACGTGTGAGGGCTGAAGGAGGTCAAGCTAAACGCCCTTCTAGCCACCAATTGTGAGACGTCGGTTTTTTATTTCTTTCACACATGCACGCAAACAAGGACAAAAACAGATGATAGCAGCAAGAATCTTTTAGGTTTTTCAAACTTTAAAATGTTTTATCTCTTAAATAGAAAATCTGATTAAAAATCTGTTTTCACCATTAAATCCGCCGTGACAACGTCATCGAAAGTAGATCCCATATCGATATGTTTTGACGATATTTTTTGGTGGTAAAAAGTTGCCATGTCTACAGCGCATAAATTGTCATGGTGTTTACACTAAAAATGCCATGATATGTTTCAAAAACTTTTTCTTCTAAAAGTGAATTTTGACATGTTATAAAAAGGATAATTAATAAACTAAACTTGCCATGAAGAATTACTAAAATTTGCCATGATCCATGAAATAATTTTGACATGGTTCATAATTAAAAATAAATTCGTCGTCAATTACTTTAAAAATGCATAGTCAGTGACTCAAATTTGCCATGAATCAGAAACTAAAATTGACATGGTGAATTACTTAAATTTTCCATGATACATGCACTACAATTTGCCAGGATTCATACAAAAAAATTCCATGCTCAAAATACTAGAATTGCCATGGTCAAAATACTAAAATTGCCGTGATCTATAAACTAAATTTGCCATGATCCATGAATTAAATTTGGCGTGGTTAATTACTAAAAATTGCCATAGTCAATTAATAAAATTTGCCGTGAAAAGTAGTTGAAATGCAATGGTAGCTTTAAATCTAGAAGAAAAAAAATAAATGAAACATATCATAGCAACTTTATTGTAAACACTAGGTAACTTCATTGTAACATCATGGCAGCTTTTGGCCCAAAAAAAGGTCATCGAAACATATCAATATGGGATATAGTTTTGAAGTTCTCTTCGAGACCGGTTTAACGATGAAAGCGGATTTTTAATTAGATGTTTTACTTAAGGGATAAAATAATTTTTAAATCCAAACATCAAAAAAGTTTCGCTGATGTCATCTGTTTGATGCGACAAAATGGATGGTAATGAAGATTCATGCCACACATGTGACACTTATCATTTGGGATCTTAATTTGTATGAGGTAGTCATGTACCAAATAATTATCTATTGTGACAAGAGATAGCACTCATTAATATACTGCACTGAATACGCAAGATAGTATCAGCAAAATTTATAGGGGTGATGCGTTGTGCACGTCTTTGATTATAATTCTTCAGTGAAAATGCTTCAGGGCCATAGCAGTTTTTTTTTCTAGTTTAAATGATTTCTAGATTGTTGTAGATAATATTGTCAAATGGGTGGTTTTGAAAGAAAAAAATTGATTTTACAGAATATGTATATGATGTTGAAGGTTAGTTTAATTACATGAATACTCACAGGCATATTTTTTGCTCAAATTGCTCGGATAAAGGGTAATCTCATCACCCGAAAAAAGAGGTTATCGCAACAACCTATCCACTACTTGTCCCTCGAACCAAACGGATATACTGTTATCTCTAACCATTTGACATCCCAGAAAAAATGGCTATCCCTAACCATGTGATAGGTGATACTCATAGCCACTCAAAGCTATCGCATGAACCAAACATACCCTAGTGGACTCCGTTGGTTCCATAGAGCCTTCCAATT
Organism: Triticum dicoccoides; assembly: GCF_002162155.2. Lineage (NCBI taxonomy): Eukaryota > Viridiplantae > Streptophyta > Magnoliopsida > Poales > Poaceae > Triticum > Triticum dicoccoides. Next base: position 362,047,918 of record NC_041387.1, on the reverse strand, counting down.
ATTATTTGAGTCCCTAGGTAGCCATCACGAATGGGCCATCGCCTTCAAATTCCTCTATTGCTTGCCAGCATGGATCCATTTTTCCCTACACAAGCTACATGGCTGCTAGATCTGAGGCAAAAAATTCCAATGTGAGAGTGAATAG
>NC_041387.1:362044186-362047482 GCF_002162155.2 Triticum dicoccoides | reverse complement strand
CGGGCATGAGCAAAACTCTTTACTGTAATTTCGATTGCCATAAATTCAGTTTTCTTATTCGGCATGCGGATATATTCTATTACAGTGAGTACTATATTAATCACACGTGTTTTCACGTATATTTTGATTTTAGTTTGTACAACGTTGCGAGCCGGTCCGCATTGGGCCGGTCACCTCGACTCGCTCGATCAAGGAAACATCCCCACGCAGCCACATGCTCAACTCGCTCGCTCAAGGAAACATCCCCACGCAGCCACATGCCTACCAGGGCCCATGCGCCAACTCTCCCTTCCAACCATTCTTATCTCCTCTACCTTATCTACTCGTGGACTCATTTTCCCCCAATCCCTCGCTGCAATCTCACTAGCGAGCCACATAGCTGCCTCGCGCCCCTCCACCGCATCACTCCTAGCTGCCCACTACTCATCTCTCTCGTCACCAATGATGGTCACCCACAGCTCGTGTAGATCCCCCTGCTAACAACCCCGTACACACAAGCGTTGCGACTCATGGTGCACAAGGCGGCCGGCATGAAAGATGTGATGGTGATGCATATGGGCAGCGATGGGGGAACACACGGCGGGGATGGCGGTGCTACAACCCACACCTAATGGAGTTGCAACCATTGGAGGGTGGTGTTGGAACCATGGGGGAGCACCGGTGCCATGTCTTGCCACTGCCGACTGGGCAGATTGCTGCAATTTTTGTCGACGGAGCTGCAACCGGTGTATTGCAAAGGTGGAACTAGCGTCGAGAACAGACGCACCTCTCGCCGCCGATGTGTTTTTTTGCTGGAACCACCATTATTTGTTGCTGGAACTTGCTAGGTTTTTTGTTGCATTTACTTCTTTTTCTGCTATTGTATTTTTTGCTGGTTTGCTGCATCAACTTCTTTTTCTGCAGCTGCAACCCGTGTGTTGCAAAGCTGGAACCAGCGTCCACCGATGCTGGAACCATGCATATTTTTGCGACAAGCATATCCATGTTTTGCTGGAAAACATCTCATTTTTGCTGAAACTGCGCAATCTTTTTGTTGGAACCGTACCATTTTTTTGCTGAAATGTTTTTGTTTTCGCTACAAATAGCATCAAAAATTGATACCATGGCGGCAGCGAGTAAGGCGGCCGAGGGTGAGCACGAACAGTGCAGGTGGCCTACGAGCATGGGGCGGCCAAGGACAAGTGCGAGGCGGCCAGCTAGCACGAGGATCCTCTGTTTTTTTCTCGCGCGCATGTGCGGGCAAGAAAGAAAGGAGGAAGACGAAATTGAGGGTTGCATAGGACGGTTTGGAGGGGGGAAATCAGACAGCTGCACGACGGCCGGCCGACCAATACCTATTATTGCCCTTTTAGCTTAAGGAAAAATTGGCCCCCTCTTAGTTGTCCGTCACGCTCTGTCATCGGCAATGGGGACGCTTTTACGGCCAGTTTTTTTGATGACTTCTAGAATAAACTGGAATAAGTTGCCCCTACCCAGCTCATTAAGCTTAAAAAAAAGTTGATTGGGCTCCTAGAATAAGCTAACTAGGTAGGGGAGCTTATTTTAGAAGACAAAAAAAAAGGCATCAAAAAGAACTGGCCGGCGAGCGCCTCAAAGGCAGCTTGGGATGCATCTCCGGAAGGAATGTCAACCTCACCCGCACAACGAGCAGGGTGCCCCGACGGCATCACCAAATCAAGATCCACCCCGGGCGCCAGGGCCGGCGGGGAGGCAAGGAAGGCGGGCTGGGACTGGCTCAACAGGCTGAACAACGACGCCATTGCGGCGGCAGCAGGGGGCTGGTTGGCTACCGGGTCGCGAGAGAGGGACATGTTCTGCCTCTGCATCAGAATGTGGCTTCGACTAAGTGGCACGAACTCACTCTGCTTTCTAATGAGTTGTCACACTTTTGTTTGACCACCGTACTCTCCGTCAATATACATGTTCGATAAAATAGAGCTGCAAAAATGCTATTGACAAGTTTCTGCGTCTTTCTTCTGCCACTGTTGCCTATCGGGCTGGCTTCTCTGTCACTGTTTTCCAGCAGGTTGGCCATGAGGCTGTCTTCTGGGAGCATAAGCTCGGTTTCTCCTTGGAAGACCTGAATTGTTTTCCTTCTTGCTGCCGCCGCTGATGTTTGCCATGCCGGGTGGATCTGTTTCTGAAGTTGAGCTTGCGGTTGCTTCCCAAGAATTGGTGCTGTCTCCTGCACTTGTGGTTGGCTCACTAGCAGGAAGAAGAACATACGTTCCGGGCTGTATGGCAAGGTCTTTCTTTGGTTCAATTAAACCATTCCGTTCTTGTTGCAGATTAAACAATGACCCAAATTCCTCTCTCCTCTTCTTCTCTGCCTCGGAATGGAGCAACTCTTTATCATCTAGTCCCAGGTCAACTGTTAAACATGCCTACATGTGAACGGATAAAAGGATATTTATGATGGATTCCACTTAGGTGTAGCATATCTCTAAAGGATGAAATAAATTAGAAATAAATAAACTGCACTAAGAATCATGCAACTGTAAGAACTAACAAGTCACTGAAGGAAATTATATCCCTATGATAAATGATAAATTTACTAATTATTCCAAAACAACGATGCAAATATGATGGAGTGCAAGGGATTTTATCTCTAAATAAGAAACTGATAATGCCTGGAAATGTTTAGATGGTTCACTTGTATTTGAATCATATCCACCACATACCATCAGCTGAGAAGTGTTTGCATCCAACAGATCACGAACATGCTCAATGTCCTTTTCATCAAACACTTTGCGGCAAACTGGACAAAATCCTTTGTGATGATTTGCATTATATAGCTTGTCTGAGTTGGACAATCTCAATCCTTCTGAAGAATCAATAACAAGTAGCAACAGAGAAGATTAACCAGTAGTGACATGTAACCAACGGACAAAATGGTAACAGCATGTATGGCCAATAATTGATACGCTGAAAAGATGTCATGTAACGTGGTCATCAAGAAATAGGGATCAGGAATGTAAAGCAATCACTGGAAGTCGAAACTACATTTGTTTTATTTAAGATAATAACCTTATTGAATGAATGGCCTGAAATTTGGAACATGGCGAAGCATTACTGCGAACCAAAGATTTTCCGGACCCAAATTATCCAATAACCGAACTCACCTCCCTTCGTGGACAGAGATTGACAATGACTATTGTTCATTGGAAAACGTTTACAATCGCAGACCGGCCACATCTCGGGCCAGTTGCTCCCACACTCGCCACATCGTGTCATGGGCCCCCACACAAAGCACCACCTCCCCCTTTGCCACATCTTTTTTCCCTCACACCAAATCC
>NC_041387.1:362020904-362043925 GCF_002162155.2 Triticum dicoccoides | reverse complement strand
GGAGGGAATTTAATCCTTTAAATCTGCTTCAATCCCCCCTCCCTGGTAACGACCACTACAGCAAGACACGAAACCCCGCCGTGCGACGGAGGAGACGTTCGGGGGGCGGGGACGGTGCTGCAAGGGTCGTGCAGCACGACGGCTAGCTACAAACCGACGCCTGACGAGCTGCATCCGGCAAGGCGACGAGCGACAATCGGTGTCCCACATAGCTGCATCCGGCACTGCGGCGAGCTTCAACCTGCGCTCGACGCAGCTACAACCGGCACCCGGTGGTGCTGGAGATGACGGCCACTCGTCCTGCAACCGGCAACACCAACACCAAAGATGACAACATGGGGATGCCGTGACCATGGTGACCACATGCTGGAACAGGCCGGCGGCAAAGTTGCAACCCCGACGGCAAAAGCTGCAACCGTCAGGGGCTGCGATGGGGTTCTTGCAGCGAGCGGACGGTGTTACCGAAAACAGACAATAGTGATGCTGCGACCTCACCCGCCATGTGCTGCAACTGATCGGCTGCAATGCTTCGACCGCAGTCGCCACATGCTGGAACCGGCCGACGGTGATGCCACCACCGCGGACGCTGCACGCTGGATGCTGGAACCAGCTACATGGTGTGTTGTGGCAGGCAGTGTGCCTAGCTGCGACCGGCTCTGCAGGAGAGCTGCGAGGCCATGAGGACACTTGCTTCGACCATGAAGCGTGAGTTGTGCTGCAACGGGAGGGTGCAGCGGCCATGACCAGACGCATGTAGCTGGTCATGCGCACGGGCTACACAAAGGCCGGCGTCTGACAAGGGAGAGGGACAAAATGCGCCAAAGAGAAGACGGCTCACGTGAGCATCCAGCTCAATATGTTTTGTACGCAGATGATGCACGGGGTTGCTGGAGAGGTAGATGGCCGATATGTTGTCGCAAAAAACCAGCGTGGCAGAGCGCACTGAACAGAGAAGCTCACCAAGGTGCTGGCACAGCCACACACATTCGGCGACCACATTGGCCACACCTCGGTATTCAGCCTCGGCGGACGAACGAGAGCCAGTCGACTGCCATTTCAACGACCAACACACAAGTGCGTTGCCCAGGTAGATGCAGAACCTAGAGGTAGACCAGCACGTGTCCGGGCAGCGGCCAGTCAGCATTGATGTAGGTGCGCAGATAAAGCGTCGATGAAGCATGGAGGTGAAGACCAGGAGCAATGGTGACACGGACGTGGGCACAACACATGCTTGAGGAGCGCGAGGTGGAACTCGCGCGAATCATGCATGTGGAGGCAGATCTAGGCGAGCTCGAGCCGCGTAATTGTCAGGTACTGCAAGGTGTCAGCAAGACTACCGTAGGAAGTGGGATCGGCTACACGGGGATCATCGACAGGGGAATGTATCTGGTGCACCCGTCCTTGTGGTGCTACCGGTGCACCAGATGTCACAACATATTTTAAAACTCTTTTAAAAATGTAAAAAAATCTAGCGCATTGGCACAATCAATGTAGGTTGTCACAAATTTCAGATCAAAATTCAAAGCATTGTTCAGGATACAAAAATGACAAATTTGACATCAATGTGATAATGGGCCATATCTAAAGCCCAACTTATGTTATGTACTATTTAGTGTCGAATTTTTCAATTTTTGTATTCCACACTATGTTCCGCATTTTGGTTTGAAATCTTAGGACAACATACATTGATATTGTGTGAATCTGATAAAAAACAGAAATTTTCAAACATTTTAAAATGTGCTACGCGAGTTTGGTGCCCCGGTAGCACCACAAGGCTTGGTGCACCAGATATTCTCCCTGATCGACATAGGGCAGCTTGGCCTTCGTGTTCACCAGTGTGGTAGACGGTTTGCAGTTGTCCATGGTGGGTGCTCCACGATGGGACTGGCATACTGTCCTTGGGAGAGGAAGAAGCCCGTGGACGATCGAGTAACGCTGATGCCGAGGAAGAAAATGGAGCGGGCTGTGGTCCTTCATGCCAAACTCACCGATGAGCTCGGTGACAACAAATCGGAGAAGCGACGTACTGGAGGCGGTGAGGACGATGTCGTCAACATACAGCAGCAGGTACGCAACGCCGCCGTCACGGTTGTAGACGAACAGTAAGGTCTCGGAGTGTGTTGCAGTGAAGCCGATGGTGCGCAGGAACCTGACGACGAACAGGAACCAAGCGTGTGGCGCCTGCTTCAGGCTGTAGAGGGATTTCGTCAGGCGATGGCGCACGCGAGCCGCCTCAAGCGGTGGCGCTTCTATATGCGCCTACGTGCCATGTGCAAAGGAGCCGGAGCAACACCAGAGTACGAAAGCACCTGCATAACAGGTGGGGCAGGAGCGGAAGCTGGGTTAGTACTAGCAAACGGGAAGCTCGTTTCGTCGAAGCGGAGATGCCGACAGGTGAGCACGGGAAGGGTAATCGGATCAAAGCAGCGGTAGCCACGGTGATTGCCTGGAACACACACACGGCAGAGCAAAGCGTGAGCTTGTGCCGGGGAGTGGACGCTATGTTGGGGAAGCATAAACACTCAAAAGCAAACAGGAGAGAGCAGTCAGGTGCGATGCCGAGGAGAAGCTCGAGCGGCACAACCTGCAATTTTGGAGGAAAGTGGCAATGCTGAGTGCTTCGGCTCAGAACCACAGTGGCATGGAGGAATGGAAGAGGAGCGAGCACACACCGTCATTGAGGGTACAAAGGATACTCTCAGCTATGCCATTCTGTTGGCTAGTGTACGGGTAGGAGACGAGCACGGTACCATTGGTGGCGAGCAGGGAGCGCACGGTAGCGTTATCAAACTCATAGCCGGTGTCGGTTTGCAGAGCGGGAATGGGACGTTGGAACTGTCTTTGAACATAGGCAAAAAGGAGATCATAACTGAAAGTAAATCAAATTTGCATTGAAGAGGAGATGTCCATATATAATGTGTAAAATCATCAAGGGTAACAAGGTACGATTCATAGCCTGGTACACTTACAACTGGAGAAGTTCAAATATCTACGTGGAACAACTGAAATGGAATGAAACTACACGCCAAAAAGACGGCTGAAACGCAGGCGTGTGTTTGCCACAGCGACAAGTGTGGCAGGTGTGTGACAGAGCTGTTGCGGCTAATCGGGTACTAAAAGAGGGAGGCAACATTCAAATGCCCAAGACGCTAGTGCCAGAGATTCATGATGACCAAAGCAGGACAGGAGCGAGCCATGGGCATGCTAGCAACAGGTAAAGGTTGATGGTGCAGTTGCTGCGCAGAATCACCGTTCGAGTGCGGCAGTCCTTAACAGAAAAAAAAAACAAATTCCTCAAACTCAACAATGATAGGATTATCTCGAGAGGAAGCTGATGAACAAAAAGAAGATTCTTACTCCCTCCGTTTTTATTTAGTTCGCATATTAGCTTTGGTCTCAAAGTCAAGCTTTACAAACTTTGACCAAGTTTATAGACAAAAATATTATGATATACAATAACAAATCAACAACATTAGATTTATTGTTGAATATACTTTCACATCGTATAGATTTATTATGATAAATGTCTACATTATTTTCTATAAACTTGGTCAAACTTTACGAAGTTTGACTTCAGTCAACTCTAATATGCAGAGTAAATAAAAACGGAGGGAGTACTAAAGAAGGGAGAAAGAAGCACATTGTAAAGACAAAAAGGGGAGGAAGTGGTGGCAACAGAGTCGGCACCAATGTTAATGATGGGGAGGTGATTACCGTTACCATCGATGATGGAGGAAAAGGAGGGACAGAAGTGTTCAAGACTACCAGGCACGAGGACATGTGCGAGAATGCGCCAGTGTCGAGGTACCAACCTGGCATGCTGCTCGATGACGAGGGCCCTGCTTTGACACTCTGGAGGGTGGCTTGCAGAGAGGCCATGTCCAATGTCGGTGTGGGTGCAGGGCACTAAGGCTAGCAGGAGCGACGTCAGAGGGTCCCTAGCAGGGTAGAAGCTGTGGTAGCCATACATGACATGCGCCATGGGTGGAGCCAAGGCCAGCATGGCGTGTTGGTGCGGGGTACCAGGCCGAGGTTCAAGCACGCCGGCGCTCGGAACGCGCAAGGCCATGCCTGCACAAGTCCCATCCAAGAGCTAGAGTGAAGGGCAGGAGCGGGATACCACGGCGCCCGTGCTGGTGATGGAGCTGACGAGGGAGCCCCCACCCCCGGTTGACGCGGACTTGTTTCTTCCCGCACCCACGGCCAACAGCAGACGAGGTGTCAGCGCTAGTAGGTGTTGGAGAAGCGGTACCGCCGCGACCGGCGATAAGGCGTGTGCGGACTAGTCGACATGGTGCTCCTCGAGCAGGATGAAGGAGCGCTCACAGGCAAGGTGATGTGATGGATGGCATTGTGGTACTGACAACCGAGACCATGCAGCAGGTGGAAGGCATGGAGGGTCTCAGTGACCGGTTGGCCGAGATCGGGCAGTTCACCGGTGTAAAGCTTCAGCTTGTAGTACTGCATGGTGGAATGTCGCCCTGCTCAACGGTGTCGTACTCAGCACCAATATAGACGGCGTGGGACAACTGATTGGCAGTGAAGAGACGACACCGATGTAGACGGCGTGGCACAACTGATTGGCAGTGAAGAGCATGAACAAGGTGGTCCAAACAACGAGTGCAGAGTCCCCAAGCTGCATGCCAACATCAAGGAGTCCCGAGAGACGGTCGTATACAACCCGTGCACAATCGCGTGATCGGTCATCAGCCACTCATGATCATCCGTGCGGGGAAGAGTAGTGGAAACATGGTCGCGCAGGCCAAACATGCCAAGGATGGCATCGAAGTGTTGGTGCCATTGAGCGTAGTTGCCAGCATTGAGGTCGGTGGTGTCAGATGTCAACCATTTGAAGAACAATGGCAGAAGTGAGCGGAGCTAAGCCAGCAGCAGCAGCCGGATGTCAACCATTTGAAGAACAGAGGCGGGAGTGAGCAGAGCTACACCAACAGCAGCAGCCGGCGCAATGCGGAGCACTGGAGGAGCAGCGACCTTGGGTGGAGGCGGGTCGGCAGGGAGGACACCGTCGGCATCGTCACCGTTACGGGAGGAAGCAGGAGAGTAGATGGGGTTGAAATCCATGGCAGCGGCAGAAGGATCGAGCGTGAAGTGATAAAGGTCCTCAGCGTCTGATATGTATTAGCTCTCTGGAGTATATGTGTACAGTTGCAGGCCTCAACCAGGGCTGACCGTGTGCCACTACCATATCAAGCACGATGCCCACTCACGCACTGGGCAGAGCACGTACAAGGGGAAAATGTGTGCAGCAACCGTGCACACGTACACACAAACTGACCATACTAACAACTTTCTATAAGAAACTACTGAATGAACAACTCATGTGTGATTCAAATATTAATCACTGGACCTAACATATCTGTAGAGTACTAGTTCTGAAGTGCGCGAAACTGATCCAGGCAATATGCACAAAGAACAAGTGTTTTTTAAAGAAAGGAAAAAGGCTAAAAATAATCCTTCTCGCACCTCCGGTAGATACTGTTGTGTCTATCTTCTTAGAATTGGCATCATCATGCTGGAGCCAGCCCCACCATCTCATAATGTAGTCACTGCAGTGGCAAAATATCAATCAATCATCAGCGAATAAGCTACTTCCTCCGACAATTAATATGGATCGGAGGGAGCACTTTTCTTGGTAGGGCAGAGAATAAGCTACTTGTACATATCTGTAGCAAAAGGAATGGCATCAGACCTGTGAAAACAGTGGTAGCATGACATCAACTTCATAAATGGCAAAGCAGAATCATGATTATTCTCTGAGACTAAAGGATACAGACACATTGGACAATCCCCGGCTGGATGATTCATATTCGAGAGGATCTCTCCAGCTTCCTGCACATGAAGTTACTTCCATCATGTGAAAACAGAACATTATGCAGCCTCTTCGACAACAACAATCATATTATGCAGAGTTTTTTGCAACAGAGTCCGGTAATACCGTAATACCCATCGAGCAGTGGAACTGGGCACATGGGAATTACAGAAGGTATGCTCTTGTGTATTACAAAATCTGTATACACAACCCTGGTTTGAGTTTTGAAAATATCTAACAGCTGCAAATATCAACTGAAACTTCCTAAAGATACAAGACATCATAGTTTGCAGAGCAGACTAGTATTATTTTGATGGCACCTCATCTTACCCCTTCCTTTACTATATATTGTGCAAGAAGTGATGTGAACTGCACGTAATACCACCATCATAGCACATGTCAGGACCCTGACAGTGTTATCTGAAGAATCAAAACTTGATCAAAGTTCAGTTAATATACTACCCCTATAAAAGAACCAAAGGGGCTGATCCAAACCATCTCAACCGTCAGTACGAAATCTAAAGATCCAAAACCTCCCAATGTTGAGCGCACTAACAAGCCACTAATCCCACCCATCAAGCTTTTCGTACCTACCAATCGGGTTAAACCCCAGACCCGGAGTTTCTGGCTGGCCTATCTGAAATCCATCTAAATCCTCACAATCAACCTCTGAAATTGTAATTCCCTTGCTGCTGTGACTGTCTACCGAATATTTCGGTCCAACCAACACTGGACCTGACAATTGGTATTCAAAGCTAGGTAAATCTTTGGCAGCAAGCTGGATCTGGAGACAGAGAGTTAGGGTTCCTGTAAATCCTCTTCTTTGGTCCCTGGTCCGGCGGCGGCGATTCTTTCAGGTGTAGATTTGGTCAGGGAGTACTGTTACTTAAGCTTACTGCTTTAGTGGTAAAATCACACCCGCCTCCCACTCTGGTGTACCTTGGTAGCGGGCGGCCCAGGAGGCAGGGATCGGCGGTGGCAAGATCTGCTACACAAACTTAGGCTGTTGTCAAATTCCTTCCTTAGCGGTGCAGATCATACCAGCAGTGAGGTTACAAGGTATCTTGCAGGCCTCCAGTTGATCTTGTTGGTTTACAATGGGTGGTGATGCAGATTCTGGCAGTACTGAGCATCTAGAGTTGCAATCTCCAACTGGATGTCAAAACCTTGCAAACAAACTGAGAGCTTGACAGGAAAGAGTTCCTAGAGTTCAGTGAGCATGTCACCAAAAACTTTCAGCACATGCAGAAAACCCTCACTGATTTGCCAACTTCTCTGACTCGGTTTGTTACCACTTTCCCCAAACCCAGAGAAAACTCGCCCACTACTCGTAAGGGTGGCCAAACAAGTGTCCAAAATCACACTCCACAAGCCCCCCGAGGAATCATGTAGGTGGTCTATTGGGATAAACCTGACGTCCGAGTACACATCTGTGTACGTATCCGAGTAATACTCCTAAGTAGGAACCGACTAGGTTAGCTTGGGCTGTTTAGCTCCTTTATATACCCATGTAACCCCACGATGTACAACGCAGAAGAGAAAAGCAAGGCGAGCCTTTGGCCATCGATCAGTTTTATCGTTCGCAAGTTACGGAAGTCGCCGCAAGTGTTCTGAAGAGAGTAGATCGATCCGATCCAGCTAGAGCTGCTCCACGCAGACTCACGTACGAGAGGCTACGGCTAGACACACGTACAACTAGTTCCCAGTAGATCAATTAAGCTACTAGTTTTGGTTGCTTCTTTGAGCTAGCTTACACGTACGTGTTGCTGCACCTCTCCGGTGAATTTGATCTACCGAGATCAAAAGCCAACAATTGGTATCTAGAGCCTCGACGATCTACGATCTATGATGGGGGACAGCAACGCTGAGTCAGTCAAATCCAGCAATGGCGGTTCCAAGGTGAACAAGTCCGGTAACGGTGGTTCCAAGGTGAAGAAGGACGGCAAGTCAGCGACCAATGGTGGAGGAACAGGAGGTGTCAACATACTGGCGCATCACAACATCCCCATCCAGTACCCGATGCTCACCGACGCCAACTACGGCGTGTGGGCGGTCAAGATGAAGATTATTCTCCGAACCCTTCGAGTGTGGGAGGCCATCACGGACGACGACGTCGACAAGGAGTTCGACGAAGGTACCATGGCCCAGTCTGTGCCGGATTCCGTGCTGATGACATTGGCGGAGTTCGAGACGGCAAGAGAGGCGTGGAACGCACTCAAGGAGAGAAGGAGAGAAGGATTGGAGAAGATCGTGTCATGAAGGCTCGGGCACAAGTGTTGAAGCGCCAATTTCAGAAGTTGCAGAAGGGGGAAACTGAATCGGTGAACGACTATGCCATGCGTCTGAGTACTTTGGCGGGAGAGATCCGTGCGCTTGGTGCGAAGCTCGAGGAAGCCGAGATCGCGGAGAAATTTTTCAGTTCGGTGACTGATAAATTCACGCACATCATCGGCACGCTCGAGCAGCTTTACGACATCGACGACAATGACCATAACGGAGGCGATCAAACGCTTGCAGACATGGGAAGAGAATGCTCGTGGTTGTCGGAAAGGCAAAGGAGGAGTTGGTGCCCAACTCATGTACTCGCGCGCTGATTGGGAGGCCCCAAGTAGCAAAGGAAGGCGTGAGGTGGTGAAGGCTCAAGCAAAGCGAAGCGCGGCGGACAAACCAAAGAAGGCAAAGGAAAAGGCAAGCCACAAGGTCGTGGTAAGCAACACCGATCTAAAGAGCGAAAGCCAAGGAACATCAAGTGCTATAACTGCAACGAGATGGGTCACTTTGCGAAGGATTGTCCGGAGCCTAACAAGCGGGAGGCGATCATCCAGGTCTTCTGATGGCCGAAGTTTGTGATCTCGTCCAAACGATGGTTGTGAAACCAAGTCGGAAGGTGCTACTTCATGAGAAGAAAGTAATACCGAAGTTATCCGGAAACCATAATGTGTCATGGTATCTAGACACGGGTGCCAGTAACCACATGACAGGGTGCAAAGAGAAGTTCCTCGAGCTGGAATATGATGTTCAAGGCTCGGTCAAGTTCGGTGATGGTTCAAATGTCGAGATTTGCAGGCAAGGTTTTGTCCTCTTCGAGGGTCTCACGGGAGAACATCGCATACTCACCGAAGTATACTACATCCCACAGCTTCGCAATAGCATCATCTCTGTCGGGAAACTTGACGAGAATGGATGCAAGGTGGATATTGGGAACGGAGTGATGACGATCTTCGACAACCTCCGAAACGTGCAAGCGTGTGTAAGTCGCACGCGGAACAGGCTCCATATCCTCAACCTTGATCAATCTCAACCAGAGTGTTGGCTCGCCAAGAGTGATGATGATTCGTGGTTATGGCATGCTAGATTTGGACACGTTAACTTCTACGCCTCGAAGAAGATGTCGAAGATGAAGATGATATCTGGAATGCCGTTTATCGACCATGTTGATCGAGTATGTGACGGGTGCTTGGTTGGAGAACATCACTGCAGGCCGTTCCCTGCTCAGTCTACCTATCGTGCAAGTGATGCACTCGAGCTGCTCCATGGTGATCTATGTGGCCCTATCACCCCAGCAACTCACGGAGGAAAGAAGTACTTCTTCCTTGTGGTAGATGACTACTCGAGATACATGTGGGTTGTTCTACTATCTAAAGATGAGGCGTTTGAAGCGTTCAAGAAGCTGAAGGCTGCAGCGGAGATGAAACACAAGCTGAAGGTTCGCGCTCTACAGACAGATCGCGGCGGAGAGTTTACGTCAAACGAGTTCAACGACTACTGCGAGAAGATTGGCATAAAGAGGTTCCTCATAGCACCTTATACGCCGCAGCGCGGCAGAACGGGGTTGTTGAAAGGCGCAATCGAACCATCGTTGACATGGCAAGGAGTTTACTCAAGAGCAAGAACTTGCCGAGGACTTTTTGGGAAGAAGCTGTCTCGACGGATGTCTATCTTCTCAACAGGGCTCCAACGAAGGCGGTGATCGGCAAGACTCCGTATGAAGCAATTTACAGACGTAAGCCGAATGTGTCTCATCCACGGACGTTCGGGTGTGTGGCCCACGTGAAGACAGCGGAGCCGCATCTCTCAAAGCTTGCCGATCGTAGCACCAAGATGGTGTTCATCGGATATGAGAGGAGTTCCGGCACCAAGGCCTACCGCTTCTACGATCCACAAAACAAGCGTCTACGAATTTCACGCGACGCTGTATTTAAAGAAAACCAAGCGTGGAATTGGAGTGCAACAGCCGCCGATGCTCCAAATGGTAATATATTCACAGTTGAATTTCCAACTGATGACGTCCAGGTGGTTGGCAAGACGCCCAACCAAGGTGACCGCAACGACAGTGATCACCATGGTGCCGACACCGACGACAACACGCATGGGTCGCAAGGTGATAGCAACAACGACGTGCACGAAACGAGTGGACATCTCGGCAACAACATCGACAACGAGGCACATAGTGACGACGACAATCAAGATGATAGTCACAGTCACAACGACTAAGCCGATGACGCAGATGTCAACAACGCGGATGCCAACGATCCGGTATCTACCACACTCGGGACTCGGCCGTCTTCCTCAAGTGCATCGACGCCGACACAATTTGTGTCGCCTCCTTCGCAAGCCACAACGGATTCTTCCGGGCCTCGTCGCTACAAGCCCCTCGAGAAAGTCTACAAGTACGCAAAGCCAGTTACGCTCGAGTACTCCAGACTATGTTTGCTCGGAGTTGAGGAGCCAGCGAACTTCGTAGAGGCAAGCAAAAGTTCAGGTTGGATGCATGCCATGGATGAGGAGATGAAGGTGATCGAGAGCAATGGCATATGGACTTTGGTAACCCGACCTCCGAACCAAAAGACCATAAGGTTTGAAGTGGGTTTACAAGTTGAAGAAAGACACAAAGGGTGCCATTGTGAAGTACAAGGTAAGACTTGTTGCAAAGGGCTACGTACAATGTCAAGGAGTTGACTAGGAGGTGTTTGCGCCGGTTGCTCGACTCGAGACGGTGAGGGTGCTCCTAGCTTTGGCAACACAAGAGGATTGGAAGGTTCATCATATGGATGTTAAATCCGCTTTCCTCAACAGCGACCTCACAGAAGAAGTGTACGTGGAACAACCCCTCGGCTACGAGAAGAAAGGCAAAGAAAGGAAAGTTAACAAGCTCAAGAGGGCACTTCACGGGCTGAAGCAAGCGCCAAGAGCTTGGAACTCAAAGTTAGACCAAAGTTTAGTCTCGCTTGGATTCAAAGGATGTTCCCTCAAGGATCCAAGCACCAAAGAACAGGTGAAGGTTGAAGACGCAACCAAAGAGCGTTGGCACCAAGGATTGAACGAGCCGACGATAGTAAAGACGACGGTCCTTGAAATGCTACAAAGAACGGCAAAAGCACTGCCAAAGATAATGCCTATGGGTAGTAGTAGTAGTCGCGTTTGGGATCCAGGTCGCACCGAGGACAAGGACGTCATGTTTAGGGGGTTGTCGGGGAAACTGATCCACGAACACCTATGGGACCGGCGGACCGAGCCCCTTTCGGTTCGGCGGGGGACGGAGATCGCACGAAGAGCGGATCGAGGCGAAGCACACGAACAGTTTACCCAGCTTCGGAGCTCTCCGGAGAGATAACACTCCTACTGCTGCTTGTCTGACTGTATTGAGTTCTTGCTCGGGTGCACTGAGTGCTACAGTACACACGAGACCGAGCGTGAGTGTTTTCTGGTTTTCGAACCCCCTTCTACGTTGCGCATGGGCCTCCTTTTATATACTCAAGGGGTCACCGACAGGTGGCAAAGTAGGCAAGGGTAAAAATGGAAAAGGAGGGGTGGTTGGTACAGTTACTTGCACAGTACATCCTACCTAACCCTGACGGCAGGGGACAAGGGCATTAAATGCCCGTCCGCGTCGCCCAAACAGTGCAGAAAAGGACCGTCAGGGGCGCCACCGCTTGCCACGATGGCAATCTTGTCAGCGTCGCATGCCACCGCGCACCGCTGGCTGCACAGCCTCTCGCCACGCGCGCCTGGAAAGGCCCCAGGGCGACACGTTGGTGGATGTGCTGGAGCGTGGGTACAGAGTGGTCGCTTGCCGCGGCAAGCGCCTTGCCGCGGTCGTTGTCTTGTCGCGTCCGGAAGCTTGTCGCTCACCGGGCCTTGTCGGGACTCGTGGCGCGTCACGGCAAGTTCCTTGAGATGCCTTGGTTGGCCTTCCTGGCAAGCTCCTCTTGCCGGGGCCTTGTCTTCTTGGCCTAAATACTTTGTTCTTGAATGGCTCCAAAGGAGCCACGGAGGACCTTGGCGGTCACCCGGCAAGCCTTGTCGCGGGGCGCTGCAACTGCTCGTGCACAAGTTCGGGATACTAGGGTACCCCTACTCTAGTACACCGACAGGAGCCCCCGGGCCTGGGCCACACATGGTGCCGAGCGCTGTTGGGCCAGGCCCAAAACAGGGCACGGGCACGCGCGGCCTGGTTTATGCCGTATCTTACTCCGTATCCGCCGCGCCCTCCCCCGACGACATGCGGCGAATGCGGCGTCGTGGGAGAGATCGTGGGTGGTTTCTTTATTCGGAAGGACGAAACGTCCACCCCCTCCCTCTTTATAAGCAGGGGAAACAGGGGCAGTTCGCCCATCTCGCCGGTTGTTACTCCAACTTCACAAATCTCCGCCGCTCCACCCTTCTTCCCGAAGCTGAAAGGGAGCAGCGCTCCGCCCCCCATTGCCACCAGCACCACCAATGCCGCCGATCTCCCCCACCACCTTTGCCATGGCTCCGAAAGCCGACAAGGGAAAGGGCGTGAAATCGATCGAGGCGCAGCGGCTCGCGGCGCTGCGGAAGGAGCGGGCCATCTTCCCCCCCTCAGCTTGGCGCGAAGGAGCTGAGGGAGTACTACTACCTCTTCTGGTCGACGGAGACGCGAGCGCATCCGCGCACGAGGGTACTCCCGGCCGCTGCTTCGGAACTAGCTCCAAACGGGTACCCCTTCTTCGCGCTGTTCTTCTACTGCGGGCTCTGCCCGCCCTTCTCTGAATTCTTCTGCGACATCATGAACACCTACGGATTCCGCCTCCTTGACTTCACCCCCAACGCCGTTCTGACCATGGCAGTTTTCGCACATCTCTGCGAAAACTTTGTCGGAGTCCATCCAAACGTAGCCCTTTTTCGCCACTTCTTTATGACCCGAGTCGAGAGAGGAGAGCCTCTTACCGGCGGGATCGCCTGGATCTCGAGAGTCGGCAAGAAGGAAGCTTATCTGGAGGGAGAGCTCCGCAGCAAGTGGGAGAAATGGAGAGCAGAGTGGTGTTGGATTGTCGAGGAGAATCCGCAGCCATTTATTGCCCTGCGCCAAGCCCCAATAGTGCGTGGCAATGACTGGAGCAACGTGGCCCCGGAAGACGACAGGCTGAAGATTGCCGTCACCCGGATCCTACGCCTCAGGCTTGTCGGGCTCACCGTAGGCGCTGTTGGCGCAGATTTTCTTCGTCGTCGCATCGCCCGCCTGCAGGAGAGGAGGAGACCCGCCTGGGAGTTTCAGAACTCGGCGGATATCATGAGGCTGCGCCCGGGCCTCAACTTCAACTTCACCGTTCTGGAGCTGGATGCGATGCTCCTGGAGCTGTTCAAGCGCGATCCTCAACATCCATTCATGTTGCCGAGGAGGGTCGTTCCGTTGTGCAATAACTCTTCGCTCGACCGCATCCGCGCAATGATGCCGCTATGCGACTCGCACGGCATCGTCCCGACTTGGCAAGAGCCTGCAGATGACGTCGTGCGGGATTTCTTTGACGGCTTGGTAGAAGTGCCGGTCCGCGCTGATGAACAGAAGAGCCTCACCCGCGACACCACCGATGATGAGATGCAGCGCATCGCCACCAGGCTGGAGGAGGCGGCTGCAGCCGCTGCCGCGGGTGAGTTTGGGTTCACTGTGGAGGAGGCAGAGGCAGCAGAGGCGGCAAGCCTTGCCGAGCGCGAGGAGTTCGCCGGCGAGGAAGAGCTTGCCGGGCCTGAAGCTGAACCGAGCGAGCCCGGTGAGGGAGAGCTCGTTGGGCCCGAACCTTCAGACAGCCTGCCGCAGGCGGAGCCCCCAGCCCCGCCAAGAAGGCGTCTCCGCAAGGCCGCGGACGTAGCGGGGCGGGAGAGGAGCCAACAGCCGCCGAGCCGCGCGACACGCTCTACCGCGGCAAGCACCGTTGCCGCGGGAGCGCCTCACGCCGCTGCGGCAACTGGAGCGGGGTCTTCCCGGTCCGCCCCTACTGCTCCTGCGAAGCGGGCAAGGGAACCTACTCCTCCGCCTCATCGCACCGGAGGCGAGCCGGACTTCGATCTCTCCGCGCTCAGCTTCGACGAGGAAGAAGAAGAGTAAGATTCCTTGCTATTCTTGTAGTTCTTCAATTTTGTTGCTTTGTCTTGTATCTGACTTGCTTCATTCTGAACCTACTCCTTTTCAGGACACTGGCCCAGAGAGCGGCGAAGAGAGCCAAGGCCCCGGTGATTGTCATCGAGGACGACCCCACCGCGACGGCAGAGGACATGTCCGAGACCATCTTGTCGGACCCGGCAACCATTCCTGAAAGCAGCCCCCAGCGCAGCCCTCCACGTAAGTATATGGTTTACTTCATGCTGTCAGGCGCACATGGGTGCTCTCTCTTTGCTGATATCTGATTGTTGGTTGGTGTAGGAGCAGAGCAGCCTCACCAGGAGTGCCCGGAAGCCGCTCCTGAAATGCCTTCTGCTTCGACTACACCGCCAAGGGAGGCTTCCCCGGCAAGGGAGCGTTCTCCGGCAAGGGAGAATTCTCCGGCAAGGGACAGTTCTCCGGCAAGGGACACCACCAGCGACCCTCCGGTGATTGAGGCCACGACCGCAGATCCTAGCACAGGTACCCCTTTTGCTTGAGAACTTCCCTTGGGTTCTTCTTCTTCTGATTTTCTTTTTGAATAATTGCTTGATCTCTCTCCCTTTTTCCGTTCGTCAGATCCATCTGCCGCGGAGCCAATGGATACCGAGGCCGCTGGCAAGGAGAACGCTGAGGAGAACGCGTGCAGCAACGCCGACGACACCGTTGCCACCGAAGGGGAGGCCGGTGCTGATGATCCCGCCGGCGAAGAGGCCGCCAAGGCTGCCGCCGCAGAAGCTGGCGAGGGGTCCGGCGATCGCACTGACGGCCCCGAGGCCACAGGAGCGCCAGGTGCTGCGCCGACCGCCGATCCCTCCGCCGCTGCTGTAGAGCCAGGCTCCGAGGAGACCCAGCCTGGCGCCTACTTGAAGGCCGTCGATGGCATCTTCATCAAGCTCCCCTGGGCGTCAAGCTCCAGGGCGCCTGTCGAAGGAGAGACTTTGGATGGAGAAGTGCTCGCCTCCGCTGGGCTGACGCTGGTTGACGCGCCAAGCAGCAGCAGTGACGAGCCTGAGGAGGAGCCGCTGCTGCGGAAGCTGCTGTCGCTCTACCGCGCCCGACAAGCAAAGCTGGCATCCCGAGAAGCACTTGTCGCGAAGGCGGGAGTGGATATCGAGAAGCGTGCGGAGGAGCTCCGGGGTCTCAGGCAGGAAGCTCTCCGGTCCCTGGCGGAGGAGCGGGAGCAACTTCTCGAGGAGCGGAAAGCCTTCCTCCTCGAGAAGGCTGAAGTTGAAGAGAAGCAACGGCTTGTCGCCGAAAATCTATTTGCGCAGGAAGGAGAGTTGGCGCAACGCAAGGTGAACCTTGACAGCCACGAGGAGGAGCTTGTCGCGCGCGAGCAAGCAATCGGCGGGGCTCTCAAGGAAGCAAGGGATGCTACCGCAGCTGCCGAGGCCGCCAAGAAGGTGCTGGAGACGAGGGTGGCGCAGCTGGAAGCCGATCTCAGGGCGAGCGGCGAGGAGCTTGCCGCGCTCAAGCGTGAGCGCGAGAAGGACGCTGTCGCTCATGGTGAGCTGCAGGGTCTTCTCGCTGAGAGGAGCAAGGAGCTCAACGCCGCCAAGGATTCGAATGCAGATCTCGAGTTGAAGTTGGCTACTTTGACTCAGACGCTAGACGGCGCCAGGGAGCGGGAGGTGGCCTTGTCGGAGAAGATCAAGGCCGATGAGGCGCTGTTGGCGAGTGCCGCTGCCGCCCACGACGCTTTCAGGGAGACCGTGGAGCACTGGACCGAGGGTCTTGTGGATCTTGCCGCAGCCATCGACGGAGAGTTGGCGCAGTTGGGGATGGAGGAGCTCGGGTACTCCTCCGACGAGCACCTCCAACCCAGCGCCAAGCCTAGCTTGTTCTTCAAAGGCGTGGCGACGGCCCTCCAGCGACTCCGGGAGAAGATCCCAAAGCAGCTAGCGGACGAGTCGCGCAAGATCTGTGCGGGAGTTCTTCAGAAGGTGCTAGTGAAGGTGGCCTTCCGCAACCCAAGCCTCAACCTCACCAACGTCCTCAGGTCCTTGCCGCCGGATGCTGATCTGGAGGCGCTCAAGGCCCTTGTCGCACCCGTTGTGGACAAGGTGAGCGAAATCAAGAGGGTTGAGGGCGATCGCGTAGACTAGACCGCCCGTTTTCTCTTTTTTCCTTGTCGCTGTTGGTCATGTCATGAGAACAATCTGTTAGAGCTGCGACAAGTTATCTTGTAATATAACTCTATTTTGGGTAGAGATTGCTGTGTTATTTCCTTTACTTGATTCCTTCCTTTGTATGTTTTTGCCCTACGCTTTTAGGGAACTTGTCGGCGCAGGCACCTGAGCCGCCAGCGCTGAGTGCGGGACGTCAGCAGCCTGCTGGCGGTGCCGCTTCCGACAAGAAACCTTGTCGCAACTAGTCGCAGCTCACTTAAGTTGTTGAGCGGACTCGAAACAAAGTAAGGGCGCAACTAGCTACGAGTTGGTTCCTCCGCTCACAGGTTTCCCATACAAAGTACGGTCGTTCGAGGAAGATAACTTAAAAATTTATAAACTGATTGCTCAAACTTTGGCAACTTAGCTTTTCTGTCACTTGCTTTCCGGTAAGGCGAAAACTTGCTTGAACGATGCCTGGTCCACACCATTATCTTCTCCTTTCCCTCCAGCAAACTTGTGTGCGAGGGAACCTTCCTTTCCTTTTTGAGAAAAAGAAAGAAGAGAAAATAAAGATATGGAGCCTTACGGCTCGTTATTGCTTACCGGGGGTAGGTGCTGCACAAAGTGTCAGATAACGCATGCAAAATAAAAAGCATGAAATTGACAAGATGTGCGGAGCACATGAGCTTTACTTATGCACGGGGTCTGCGCCCGGCTTTGTACAAAGGATTACGTGCAACATCGGCAAGACTTGTACAAAAGGTGGTTGCCGGCAACTGCGCCTTACGGGTAAAACTTATGAAGATGCTCAATGTTCCAGGAGTTGCTCACCGGACTGCCATCTTCGGCCTCAAGGCGGACAGCGCCAGGCCTAGTGACTCGTTTCACCCGGTAAGGGCCTTCCCACTTCGGCGTCAACTTGTTGGAATTCTTGGCGGACTGAACGCGCCGAAGAACAAGGTCGCCTTCCTCGAGACTTCTGGCACTAACTTTGCGGCTATGGTAGCGGCGCAAAGCTTGCTGGTATCGAGCAGCTCGTACAGCAGCCTGAAGACGGTCCCCCTCAAGGAGCAGCGCGTCATCTTGTCGCAGCTACTCTTGCTCGAGCTCATCATAAGCGAGCACTCGAGGTGACCCGTATACGAGTTCCGTGGGGAGAACTGCCTCTGCTCCATAGACTAGAGCGAAAGGTGTCTGGCCAGTGGCTCGATTTGGCGTCGTCCTGATCGACCAAAGAACCACCGGCAGCTCCTCGATCCAGTTCTTTCCGCACTTGTGCAGCCTGTCGAAAGTTCTGGTCTTGAGCCCGCGCAGCACTTCAGCATTTGCCCTCTCCGCTTGACCGTTGCTTCTCGGATGAGCAACAGAAGCGAAGCAGACCTTGGCGCCAAGATCTTGGACGTACTGCACGAAGGTACGGCTCGTGAATTGCGTGCCATTGTCGGTAATGATCCTGTTAGGGATCCCGAAGTGGCAAACAATCGACCTGAAGAACTTGACTGCTGACTGTGCTGTCACCTTCCTCACTGCTTCCACTTCCGGCCACTTTGTGAACTTGTCGATTGCAACGTACAAGTACTCAAAGCCCCCGACAGCTCGGGGAAAGGGGCCGAGGATGTCGAGCCCCCAGACCGAAAATGGCCAGATAAAGGGATCGTCTGGAGAGCTTGAGCTGGCTGGTGTATCTGCTTGGATTGGAACTGGCACGCTTCACACTTGGTTACTTGTGCAGTCGCATCCTGGAGGGCTGTCGGCCAAAAAAAACCTTGCCGGAACGCTTTGCCGGCAAGTGCTCTTGCGCTAATGTGGTGACCACATATGCCTCCATGTATCTCTGCCAACAGCTCTTGTCATTCTTCCCGGCGAATACACTTCAATTTCACGCCGTTGAGTCTTCTTCTATACAGTGTGCTGTCAACAAACGGGTACATACTTGACTGCCGGGCTACTCTTTCCGCTTCTTCTTGCTCATCGAGAAGTTCTCCTGTCTGAAGGAAACGGACAATCTGCTGTGCCCATGCTGAAGCTTGCGGCTCGACAACTAGGACTAAAGGCACATCTGCTGCTGCGGGAACATCCGCTTCTACGGCGAGAACCTGTGGCTCAGCCGGAGCTTGATGTTCCCCGGCAAGCTTGCCAGAGCAAAACTTGTCGGGAGCGTCTGCTTCAACGGAACAAACCCTAGGGCTCGCCGGAGCAGACTGCTCCTCAGCACCCTTGGTGTTGATTTTGATGACCTTCTTGGCGGCGGCTTCGGGGAGCTCTGCAGGAAAATAGTCATCAGTAATCAAATTTCTCTTCTTGCTCTGTCCAGTTGATGGCGTTACGGATGGTTGAGTCAGCTTGAGCACAAAGATCCCTGGTACCACAGGTAACTTAAGTGCAGCGCACTTCGACAGGCCATCGGCGATGTCATTCTGAGCTCTTGAAACATGTTCCATCTGTAGGCCGTCAAAGCGCTCTTCTAGCTTTCTCACTTCATCAACGTAAGCTTCCATCAACGGACTCTGATAATTCTTGTTCACTTGGCGGACGACAAGCTGTGAGTCACCCCTGACAATGAGCTTCTTGATCCCAAGGTCTGCTGCGATCCTGAGACCGGCAAGCAAACCTTCATACTCTGCAGTATTGTTCGTTGCTTGCTCCTTGGGAAAGTGCATCTGGACTACGTACTTGAGGTGCTCTCCGGTGGGTGCGACAAGCAGTACGCCCGCACCGGCGCCTTGCAGCGAGAAAGCACCATCAAAGTACATCAGCCACTCTTTGCTTGCTTCCTTGACGAGGGTGCTCGTCTCTGGAATTTCTTCATCTTGTGTTGGCGTCCATTCTGCTATGAACTCTGCCAATGCTCTGGTTTGGGTGGTTGAAGTGCTCTCAAACTTGAGGCCAAAGCTTGACAGTTCCAGTGCCCACTTGACAATCCTGCCTGTCGCTTCTGGATTCTGCAGTATCCTCTTCAGCGAAAAACGAGTGACGACTGTGATCTCATGTGCTTGGAAGTAATGGCGCAGCTTTCTCGAGGCCATGAGAAGGCCGAAAAGCAATTTCTGCACACCAGAGTACCTTGACCTAGCCCCCTGCAGAAGGGAACTGACAAAGTAAACTGGGCACTGCACCATCCTTTTCTGCATCTTCTCATGCTCCTGCACAGATCCATCTTTGTCGGGACCAGAGCTTGCCGGCGAAGTCCCCTGCTTGTCGCTGGATGCATCTGCCGTGGTTGCTGGCTCATCATCTGCCTCCCTCTCCGCTACTAACGCAGCAATAACCACTTGATTGGTTGCCGCTATATATAGCAGCAACTTCTCTTGTGGCTTAGGTGCGACAAGTGTTGGAGTGGAGGACAGGTATCTCTTCAAGTCCTGCAGCGCAGCCTCCATCTCCGGAGTCCATTTCATTGGACCTGCCTTTTTCAAAATTTTGAAAAATGGCAGGGCGCGCTCAGCAGACCTAGAGATAAACCTGCTGAGAGCAGCTACGCAACCGGCAAGTCTTCGTACATCCTTGACGCGCTTTGGTGCTTCAATCTGCTCAATGGCCTTGATCTTGTCGGGATTGGCTTCAATTCCCCGCTGAGACACGAAGAACCCGAGAAGCTTGCCGGAAGGGACTCCAAACACACACTTATCGGGGTTAAGCTTGAGGTTGATCTTGCACAGACTTGCAAAGGTTTCGTCTAAATCTTGAATCAGAGTCGCCTTGTCCTTGCTCTTGACCACTATGTCATCCATGTAGGCTTTCACATTTCTGTGCATTTGCGGCTCAAAAGCATCATGGACTACCCTTGCAAATGTTGAACCAGCATTCTTTAAACCGAAAGGCATCCGTACGAAACAGTATGTGCCACATGGGGTGATGTGTGACGCCCCCGATTTAATCGTACACTAATCATGCACGCAAATGTGTACGATCAAGATCAGGGACTCACGGGAAGATATCACAACACAACTCTAAAACATAAATAAGTCATACAAGCATCATAATACAAGCCAGGGGCCTCGAGGGCTCGAATACAAGTGCTCGATCATAGACGAGTCAGCGGAAGCAACAATATCTGAGTACAGACATAAGTTAAACAAGTTTGCCTTAAGAAGGCTAGCACAAACTGGGATACAGATCGAAAGAGGCGCAGGCCTCCTGCCTGGGATCCTCCTAACTACTCATGGTCGTCGTCAGCGGGCTGCACGCAGTAGTAGGCACCTCCGGGGTAGTAGTCGTCGTCGACGGTGGCGTCTGGCTCCAGGGCTCCAGCATCTGGTTGCGCCAACCAGGTAAAAGGGAAAAGGGGGAAAAGAGGGAGAAAAGCAACCGTGAGTACTCATCCAAAGTACTCGCAAGCAAGGAGCTACACTACATATGCATGGGGATATGTGTAAAGGGCCATATCAGTGGACTGAACTGCAGAATGCCAGAATAAGAGGGGGGATAGCTAGTCCTATCGAAGACTACGCTTCTGGCAGCCTCCGTCTTGCAGCATGTAGAAGAGAGTAGATTGAAGTCCTCCAAGTAGCATCTCCAAGTAGAATCTCCAAATAGCATCTCCAAGTAGCATCGCATAGCATAACCCTACCCGGCGATCCTCCCCTCGTCGCCCTGTGGAAAAGCGATCACCGGGTTGTGTGTGGAACTTGGAAGGGTGTGTTTTATTAAGTATCCGGTTCTAATTGTCATAAGGTCAAGGTACAACTCCAAGTCGTCCTGTTACCGAAGATCACGGCTATTTGAATAGATTAACTTCCCTGCAGGGGTGCACCACATAACCCAACACGCTTGATCCCATTTGGCCGGACACACTTTCCTGGGTCATGCCCGACCGCGGAAGATCAACACGTCGCAGCCCCACCTAGACAAAACAGAGAGGCCAGCACGCCGGTCTAAACCTAAGCACACAGGGGTCTGGGCCCATCGCCCATAGCACACCTACACGTTGCGTGGGCGGCCGGAAGCAGAACTAGCCCCCTTAATACAAGAGCAGGCTTACGTTCCAATCCGGCGCGCGCCGCTCCGTCGCTGACGTCTGAAGTGCTTCGGCTGATACCACGACGTCGGGATACCCATAACTACTCCCGCGTAGATGGTTAGTGCGTATAGGCTCGTAGCCAACTCAGATCAAATACCAAGATCTCGTTAAGCGTGTTAAATATCCGCGAACGCCGAACAGGGCCAGGCCCACCTGTCTCCTAGGTGGTCTCAACCTGCCCTGTCGCTCCGCCACAAAGTAACAGTCGGGGGCCGTCGGGAACTCAGGCCCACCACTACCTGGATGGAGCCACCTGCCCCTTCAGCCCCCATCTCCAAACAGTATCACCAGTAATGTAACAGTGTAAAGTATATAGTATATGCCCGTGATCACCTCCCGAAGTGATCACAGCCCAGTAGTATAGCATGGCAGACGGACAAGAGTGTAGGGTCACTGATGGAACACTAGCATCCTATACTAAGCATTTAGGATTGCGGGTAAGGTATCAATGACTGTAGCAGCAATGACAGGCTATGCAACAGAATAGGATTAACGGAAAGCAGTAACATGCTACACTACTCTAATGCAAGCAGTATAGAGAAGAGTAGGCGATATCTGGTGATCAAAGGGGGGGCTTGCCTGGTTGCTCTGGCAAGAGAGAGGGGTCGTCAACTCCGTAGTCGAACTGGTCAGCAGCAGCGTCGGTCTCGTAGTCTACCGGAGAGAAGAGGGGGAAGAAATAATGAATACAGAGCAAAAGCATCACAAAATATAACAAGGCAATACGCGGTGTTCGGTGTGCCCTAACGCGGTAGTAGGTGATACCGGTGAAGGGGGGAAAACCCCCGGGAAAGTATTCCCGGTGTTTCGTGTTTTCGGGCTGAGGAGCCGGAGGGGGAAAGTTGCGGGTTCGATAGGTTAGGGGTGTGTGGCGGACGAACGGACCGCGTATCCGGATTCGTCTCGTCGTTTTGAGCAACTTTCATGTTGAAAATATTTTAATCCGAGTTACGGATTAAAAGATATGATTTTCTAAAGATTTTATTAATTTCTGAAATTTAATTAATTATTTGTTTAATTCGAAAATGGATTTATGACGTCAGCATGACGTCGTGCTGATGTCAGCAGTCAGCGTTGACCGTTTGACCTGGTCAACCTGACATGTGGGACCCACCTGTCATACACTGTTAGGTTTAATTAGGGTTTAGTTTAATCTTAATTACAGTTTAATTAAAATTAACTAGTTAATTAAATTAATTAAACCGGATTAATTAACTTAATTAATTAATTAATAGTTAATTTGTTAAACCATTTTTATTTTTATTAATTATATTTATTTTAATTTGCTTATTCATTCGGGACCCACATGTCATAGACACAGGGGGCGGCCACGTCAGCGTTGACCGGTTCAACAGGCCGGCCGGGCCCTTGGGGGCCCACGGGTCAGTGACCCACGCGGTGGCCCCAGGCCGGCCACGTCGGCGGGCGGCGTTGACGCGCCGGCGGCGACCTCCAGGACGGCGGCGCGGCACGTGACCTCACCGGAAACGCGCCACAGGGCACGGCTGAGGGTGTCTGGGGGCTGTACGGGACGGGCGTGGTGCACCGCGTCCGATGGTGGCCGTGGTTGGCGCGGGGGTGGCCGGAGTTGAGCGCATCGAGCTCATCGGCGGCGAGGCGCTTCGGGCGGGGTACGGGAACGGGGCTAAGGGGCGCAGGGGGCGTGGCCAGGGACGG
>NC_041387.1:362012780-362019527 GCF_002162155.2 Triticum dicoccoides | reverse complement strand
AAGCCTGAACCGGAGTGAGAAAGGGGTTCAGAGTAGCGAGAGTAAGTATTGCGTCTGATACCAGAATAGACCACTAGAACAGTGGCCCGTGGATTACATATGAGTCCATGCGTGAGGAATAACTTTGGGAATAGGGGGTGCAGGAGAGTCAGGTTTCGATCCTGTGGAGCTGTGGGTTATGGGCCCACCATGTGGTTGAAAGTAGGAAGGGGGCCGACAATTCGCACGGTCATGATAGTAAGGCGTGTCAAAGGGTAGCCTGTCAGATATGTCGGCAACAACATCGATACCAAGGGCGAGGGACGAAGAGAACCATTTTCCTGCTCGTTGAACGAGGCGGGCCAATAGGCAAGGTTCTCGTCCATCGGTGGTTACCGGAATATCATCAACAATCGTAACAGGGTCTTACTGACCAATTATACATCGAGGTGTTTACATAAGCAGTGAATCTTTACTGCTTAGATTATATAGATCACACGAATGTCAAACACAACAAAGTAAAGTAAAAGGCGATCATCAGATTAAATAGAACAATGGAATGAAAAATGTGTTTATACACCTATTTCAGGGGTATATCCTTCCCAAGGACAAGAAGAGCATGATATCCATGACAGGATATAATGTAGAAAACCCTTCAGGAAAGGGGAGAGAAATATCATGACATTACCCATACAACGGTGTTAGGATAAATGATAAATAAAATTTAGCATCGTGCTTCAAATGTTCCTGTTGAAAATCGGAGTACCATTGACATGCTTCGAGATAGCCTTGACATGGTCTTCATGTGAAGATCAGACTCTGGAAAGACGAAGGATCCATCAGGAATAACTTGAAGAGTAAGTCTTACAATTTCCTCATGGATGAATGGGTAACCTTGCTGAAAAGGAATCTATAATGATAGGTCCTCCAGCCGGGAGGGGGTGCTAGGCATGACATCATGTTACCGGGTCATCAAAGGATCAACATCATAACTCTTGGAAAGTTGTCCCAACCATCATATCTGACCGAGATTCATATCCAATTGGTGTCATGAAACCTCAGACTCAGGGGGTCCGAGAGGAAAAAGGTGCAACACAAATTGTCGAAATGACATTGCAAGGTCCTCGAGAAATGAACTATGGGAGCGGGTTTCTGAAGCAATAGTTCATCATTGAACCAAGGAGAGGACAAGGAGGTGTCTGGTGAACTCAACGGCAATTCACCGAGATTCCCAAAAGATGGATTTCCACCATTAAGTGAACAAGGAGATAACATTTGTCAGATCAAATGATATAAGGAAGTATGCTCGAGGAAAACATACACAATTAAACATTGGTTGATATGTGCGCCCGAAATATGGGTTGGGTTGCACGACCAATGTCAGAATGGTGATTCAATTAGCGAAGGACTTAGATTGAACTATCGCCCATTCACTTCAAAGCAATAGGGTTGCTAGAAGTTTTGAATTCACACGTCATAGCTCCATTGTCGGTATTCCGGTTGAAAACAATACGGGGACCAAGGAATGAACGAAGATGGCAAGAAGTATTATGATATCAAGAATTATTAAGAGGTGGTGAAATTCTCACCACATTCTTGACAAAAAGAGATGGTAATACTTCCGAGGTAAGGAAGATCAACTGCTGGGTAGCAGTGATCTCAAGGTTTACACAAAACGCGAACAAGTTGTGTTGAACAGAAGGCAATAAAGTGGTCGATGAGAACAGGAATCATCGAGGGGCAAGGATGGTATTACCCATCATGAATTCAATTGAATTCCTGGAAGAGGTCATAAGGTTGATGGTGATCACGACACAATTGTCGAGAGATCTCATGCAGATGTAGTCAATCAGCGACGACATCAAGTCAAAGGAATGATGAAGCAAGAGGTTATTGGAACCACAGTTACGACACAAACTCGAACTCAAGCTTGTTGTTTAAGGTGAAAGGGTATGACGAGGAAAAAAATCGACGTAAGGTTAGTTCATCGTCGAAAATTGGTGCTCCGAGAATAAGGACCAGGTAGCACCGTTAGAATCGTCACGTCAATGATATAGCCAAACAGGCTAGGAATGGCGTGATCGGGTACAAACTCGTACTTATAGAAGCTTACTGAAGAGTTGTTGAACCGTAGAGCGGACTCGGTTCAGTTATCGGTGTCTTTGAGTGTTCAATAACTCCGAGCCCATGAAAAATTGTAATCGGTGAGTATGTAGTACTTGATGAGGAACTCATAAGAAATTATGCAGTTCCAAGATAATCTCGAGATACCAGGTGGTAATACTCGACGACAGATCAAACTAGAAGTTGAACTGGGGTATTGCTCTATAGAAGACAAGTGCTTAAACTTGCACAGGACATGATATTTAAAGGAGAACATGGTCAGAACCACGATTGCAAAAAGGCCAGATCTCAGATATAAGATGAACTTATACCAAGGGAATAATTGATTTTAAAAGAAGCTACGATGAGAAGATGTACATCGTGTCCATGGGCATGAACACAAAGTTCAAGGTCGACTCCCACTTTCATAATGCATAACCTTCCATTCACTTCTCGTTCTCAAAGAAGTTGTATGGTAGAAAATTATCTACTAAACACTAGAAAGGTTGACTTGTCAAAACCTTCCGGTTCATACGGTTTTTAATGAAGGTATAGGTTCAACCCATAGGGGCTTCTTAGAAACATATACCACAAGTTTTAAGAGTAAATAACACAAGCTCGAAAGTAGAGCAAGGTTGAGAAAGTAGATGATACAATTTACCAAAGGCATTGTGTATCCAAGGGAAGGCTCACAAGGCTATTGAATATGAAGGAAAATGTCGGATAAAATCCATTAAAGGATCTGTCGGTCCATAACAGAGCTGATGTGAGCATCGGCACACAATCAGAGGAAGTAACAATGCAAGAAATTGGATTATAGAAACAACTGAATAACTTAGAGCTCAATTGCTAAGGAATTATGATTTACAAAGCGAAGGATCAGAAGCAATGCTCTGAGTAGGGATGGATAAGTTGAATAGCCTTAGGGTACAATCAATGACAATTGGATTGGTCGAGAACCAATTCCAGTTAAAAGAATGGCAGCTTAGCCGGAGAAGTAATTTATAAGGATCAATGATGATTGCGTGCATTCGCAAACATATTGAGTCAACAGACTCAAAATGATAATGACAAGGAATGTCATTAAGACTACAAGACTTATGGGATTAACCATAATGCGAGCAAACAAGAATTTCAAGAGCCAAAGGCTCCAGAGGATTTTCGGAAGATCGAATAGTATTTTGAAGACTTTTGTGAAACTCATGAACAACTGGGAATGAGCGGATACTTGACAAGTGCGGCGATTTATTTGAAGGGGTGTTCATGTGGCAAAGAACTGCTAGGCAGTAGGCACGAAGTATTCTCGGAACAATAGAGAAAACTTCGGGTATCTTGTAATAACAAGAACAATGGGGAATGATCGTAAGAATGGCAAGTGTAAGTAGTTATCCATAAGGATTTATCGGTTGTCGGGAATAGCAAAAGTGATGGGCACAAAGTCTCGAGAGAATATCAAAGAGTATCTCCGAAATCTTCTGGTGCAGTCGGTGACCATCTGGACTGAAGGGGCTCTCCGGGAGAAAGTATTTTCGAGAACCTAAAGTTAGTTTTTAGTAAAAAATCGTTTAACCCGAATAGAAGAGGGTTCAGAATCCCAGAGTAAAGGTCGAGGAATAAAAGATCCTAATACCTCCCGATGGCGACGTGGGCCCATGGGCCACACAGCCATGTTAGTAAAAGTTTTTCAACGACTAGACTCGACTTCGGCCAAGGAGTTGGAAAGGGGGATTCCTACAGGCAGTCGGCTCTGATACCAATTTGTGACGCCCCTGATTTAATCGTACACTAATCATGCACGCAAATGTGTACGATCAAGATCAGGGACTCACGGGAAGATATCACAACACAACTCTAAAACATAAATAAGTCATACAAGCATCATAATACAAGCCAGGGGCCTCGAGGGCTCGAATACAAGTGCTCGATCATAGACGAGTCAGCGGAAGCAACAATATCTGAGTACAGACATAAGTTAAACAAGTTTGCCTTAAGAAGGCTAGCACAAACTGGGATACAGATCGAAAGAGGCGCAGGCCTCCTGCCTGGGATCCTCCTAAACTACTCATGGTCGTCGTCAGCGGGCTGCACGCGGTAGTAGGCACCTCCGGGGTAGTAGTCGTCGTCGACGGTGGCGTCTGGCTCCAGGGCTCCAGCATCTGGTTGCGCCAACCAGGTAAAAGGGAAAAGGGGGAAAAGAGGGAGAAAAGCAACTATGAGTACTCATCCAAAGTACTCGCAAGCAAGGAGCTACACTACATATGCATGGGGATATGTGTAAAGGGCCATATCAGTGGACTGAACTGCAGAATGCCAGAATAAGAGGGGGGATAGCTAGTCCTATCGAAGACTACGCTTCTGGCAGCCTCCGTCTTGCAGCATGTAGAAGAGAGTAGATTGAAGTCCTCCAAGTAGCATCTCCAAGTAGAATCTCCAAATAGCATCTCCAAGTAGCATCGCATAGCATAACCCTACCCGGCGATCCTCCCCTCGTCGCCCTGTGGAAAAGCGATCACCGGGTTGTCTGTGGAACTTGGAAGGGTGTGTTTTATTAAGTATCCGGTTCTAGTTGTCATAAGGTCAAGGTACAACTCCAAGTCGTCCTGTTACCGAAGATCACGGCTATTCGAATAGATTAACTTCCCTGCAGGGGTGCACCACATAACCCAACACGCTTGATCCCATTTGGCCGGACACACTTTCCTGGGTCATGCCCGACCGCGGAAGATCAACACGTCGCAGCCCCACCTAGACAAAACAGAGAGGCCAGCACGCCGGTCTAAACCTAAGCGCACAGGGGTCTGGGCCCATCGCCCATAGCACACCTACACGTTGCGTGGGCGGCCGGAAGCAGAACTAGCCCCCTTAATACAAGAGCAGGCTTACGTTCCAATCCGGCGCGCGCCGCTCCGTCGCTGACGTCTGAAGTGCTTCGGCTGATACCACGACGTCGGGATACCCATAACTACTCCCGCGTAGATGGTTAGTGCGTATAGGCTCGTAGCCAACTCAGATCAAATACCAAGATCTCGTTAAGCGTGTTAAATATCCGCGAACGCCGAACAGGGCCAGGCCCACCTGTCTCCTAGGTGGTATCAACCTGCTCTGTCGCTCCGCCACAAAGTAACAGTCGGGGGCCGTCGGGAACTCAGGCCCACCACTACCTGGATGGAGCCACCTGCCCCTTCAGCCCCCATCTCCAAACAGTATCACCAGTAATGTAACAGTGTAAAGTATATAGTATATGCCCGTGATCACCTCCCGAAGTGATCACAGCCCAGTAGTATAGCATGGCAGACGGACAAGAGTGTAGGGTCACTGATGGAACACTAGCATCCTATACTAAGCATTTAGGATTGCGGGTAAGGTATCAATGACTGTAGCAGCAATGACAGGCTATGCAACAGAATAGGATTAACGGAAAGCAGTAACATGCTACACTACTCTAATGCAAGCAGTATAGAGAAGAGTAGGCGATATCTGGTGATCAAAGGGGGGGCTTGCCTGGTTGCTCTGGCAAGAGAGAGGGGTCGTCAACTCCGTAGTCGAACTGGTCAGCAGCAGCGTCGGTCTCGTAGTCTACCGGAGAGAAGAGGGGGAAGAAATAGTGAATACAGAGCAAACAAAGCATCACAAAATATAACAAGGCAATTCGCGGTGTTCGGTGTGCCCTAACGCGGTAGTAGGTGATACCGGTGAAGGGGGAAAAAACCCCGGGAAAGTATTCCCGGTGTTTCGTGTTTTCGGGCCGAGGAGCCGGAGGGGGAAAGTTGCGGGTTCGATAGGTTAGGGGTGTGTGGCGGACGAACGGACCGCGTATCCGGATTCGTCTCGTCGTTTTGAGCAACTTTCATGTTGAAAATATTTTAATCCGAGTTACGGATTAAAAGATATGATTTTCTAAAGATTTTATTAATTTCTGAAATTTAATTAATTATTTGTTTAATCCGAAAATGGATTTATGACGTCAGCATGACGTCGTGCTGACGTCAGCAGTCAGCGTTGACCGTTTGACCTGGTCAACCTGACATGTGGGTCCCGTGGGACCCACCTGTCATACACTGTTAGGTTTAATTAGGGTTTAGTTTAATCTTAATTACAGTTTAATTAAAATTAACTAGTTAATTAAATTAATTAAACCGGATTAATTAACTTAATTAATTACTTATTCATTCGTGACCATTTTTATTTTTATTTTTATTAATTAATAGTTAATTTGTTAAACCATTTTTATTTTTATTAATTATATTTATTTTAATTTGCTTATTCATTCGGGACCCACATGTCATAGACACAGGGGGCGGCCACGTCAGCGTTGACCGGTTCAACAGGCCGGCCGGGCCCTTGGGGGCCCACGGGTCAGTGACCCACGCGGTGGCCCCAGGCCGGCCACGTCGGCGGGCGGCGTTGACGCGCCGGCGGCGACCTCCAGGACGGCGGCGCGGCACGTGACCTCACCGAAAACGCGCCACAGGGCACGGCTGAGGGTGTCTGGGGGCTGTACGGGACGGGCGCGGTGCGCCGCGTCCGATGGTGGCCGTGGTTGGCGCGGGGGTGGCCGGAGTTGAGCGCATCGAGCTCATCGGCGGCGAGGCGCTTCGGGCGGGGTACGGGAACGAGGCTAAGGGGCGCAGGGGGCGTGGCCAGGGACGGGGCGAGAGGGAGGCG
>NC_041387.1:361995697-362012094 GCF_002162155.2 Triticum dicoccoides | reverse complement strand
AGGTCGAGGCGGCAGCCGTCCGGCGATGTGGTCCCGGCGTCGGGGTCAACGGGGTCGGGGCCGATCCCGATCCGGATCGGTGAGGGAGGAGAAGGGGATCGAGGGGGAGTGGGGGGAGGCGTCGGCTAGGGTTTCGCCGCCCGGGGGGGTTATGGGAGTGAGGGGGGGCCGGATGGGCCAATGGGCCGGTCGGCTGGGCCGGTTGGCCCAGTTGGCCAGAGGGTTTTCCCCCTGTAGTTATTAGGTTTATTTTCCTTTTCTTATTTTTCCTTTTCTGTTTTAATTCATTTTAAAATATTCAAACACTTTATAAAAATGTGTGCACCCCACCATAATTAACCTTGTAATATTTGACAACCCCCGAACATTTTAGTTTGATTTTTTTTTAAACTTTTATTGCCATCATAATTTTGAATTGAATTTCGAAACCGTTTTGATTTAACCCGAGATTAACTACAGTGACAGAGGTGACGTGGCACCATCAACGTGAGTTTACTGTAGCATGATTATCCGGGCGTTACATGATGAATGCGGTCTTCTCCTCATCCTCTTCTGCCATGAAGATCTGATGGTATCCTGAGTATGCATCAAGAAATGAAAGCAAGTCACATCCGGCTGTGGAGTCAACAATCTGATCGATGCGCGGCAAGGGAAATGGGTCTTTGGGACAAGCTTTATTAACATCGGTAAAGTCGATACAAAGCCTCCATTTCCCGTTTGCCTTACGCACGACTACAGGATTGGCCAACCACGTAGGATGGAGCACTCCTCTGACAAGGCCTGCTGCTTCCAATTTCTTGATCTCTTCTGCAATGAATTCTTGGCGCTTCACTGCCTGTTTCCTGACTTTCTGCTTGACGGGCCGCGCATGAGGACAGACGGCAAGATGGTGCTCGATTACTTTCCTGAGAACACCGGGGATGTCAGACGGTTGCCAGGCAAACACGTCGACGTTCGCCCGCAGGAAAGCAACGAGCGCGCTTTCCTATTAGGGTCGAGAGTGGCGCTGATGGTGAAGGTACCACCAGTGCCATCCTCCTTGGCGGACACCTTGGTCTCTGGTGGAGCTGCCATTGTCTTCTTACACTTGCCGGTGGAGCTCGATGGTGCGTCCTCGATGGTAGCGCAGCCTTCCGAAGAGGTGCGCTTGCCGGAGTGGGCATCAGAACTCTTGCCGGACTTGGTCTTCTTCTTCGCCCCGGGAGCTTCAACGGCAAGTGATTTGCGATCTGTTGTTGCTGCTGCTTCCCGGTAGATCTTGTCGGCGCAGATAAGAGCATCCTTCTTGTCGCCAGGGACAGAGATGACACTTATCGGGCCTGGCATCTTCAGTACGTTGTATGCATAGTGAGAGGCTGCCATGAATTTGGCGAGTGCTGGACGGCCGAGTATCCCATTGTAAGGTAATGGAAAATCAGCAACGTCAAAAGTGACCCTCTCAGTCCTGAAGTTCAACTCGCTGCCAAATGTTACCGGCAATGTGATCTTTCCCTTCGGCCTGCTCCTTCCCGGATTGATTCCTTGAAATGTGCCGGTCTCTTCGAGCTCGCTATCAGGGATTTGGAGTTTCTGGAGCACCGGGGAGGAGATCAGGTTCAAGCCGGCCCCGCCGTCAACTAGCATCTTAGTGACTTTGAGGTTGCGGATAGTTGGTGAAACCAACATCGGCAAGCACCCGACCGCAGTTATGCGATCAGGGTGGTCCTCAATATCAAAGATGATAGGCGTCCTGGACCATTTCAGAGGCTTGCGTGACTCGACGGGTGGTTCTGCTGCATTGACTTCTCGCACCCACTACTTGAGCTGGCGGTGTGAAGTATGCAGAGAAGCACCACCGTCAACGCATAGGACCTCTGTGGCTTTCTGGAACTCCTGCTCATCGGTCTCGTCATCATCCACATCTTCATCGTCGTCGTCATCTTCATCCTTGTCGCGGCCGCGGGGAGGTCTGTCTCCTTGCCGTTGCTTGGCCTTGTCGCGGCGTCCTCCTCGGCCGGGACGTTTCTTGCCGGCTCCTCCAGCACCTTCCTGGGCTTTCTCCTTGTCGCATCGCTCGTATTCAGCCTTTTGCTGCTCGACAAGCTGCTCGACCTTCTTGCAGCTCTGGAGGTCATGGCCCTTGGTGCGGTGGATCTTGCAGTACTGCTTGTTGGTGCTGTCCTGCTTGTCGGTGACCGCCACAGCCTGGTGGTTGGTGCCCGCGGCAATCTCCTTGTCGGAGCCACAAGCTTTGGCTTTCTTGCCGGACTGCTCAACGACTAGCACCTCTTTGCCTTTCTTCTTCCTGTTGTTCCGCCGCCGGTTTTTCCTTGCCGGGGCAGTCTCCTCACAATCAGATCCCCCTGCTCCTATATTCTCTCCGGGAAGTTTCCTCCCTTCCTCAGCACGTGCACACTTGTCGGCCAGGGCGTATAGCTCACTGACGTCTCTGATCTTGCACATCGCCATCTCCTCCCGCATCCTGCGGTTTCGCACGTTCTGATGGAACGCGCTGATTACCGCGGCAGGATGGACATCTGGGATGTTGTGCTGCACGCGGCTGAATCTCTGAATGTACTTGCGCAGGGGCTCTCCTTCCTTCTGGGCGAGCAGATGAAGATCGCTCTCTTGGCCATGAGGCTTGTGGCTGCCTGTAAAGGCGCCGACAAACTGATGGCATAGATCTGCCCAAGAGGATATGGAGTTGTCCGGCAAGTGCATGAGCCAGGATCTGACGTTGGGTTTGAGCACCAGCGGGAAATAGTTGGCAAGGATCTTGTCGTCCCGTCCCCCGGCAGCTTGCACCGCGATGGTGTAGATGCTGAGGAACTCCGACGGATGCGACTTGCCGTCATACTTCTCTGGTACATCTGGCTTGAAATTCTTCGTGCTGGGTCACTGGACTTGCCGCAGCTCACGAGTGAACGCAGGACAACCTACCGCGTACGGCAAGTCGCCTGGTTCCCCTGGCGCACGCATGTCGACAAAGGGCCCAGCGTGCTGGTCGGATTGACGTCGCGCTTCTCTTCGGCGCTCGATGCGAGTGCGAGCGTCTTCTTGCTGTCGTTCGTGAAGAACTTGGCGCTGATCGCGACGAGCTCGTGGATCCGATGATGTAGTGGAGTCATTGTCGAGGTGGATCCGGCGAGTCGGCGATCTTGGCCTTCGAGGTGGAGAGTGCATGGTGGTTGCACCCTTACCGGTTTCGTCGCCATCGGCTCGCGTGTGGCAGTCCTGCCGCGGCATCGATGTACTTGGCTGCCGCGGAGTGTCGCCGTTGGCAAAGCCGATGAGACTTTGAATGGTGGCCCTCCATCCGTCAATCTTGTCTTCCGTTGGAG
Organism: Triticum dicoccoides; assembly: GCF_002162155.2. NCBI lineage: Eukaryota > Viridiplantae > Streptophyta > Magnoliopsida > Poales > Poaceae > Triticum > Triticum dicoccoides. The sequence goes on along the minus strand of NC_041387.1, from coordinate 362,008,774 downwards.
GGTAATCCAGGAGCAATTGAGCTCGCGCCAAAACTTCTGCTGGAGTAGTGGGTGGCAGTGGCGAACGGTACGAGGAGCGGGATATGCTCGGACTCCTAACTATGTTAGAAGGAGCAGTATCCTGTCCAGGCGACCGTGCCTCGCTCGTGCCAGCATGTTGGCGTGCATGCTTATCTTGAGCACCCCGAGATCCACCAGCTTGATCTTGGCCCAACAAACGTATAGTACTGCGAGTACCATGACGCTATCGGTCCTGCGCCTCCTAAGATGGGCGCGGAACATGTATAGACGCCGAGGTCTGCGCAGCCTTGTCCTTGGACCTGGTAGCGCCGTGTGCTCCCTCGTCGATGTCCGTTCTTCCGCCAGCGTCTACCCACCACTCGTTTGCTCCTGTGGTGGTTGGATCGACGTGGACGGAGCAGCTGCCGCCGAAGTCTTCTTCTTCGGTGGCATGTCGATGAAGAAGAAGATCTGGCTCGTGTGAACGCCGGATCAGGTTCACACAACCTCGACGCCCCCTACCTGGTGCGCCAAAGTTGTCGGGGAAACTGATCCACGAACACCTATGGGACCGGCGGACCGAGCCCCTTTCGGTTCGGCGGGGGGCGAAGATCGCACGAAGAGCGGATCGAGGCGAAGCACACGAGCAGTTTACCCAGCTTCAGAGCTCTCCGGAGAGATAACACTCCTACTGCTGCTTGTCTGACTGTATTGAGTTCTTGCTCGGGTGCACTGAGTGCTACAGTACACACGAGACCGAGCGTGAGTGTTTTCTGGTTTTCGAACCCCTTCTACGTTGCGCATGGGTCTCCTTTTATATGCTCAAGGGGTCACCGACAGGTGGCAACGTAGGCAAGGGTAAAAATGGAAAAAGAGGGGTGGTTGGTACAGTTACTTGCACAGTACATCCTACCTAACCCTGACGGCAGGGGACAAGGGCATTAAATGCCCGTCCGTGTCGCCCAAACAGTGCAGAAAAGGACCGTCAGGGGCACCACCGCTTGCCACGATGGCAATCTTGTCAGCGTCGCATGCCACCGCACACCGCTGGCTGCACAGCCTCTCGCCACGCGCGCCTGGAAAGGCCCTAGGGCGACACGTTGGTGGATGTGCTGGAGCGTGGGTACAGAGTGGTCGCTTGCCGCGGTCGTTGTCTTGTCGCGTCCGGAAGCTTGTCGCTCACCGGGCCTTGCCGGGACTCGTGGCGCATCACGGCAAGTTCCTTGAGATGCCTTGGTTGGCCTTTCTGGCAAGCTCCTCTTGCCGGGGCCTTCTCTTCTTGGTCTAAATACTTTGTTCTTGAATGGCTCCAAAGGAGCCACGGAGGACCTTGGCGGTCACCTTGGCGGTCACACGGAGGACTAAGTTCGGGATACTAGGGTACCCCTACTCTAATACACCGACAGGGGTGAATAGTGGGATAAACCTGACGTCCAAGTACACATCTATGTACGTATCCGAGTAACTCCTAAGTAGGAACCGACTAGGTTAGCTTGGGCTGTTTAGCTCCTTTATATACCCATGCAACCCCACGATATACAACGCAAAAGAGAAAAGCAATAAAGCAAAGCAAGGCTTGATATGAGCCTTTGGCCATCAATCAGTTTTATCGTTCGCAAGTTACGGAAGTCGCTGCAAGTGTTCAGAAGAGAGTAGATTGATTCGATCCAGCTAGAGCTGCTCCATGCATACTCGCGTACGAGAGGCTACGGCTAGACGCACGTACAATTAGTTCCCTGTAGATCAATTAAGCTACTAGCTTTGGTTGCTTCTTTGAGCTAGCTTACACGTACGTGTGTTGCTGCACCTCTCCGGTGAATTTGATCTACCTAAATCAAAAGCCAATATGGTCTGCCAACACCTATAACTGTTGGTTCTGCAGTCCTACATGATGTGCAAACAGGGAGAGAACTTCAGCTGGATCGCAGTAGCAAAAAAACCTATAGACACCACCAATTTGCTCAATCCAGACCACCACCTCCTGTAGCTGAAAACAAAAATCCCAACGGGATACAAAATCAGTTGGCTCTCCCTAAAACTACTAACAAACATGAACCAAGTGGACAAACATCATGATCATTAGAATATGAGAGCAAGTGCCTAGAGAGCAACAGTTTGACAATAGAAGACAACATGCTCTAGTGAAACGTACCAACATGAATATCCCCAAATGTGATGCGAGAACTCCCCCAGAGTAGAAAACTGGAATAGTAGTGGTATATCTGAAGAGCATCTCCAAGGGGGGTCTGCTCCTGTCGTAGCCGTCGTTCGCCTCCCTCATAGCCGCCTCGCCATCCACCCACCCGCATGGATCTTGGGTCAGCGGAGTCAGTGGGGCTGCCCAATGCCCAATGCGCCGGCGCCGAACGTGGAGAGCGTCACCCGCAAGGACCGCCATATACGCCAGCACGCCCACTTGCTAGCCGAGAAGGCGGCTGCGGTGAAGAAGATCGTCGACCTGGACATGGACATGGCCGTGTTCGTACTGGTGTCATCCTCGACCACACCCGCAAGGATGCCGGTGTCCACGCCCTCGCCGGCGCTTGTGGTTTAACATCACCATGTCTTCGCAGTGGGGTGGGGGCATCCCGGATGGGTTCACCCAAGACGCGGAGGCCTCCACATCCTCCGCGGACACGGGTTGCGAGTTGGCGCAGCTCCAACGGACGCTGACAATGACAACAAGCTTCGAAGACGGACACGCCCACCAACTGTTCGGGGATATGGCGCCCCCAACTCACGTTATTTTTTTCATCTCATATGCATTTTTAGGAGCAAATTTAAGATGCTAGGCTCATTGCCATGCATGTTTAGGACGATTTTATGATAGACATGATTAATGATGGTCAAGAGCCTTTAAATTATGATGATCAAAATTCATTGACCTTTGAGGTTACACAAGCAGCGGGACAAGCAAAGAACATGACAAGAGAAGAATTGTGTGCACAACAAACAAGATACTTTGTCGATACGGGGCAACCTAGGGTCATCACCATGGTTATGGATCCACGGCCAAGGGACACGCACAAGTCATATACAAAGGTTAATTCTATCCTTTATGAGTGTCTACTTGGTTCTCTCATGGATGGAATACTATTTGCCTTCCTTCCCTTTGCACCAATAGGCTTGAGTTGAATGACGAACACGCAATGGAGGAGATCATGCATAGGAAAGCGCCCACACCATCCGCAGGGTAAGCCTGGAAGCAAAGGAAGAAATGCCAAGACACTCACATGGCGCAAGATGGCTAAGGATAACCCATACCATATGATCGGTATTAACCGGCTCAGCCCGCCCAGTTACATCGGTTGGAGCCTGAGGCCCCCCGGTAGTTCTCCCGATTGTACCGGGCCTGGTTACACTGGCCTTCTACCTCGGTTACACCGGCCCCCTAAAGTTTGCGCCACCACCGTTTCCTCCATCTCGCGCCTCGCCCAACAACCCGTTATACCGGCCAAGTCAACATGATATAACCAAGTAACTGCCTACGTGCAACTTAAGGGCCATCGCCCGTGTATCTCCCTTCACCCACTTACCCCTTCATGGGTAACCTATATATACTCCTCCCCCTCCTAGATTTAGGGCTAGCTAAGATCTGAGACATTAGAGTTAGCTCATCTATCTCCCCTTGTGGGGTCTACCTCCCCTAGTGGGGTCGAGGCCATCTTCATGGCGAAGACTCCATATAGGAGTAGAAGACCTCCTAAGGGAGTAGATTCCTCCATGGAATGGAATTCAAGAGCTCCTTTTCTTAGGACTTGGGAAGAACCTCCCACCTTGTTCTTGCTCTTCCTTGGATTTGTAAGAGGCCACATGAATCGTGTGGTGTGGATCTACGTTTACAAGAGGGTACGCATTGGCATCACTAGTTATCCATGTGTTTCTCTTGTGTTTTCCCTTGATTTTCTCATGATTTACCTTGTGTTCTTCATGTTCTTTCCTCAAATCCACCTCCAATTCACGATCGGGCCACCTCTTCGGTTTGCTCTATATCATTTGGTGTGTCACACTTGGTTGCATACTAGCATGGATCCAATATGTGGAAGCAAGCAAAAGGGCTCAAAAATATTGGGAAAAGAAGTTTTAAATAGCCGGCTAAAGTTTGAGCAGGGTGTCACTAAATGGTATTCATGTACAATTGTCCAATAAAGTTATAAAATAGCAGGCTATAGCCCCGCTATAGCTTATTTGGGGAACTGCCTCTATTTGGCATAGCCCTCTATTCAGAACTATGGGGAAAATCCACAAGTACTTCCACGAACACAAGCACTACATGGAACCACATCCAATCCATAGTGATCACAGTGCAAGCTCTCTCCAGCATAGATGGGCCACCATCCAAGAGTCGACGAACAAGAGGAGTCATAGAATAGTGATACGATGAGATGGAATGCAATAGAATAGAAACAGGGATAGCAAACCCGTACCTAGGGGAGTACGTTCGATGGAATAATTTCTTAAGAGTTTTGTGGTGCCTATGCTCTAGTGGTGAATAGGAACCAAAGTGGCATTAGAGTTGGAAGCCATGTACGCTTTGTTTGCTCAATGGTCATCATCTTTCTTGCTTGTTCCATATCTTGCAATATGTTGACATGTGGGCTTTTATAGTTTGAGGTTGGCAGACACATTGTACAATCAAATTGAGAAGAAGTCGTTCACTATGTCGCATTGTTGGTTGGAATTGGAAGGGAAACCTAAGTGGGCAACCCTCTTTCAAGATCTCAAGAACCCTGACAACAAGAAGGAAACAATGATGGCTCAAGCTCCCACCAATATATTGGGGTAGATGAAGAGGATGAAACAAGTCGAGCGGCAACTAGACTTGGGACCGAACCGCAGAGTAGGATCATGGTGGGGAAGAAGTGGGAGAAGAATAGGGTCCCGGGTGGCAGAGTGGCGAGCAAAATGTCGGCCACATGGAAAGAACTCCTTTCCAACAAAGGCGTCAAATTGAAAAAAAAGGGCATCAAGGAGAGATGCAACTCTACTTGGATGTTCAGAGGGATAGGATGGAGTTCCATAAGGAGAGGGTCAGGAGAAGATGGATATCAAGAAGATGAAGGCATGGGAGCATATAGAGCTCCAAAAGGCAAAGGCGAGGGGGAGAATTGAGATTGATAGAGAGAATGTGAGGCCTGCGTGGATCACCGAGGAGTCAAGGATCATGTTAGCCGACACTAGCCTCATGGATGATGAGGCCAAGATGTTCACCAACATGCACAAAGACATCAACGAGCGCAACAAAAGCGCCTGATTCATTTGTTTTATTTGTTATCTTTGTATTGTTGAATTTTATTTGTCGTGGATCACGTTGACTTGTTTGAATCGTTTAACTGTTGTGCTATATTTATTGTTGAATGATCTACAAACATTGTTCGCATGGATTTGGTGGTGCTGATCATGTCGCCTTGTTTGAATTGTTTAACTGTTGTGCTATATTTATTGTTGAATGATCTACAAACATCGTTTGCATGGATTTGGTGGTGCGGAGCACCCTACAGACATCACCGTCAACCCCACAAGCTCCAAATGGGTCAATGACTAGAGCTCGCTCACGTGCCATAGACTGAGGTGAATTCTCTCCTACTTGAGCTCCCTTTACATTTGGATGAGACTTGGCTACTACCTCAAAGTGGAACTCTATGTATGATTAGGTACGATGAAGACCACCACAGGGAAGCGAGAAAGTACGCCAGGTCCACGAGGAGGAGCAAGGAGGCGTTGAAGAAGATGCCCAAAGACTGAAGACGAGTAGAAGCTCTCTACATACCCCGTGCCCACACAGCCCTGCACCCCTGTGCGCACGGGCTAACCCAGAAACTCTCTAGACATCTCGTGCGCACGGGGTCCCTCGCTAACTCTCTGGACACCCCGTGCGCATGTGCTTGCATGCGAGCAGTGAGCGGGAAACTTCCTCCCCTACCTCAAGCACCTATATATTTCATACTTCTCCCGTTTTCTAGGCTTAGCAAAGCAAAACTAGATCTTGAGAGAGCTTTGCTCATCTTATCTTGTCCTAAAGGATCAAGACCTCCATGTCCTTTGGATTTGAGAAGACTATATCTCAAGGCCCTCATCTCACTTAGAGATTTGGGAAGAACCCTACCTATTGCCTGTGGAGTGATTTTGAGGGGAACAAGAAGCTTCACCTAGCCAATTCGGGGATGATTTGCATGAAAAGGAATTTGGGGGTTTAGGGATCCCAAACCAAGTGAATATGTGTCTCCTAGGCTCCTGGATTAAGAGATGTATCCACGGGGGTGGGAAACTCTAGAAACAAGTAATTGATGACAAATACTCAAATACCTCCCCAAACATTTTGATGAGCTCCTCCACCAATGCTTCCACCTTCTGGAAAAGGGTCACATCTTTAATCAAAGCCATCAAGTTTGGTTATAGATGGATGGTGGGGGATGGGGTTAAAATTAGGTTTTGGGAAGATACTTGGATTGGTACAGCTACCCTTCATGTCCAATATTACCTCATTTGCATGGAGAAGAATGTTAGTATCAAAACTGTGTGGGATGGGGACAACCTTAAAATTACCTGTAGGAGGTCCGTTACTCCCCATATGATGGAGAAGTGGTATGAATTGGTAGAAATAGCTAAGAGCATTACTTTCTCTGGTGATTCAGATGCCTTGATCTGGCAATTGGAGAATAATGGTGTTTATTCTACTAGCTCTCTCTATTCAGTTATTAATTTCTGGGGTGTGCAACCAGTTCACATTCCTGCAGTTTGGAAGCTGTCTGTCCCTCCTAGGATTCATTTTTTTCTCTGGCTGCTAGGACATAATAAATTAATGACTAAAAACAATTTGCTCAAAAGACATATAGACAAAGGTAGAGAATGTCTCTTTTGTGGCTGTGATGAAAACACCACCCATTTATTCTTTGATTGTGTGGTTTCCTCTGCTATCTGGGAGGTTGTGCAAAGTTTCTTAAAAAAGCCAGTGGGCGCCAATTATGCTAGAATGTGGGTTTCTAAATTCTTCTAACAAAAAACGCCTAGTTCTAAACACGGTCAATGTTGTTGTTCTTTGGTGTGTCTGGAAATAACCAGGACCGCTGCTGGACGGCAGAGAGGCTGGCGTGCCACGGTCTCCAGTATCATCCCCGCTGCCTCCTATGTGACCAGCAACCGGAGACGATGCGACATCTGCTGCTGGAATGCCCCCTAGCCCGACAGGCATGGCACGAGACCCTGGCCTGGCTACGCATACCGGCCCCGATCCCAACACAGGAACTGTCGCTTACGGATTGGTGGAACCATGCCAAGGAAGACACGCCGCCGATCCTTCGCAAGGCCCTGAAATCTGTCGCGCTGCTCGTGCCTTGGATGGTCTGGAAACACAGGAACAGCTGCGTCTTCGACAATACGACTCCATCCCTTAACACGCTCCTAGATAGCATTCAGGACGAGGCCCGCTCATGGGCGGCAGCTGGGGCACCTGGTCTCCGACTTGTGCTGCCCCAAACCTGGGATGTGCATTAATCCACCTGCTGTAATCCACACATCCTCAGATGTCTGTAACTGAACCTCCCCCTTTTCAATGAAAAGAAACGCAAGGCTTTTGCGTTTTCTCGAAAAAAAAGAAATATAGAAACAGCATGATTTTGATTATCTCTCTTGGATTGATATCAAACAGATTTGGTGGAGGATACTGAAAACACTCAGATCATGGCTGATCTTGGTGCCGGCACAACTGAAGGAATACATGGAAGCTTTCCTGGCATATCTACTGGAGTTCCTCAAGCAACCTCTGCTGGTAGGAAGTGGCTAAGTTCCCTGGACGCGCCTGATGACCTGGGTGATCTCAGCCTAACTGACGATGAAGAGCCAGTTTCTCCAACTGGCGGCAAGCTGACCGGGAAGCACTCCATCCTGAGCCCTGTCTCTGTTATTGGGGTGGGAGTGTGGTCTCCCTCACATGGAGCTGCTCCGATGATGAGGATCAAGAAGGCGTCACCACTGAAGTCCACGGATTCGCTGTTGGAAGTCATGATGTAATCAGAGGGAGATGGTGAAAAACACTGCCTGTGCGCAGTCCTTGTCGTTTTTGTTCTCGCTGGGACCCCCTCTAGCTGCCACTCCCAGTTTATTTTCTTGTCCAGTTTCAGTTGTTTTCCCTGCCTAGTTTTATTTTGGAACATGCCTGGCATGCTTTGTATCGACTTGCTCTGGTTTGATTCTTGCAATGGAACTGGGGGTGGGGTTTTCCCCTCCCCTGATCGTCTAAAAGAAAGAACCCTGCCTATTTTACCTTTACCTTTGTTGATGTTGGATCTTGAGGTGTATCTCTCCTTGTTTGTGATTTGAGTAAACCTGTGTTGTGAACCTTGTTCTTGTGTGTTTCCTCTTGTTTTCTTTCTGCTATTTGAGATTCCCCTCATTTCCACCTCAAAATTGTGAAGATTGGGCCACCCTAGGGCTTGCCCAATATCATTTGGGGAGTGGAAACGGGGGTGCCGTTGCCTGAGCGGACAAATGGTGCTCGACCAACTGCTGTCCACGGACATGGGGGCCTAATTTGATGTTTATGGTTGGAGATGCTCTAAAGGAGCTGCAATTGAATGGTGGAGAGGTGCAGGGATTGTGATTGCCACTTTACCTTAGTACAGATTTTGCAGATATATATATAGGTGACAGATTCTCTGAAATTTCTATATGTGACAATGTCAGAGCTTTTCACTCACTTATTCAGACTTCCAGTGTAGTAGTATATTCTCAAATTTGAGCACTTGATGAATCTAATGAGAAGGATAATCCAGCTTTGCGTGATGATTACTACTCGAATAGCTTTGTCTCCGGACAGAATGATAGCATACATCATTATGTGTCACCAGAATGATAGCATACATCATTATGTGTGTCACCAGCCTGCAGACTTGCAAAGAGCAATTTGGCTTGCTAGAAGAATTGAACATGCCCAACAACCAAAGAGACGATATGTTCAGCAATTGCCTCTTTCTGTGAGAAGAACTGAAACCTGCCATTACTAAGATAGCAGCTGTCATTCAACAAGCAAGGATAGAAGGAATATGCTATAAATGCAAAGAACCGTGGTTCGCTGGCCACAAGAAAGTTTATAAACTTGCTAATCAAGCTCAAACTCAAGCTTTGCAAGAAGCAATGCTGAATTAGTATATTTACTGAATAATCAGAAGAGAATAGTACTGAAGAAACCAAGGAAATGGCATCGATGGCTCCTATTAGCTGAATGGTGGTATATAATACAAGTTCGCACAGTGCTATCAAGATGACACCTTTTCAAGCTCTCTACGACAAGCCTCTAAACATGCTGGCTGAAGCTGCTCTTTACTCTTCTGATAGTGTGGACATTTTACCTTCAATTATCACTTCTGAGCAAACTGCATCCCAAATCAAACACAATTTGCTCAGAGCACAGGAGGGGGTAAAGCACTTTGCAAATAAGAAGAGGACTAAGAACTTTGGAAGTAAGGGACATGGTACATTAAAAACTCCATTCTTACAGGCACACATCCTTAAGTATCCAAAAATGTCTGAAATTGCACTCCGAATATTATGGACCATTCAGGTTTCTCGGGAAATTGGCAATGTGTCTTACAAGCTCTGACTACCAGAAGATAGTCAAGTACACCATACTTTTCATACAAGTCAGTTGATGAACCATTTGGGGCCCCCAAGCTATCCCATCCAACTGCCTCTCCTTCACCCTGATGGAACTATCTTGTTGGAGCCTGAGAAACTTATGGAAAGATAGCTGATCCCACGCCATCAAGGGGTAATCAGCATCCCTGTGGGGAGATGGCTGGTCAAACGGAGCAATTTGTCCGAGAACGAAGCAACCTGTGAAGATACAACTTTTATCCAGAAGGTGTTTCCACACTTTCAGCCATGAGGACTCTGAAGAGTCGACATTTGATCAAAGTTCAGTTAAGTTTAAATAACGTTTTGCTTTGGTGGGAGTTGTCCGTTGTCGTCCATCTGCCATCTGATGTCCCTCTAATCAACTTACCACTTTGTCGAAAGAAGAGGATGCTAGTGACATCGATCCTCAGTCAGACGGCAGCCAAGCCCCAAGACGTCTTTGTTTAGTTTCCGGTACGCTCCACTGAGCTATTCACTTGCTCCCTCTACTTTTCATTTGCATTATGCTATCTATAAGGCTATAAAGCCATGGATCTTGAGACTTTTGGGTCATTCTGGTTGTATTGGGTAAACCCTAGCCTCCAGTGTTCCTGGCTGGCCTTTAGGTGTATCTGAAATTGTTGAACCGGTATGGGCCCTAGCCCATCTAGATCTGTCTCTTGGGCCCAAGCCCATGAGAGTGGGTGACCTAGAAGAGGAGCCCCCCCTTGTCCCAGTCCCGTGCAAGCCGCCACACAAGTAACACACTCGCGCGAGCCACCAGACAGAAGCTCGATCCAGTCTGGAGGTACCTCTCCCTCGATTCAACATGGTATCAGACCAGGCAATGGAGGCGGCGGCGTAGTTGCTCGCCGGCGAGGTGGCACGGTCCGTCGGGGCCAGGGGCAACGAGAGACGGCTGCATGCGGGGCTGTGTGCGCGCGCGCGAGGCGGCTGAGCTGTGACGCGGAGGAATGGGACCAGCAGGAGGAGAGGCGGAGGATAAAGGAGAGGCAGCGCTTGAGGGTGCAGGAGGAGGAGCTGCTCCCGCAGGAGCGGGACAGGCAGGAGGCCCAGGTGGCCAGGCGGAGGAGGAGGACAACGGGGACGCTAGGAGGAGAGGCGGCTGGCGGGGGTGACCCGGTGCAGGCTGCTAGAGTGCTCGATCTGGAACAGGAAGAGCTTGGGCTGGACTGCTGGAGTGTGCTGCTGCTACTGCTCCTACTCTCCAAGAGTTGTTGACTCTGCAGCTTGCTCGTGAGGGGCTGTGAGCTGCTGCTGTGTGCTTTACTAAGATTTTTTTTTTCTGTGGACTTGCTGCTGTGTGCTTGGTGCTGTTGTGGTGGTGCTGCTGCTTGGGAAAGAAGACTTGCTGAGGCTAAGTTCTGCTGCTGCTGTTGAGAGCTGCTACAGCTGAAGTGTGTAGTCCTGAGGGTTGCTGCTGTTGATTATCCCGCCAAACGATGGCTGAACCAAATGCTCTTGCCGAGGCTTTCGAGAAGCTCGCTAAGATCCTTGCCGAGTCCAACTCTAGGGCCATCGTTCCTCGACAGGAAGTGGCTCAAAAGCTCGAAATGTCGCCCCTGGGCATGAAGCTAGAGGGGGCCACCAATTATTTGAGCTGGTCCAGGAGGGCTTTGTGGGCTGTGGAGCAGAAGGAGCTTGATGGACATTTGTTGGGCACCTTGTAGAACCAGGGGACAAGAGTAGTGCAGAGGGCAAGAGGTGGAAGGTCATCCACTCTGTATTTATGGTGTCGTTGTTGAACTCCGTGGTGCCCTCCATTGGACGCAGTGGAGGGGCTATCCACACCTGCTGAGATATGGAAGATTCTATCCACCCAGTACTCTGGCAAGGGCAAAGTCATGCTCATTGCTCAGACTGAGGACAAGATTAGGTTGCTGTGCCAAGATGATGGCATATCAGTGATGACATACGTGGCAGAACTGCAGGCTTTGTGGGCTGACCAGGATAACTGTGATCCCCTGGAACTCTATGACGCGGCTTCAATCGAGTCAGGGCACAAGTGGATGGCACGCAGGCGTGTGCTGAAATTTTTGGCTGGCCTCAAAAGTCTTTGATGCCAGGAAGGCTTCCCTGTTGCACCAACCTAGTATGCCTACCATTCCCAAGGCTATTGCAGTGATGACTCAAGAGGAGGTGTGCCTATCTCTTGAGCATGCAGACGTGAAGGTTGTGCCAGCTTCGACCTTTGCAGTCACTGAAAGCATGGAGTGGGGAGATCCCACCAAATGTCATATCTGTGGAGAGGTAGGTCACTGGAAGATAGAATGTCCAACTCGCGGCAGAGGTAGGGGATATAACAGAGGGGGAACGGGCAGAGACAGAAGTGCTAAAGGCAGAGGGGGAACGGGCAGAGACAGAAGTGCTAAAGGCAGAGGTGGATACTCAGAGACCTCATGGGGCCAAGCTGCTAGAGGCAGAGGTGGCTACTCAGGACACTCAGGGGGTCAGAGGGCTCACATGGCCGTTGCAGGAGACACTGGGACGTCCAAAGACAAAGATGTAGATGATGTTGTCTATGGAGATTTTGCTCACTGGGCCTCCACTGATGAAGGTAATCCGGAAAGAGCATCTCTTACTACTAATGAGAGTGCTCCAGAGTGTTCTTGACTCTGGAGCATCTAAGCATGTTGCTAGTAAATCCTGCGTGTTCGAGTCTTACAATAAGCATCCTCCCTCTCACACGGGCACCATACAAACGGCTGATGGCACAAAACAGCCTGCCATAGGGGTTGGTACAGCAAAGTGCACTCCGACCATTTCTCTATCGTCAATTTTACATGTGCCAGCCTTTCCTATCAATTTGGTCTCTTTCAGAGCTCTCATTGATCAAATAGACTATCATGTGATCCTTGACAAGTTCGGTTGCTTGATTCAGGAGCGACAGACGAGCCAGACGGTTGGGACTGGCACAGGCGTAGGGGGCTCTGGTGTACATGGACCAGGAGGTGCAGCCGGACTTGGTGTGTGCTGCGACCATGGAGGACAAGGAGAAGCAGGCGATGATCCATCACTGTAGGATGGGGCATGTATCTTTTGATAAGATGAGTAGAATATTTCTGGAAGTTATGTGTGGCATAGGCAAGAGCAAGCTGACGTGTGATGCTTGCGAATATGCAAAACACACACGAGCCTCATATGTGAGTAAGGGGCTCATGAGCATATCTCCTTTTATGCTTATTCATTCGGATGTATGGACTAGCCACGTGGTGTCAATGAATAGGAAGAAGTATTTTGCTACCTTTGTTGACTGCTATTCTCGTATGACTTGGATTTACTTGATGCGTCACAAGGATGAGGTGTTTAGCTGTTTTCAGAACTTCCATGCTCTTTGCTCTTGTAACGAACCAATTTCAGGTGCAGGTCAACATGCTCCGGACTGACAATGGCACAAAGTATGTGAACAACAGTTTTGGGGCTTTCATGGCTGACCAAGGGATT
>NC_041387.1:361992281-361995416 GCF_002162155.2 Triticum dicoccoides | reverse complement strand
ATTATTAAGGTTGCTCGGTCGTTGATGTTTACCATGAATGTGCCTAAGTTCTTGTGGGATGATGCAGTTATGACAGCCACATACTTGATCAACCGGACACCTTCCAGGATACTAGGCATGAAATCTCCGTCTGAGTTGCTCGTTGGAGATAATAAGTTTGTTGTTCCCCCAAAGTTGTTTCGCAGTACCTGCTTTGTTCGTGATCACCGACCTTCTGTTGGAAAGCTTGATCCTCGGGCAGTGAAGTGTGTCTTTTTGGGATACTCATCTAGTCAGCAAGGGTATAAATGTTGGTGTCCCTTTGAAAAACGCAGGTTTGTTAGTATGGATGTTACCTTCAGGGAGTCTGAGCCATTCTATGGTTAGCCGACTGATCTCAGTCTACTGTTTGCAGAGCTTGACCACCTACACCCTATGCGTGATGGTCAAGAGAGGGAGAAGGATGTGTCTCATACTCATGGTGATTCTGTGGACATTAACACTGATAATGATGTGCGGGCTCAGGTTCAACCAAGTGGGTACAATTCCGGTTAGTACCCTCACTGATGATGATGTGCAGGCTCATGTCGAGCCAACTGTCGATACACTTAAGATTGGTGCTCTCCATGTTCCTGTTCGGGATCGATGGCAGACGAATACCCTGGTGTACTCTCGACGGCAACCACAAGTGCAGGGGAGCAGCAAGGCAATGAGGCAAGAGTGCAGGGGGAGCAGCAAGGCAGTGAAGCAAGCTCATCTGACACAGTGGAGCTGCCCATTGTGTTGCGAAAACCTACACGTGAAGCGGCAAGGAAGGGTGAGGTAGCAAGGAAGGCTCTGCCAAAAGATGATGCTTGCGATGACCTTGATATTAACAATTTTGTGTCTTACAAGGCTTTGTCACCTTCATACAAGGCGTTTGTTGCCTCTCTACAAACTGTGACTATCCCTAAGGATTGGAAGGCTGCGAGGCAAGATTCGAAGTGGCGTGAATCAATGATAGAGGAGTTAGAAGCACTGGAAAAAAAACAAGACATGGTTGCTAACCACATTGCCGGCAGAAAAGAAAGCAATGAGTTGTAAGTGGATTTTTACCGTGAAGCAGAATCCTGAGGTCAAGGTGGAACAGTATAAGGCTAGATTGGTCGCCAGAGGATATAGTCAAACTTATGGAATTGACTATGATGAGACATTTGCTCCAGTTGCAAAGATGAACACAGTAAGGGTATTGGTCTCGTGTGCTGTAAACTTTGGGTGGAAATTGCACCAGTTAGATGTCAAGAATGCCTTCTTACATGGTGACTTGAAGAAGAGGTACACATGGAGATACCACCAGGTTTTGGCACAGAACAGACTACGTGGAAGGTATGCAGGCTGAAGAAATCCTTGTATGGTCTGAAGCAATCGCCGAGGGCATTGTTTGATAGGTTCAGACGGTCTGTTTGGAATATGGGGTATGGCCAACGTAATGGTGATCACACGGTGTTCTATAGACACACTGATAAGAAGATCACCATTCTTGCAGTGTATGTTGATGATATCATCATCACTGGAGATGAGGAGGGAATAAAGAGAGTGAAGGGGTGTCTAAGCAAGGAGTTTGAGGTAAAAGACATGGCAATCTAAAGTACTTCCTTGGCATAGAAGTGGCTCGGACAGAGAAGGGGATATCTTTGTGCCAACGAAAATACACCTTGGATCTCTTGGCTGACATGGGCATGATGGGATGTCGTGCAGCCCCTCCTCCGATTGAACAAAATCATCAAGTAACAGCACAATCAGGTGAGCTAGTGAATAAGGAAGATTATCAAAAGCTGGTTGGGAGGTTATTGTACTTGTGTCATACCAGGACATTACGTATGCCATGGGGGTGGTGAGCAAATACATGCATGAACCAAGGAGTAGGCATCTTGATATTGTTCACAGAACCCTAAGATATTTGAAGGGGACTCCGGGTAAAGGGTTGTGGTTTGCGAAGAGTGGACATCTTGAGGTGGATGGCTACAGTGACTCTCATTGGGCTAGCTGTCAAGATGATAGAAGATCAACTTCAGGCTACTGTGTATTCGTGGGAGGAAATTTGGTGTCATGAAGAAGCAAGAAACGGACTGTTGTGTCTAGATCAACAGCAGAAGCTGAGTATAGAGCATTATCTCAAGGGTTGTGTGATATGCTCTGGGTGAAGCACCTACTGTGCGAGTTCAAGCTTTTGAGGAAGGGACCCTTGAGGGTGTGGTGTGACAATCAGTCAGCTATAGCCATTGCTAATAACCCAGTTCAACATGATAGGACGAAGCATGTGGAAATTGATCGCTTCTTCATTAAAGAGAAACTTGATGCTGGGATCATCAGCCTTACTCATGTCAGCTCTGGGCAGCAGTTTGCAGATTGCTTGACAAAGGGACTGGGAACAAAGGACTGTAACATGGCGTGTGACAAGATGGGCATTGATAGATATCTACCACCCATCTTGAGGGGGAGTGTTGAACCGGTATGGGCCCTGGCCAAGGTTTTTGAGTCGATGAGTCGACGAGTCGCTCAGGGGCGGCGACTCTAGACTAGTCGTGACTAGTCTAGACTCATGGTCGACGAGTCGACATGTGACGAGTCGACGTGAGTTATGCAGTAGGCAGTAGGTACAATAAAATTACCATACAGAAGCACTATCCTGTATCATCTCTTTTCCTTTTGCTCTGATCTGCTCTAGACCTCTAGTGCTTCTGCTTGGTAGCTCAGGGGAGGAGCAGACCAGCAGCAGCAACAACCATGGAAGGAGGGGAGGAGCAGACCACCAGCAGCAGCAACCAGAGGAGGGACGGAGCAGATATGCAGCAGCAACCAGGGGAGGAGGGGAGGAGCAGCAAGCCAGCAACCATGGGCGGCGGCGGTTGCCAAGGAAAGGGTTGGGTCAGGGGGTCAGGGGAACTGCTTCGATCTAGGTTTCCAGCAAGCAAGATTAGAGAAAAAAAATTGAGTCGTTCGACCCAGAAAACACGACGAGTCGTGACTAGTCGTGACTAGTCGCTCGAGTCGCTCGACTCATACCATGAGTCGAGTCGCTAGGCTGAGTCGCCCCTGCTAGTGTGACTCATCGACTAGTCGACGACTAGTCGCGACTAGTCGAGCGACTCGAAAACAGAGGCCCTGGCCCATCTA
>NC_041387.1:361947529-361992087 GCF_002162155.2 Triticum dicoccoides | reverse complement strand
CCCGTGCAAGCCACCACACAAGTGACACACTCGCGCGAGCCACCAGACAAAAGCTTGATCCAGTCTGGAGGTACCACTCCCTCGATTCAACAGAAATCCATCTAAATTCCTCACGATCAACCTCTATAATTGCTATCCCCTGCTGTTGTGAGTGTGTACTACTGAATATTTCAATCAGTCCAACACTGGGCCCGACACACATGGGGCACTCCAAACACGTATGCGACTATCAAATACTTTGACTCTTGAGTTAAATGCAATCCTCTTGAACATTATGATATGGAACAAGTCTTGTTCACTGCTAGTCTACTGTACAGAATGCAAGAAACAAGGAAATACCTCACACAGAATCACAAGCATTGGGTAGTAGGAATGCTCTTTTGCCTTGTCTTGGATACTGCTAATAAGATATGCCTGTCTATTCTCATCGAGGCCCTTACTTTCCACAGCATAAACATGAGGTGGTTCTTTTGGATACTACAAGTACAATGCCATAAAATGTAATGAATTAGTATTGAGACAATACATAACCATTGTGAACAGGTAGACTTACTAAGGAGATAAAAATCCTGGGAGAAAGGTAGCGGCATAAAAATGATTCATGATGTAAATTTACAAGCATGCTAGATATCAACATTTAGGCATTCAGCCTTGGAATGAAATTTTGCAGTTTCTCCAGAAATTAAGTAACACATGTGAAAGGTTGTTTGAACCAAGAGGTGCTGATCCTTCAGGTTTCATCCACCTTCTTCTGAACTTACGATAGCACAAATTAGAATGTTGTCTCAATGTGATGAAATGCAACCTTATTACTGGCTTACTGATTTCAAGACATTAATACAGTGAACCATTTCAGGAAAGATATAGCATTATTCCCAAGAATGAGCAGTTTCCAAAACAGCAAGATGTATGCATGTCATCAAGAAATTTAGTAGAGCAAATGGATATAATGTACCTTGTACAAAAGCAGTTACCACTCACGTGTATTATTTTTCAAATGGCTGACCAACTTAACTCCAAATAATTGTACAGCTATTCCTAAGCAAAAAAAAGATGAACGGACTAACAAGTAATGATGCACACATTTAGGATACAGAGCAAGGCAAATAACGAAACAAGGTTCTAAGAGAAACAAAGGAAATATAACCTATTCGAATTCACGACATAAAGAAAAACAATGTAAGTCAATCAGTTGAAGATCTGTTTCCAAAATAGAGAGGTACTCCCTCCATTCCAAAATAAGAGTCACTGGTTTTAGTTCAAATTAACAAAGAAGTTAGATGGGAGATATATCAAAATCTAGAAAGGTGGTAACCCATACAGGTTCATACCTGGGAGGATGCTTTAATTCCAAGAAAGAGTTCCACGAACTGAAAAGGAGAAAGCGGATATTGATATACGAATAAATCTGTATAACCCCTTTTAACAGAGGCAAGTAATAAAAAGATAAGGTGATATTGGTCAACAGTACAATTTTGCAATTGGATGCCACGAACACATGATTCATATATAAAGAAGATCAAATATACAGTACAACCAAACTAATGCCACAACTAACAATTATTAATACTTGAAAGCTCATGGTAGGAAGACAGAACAGCTTTTAACCTAACTTGTTCAACCCGAATCATGGACATGCTGACAATTACTGGCTATCATATCATTGATTGAAGTTCAACGAGCCAAAATACTTATACATATGAGGACAAATGTGGGCTTCTTTGTGACTTGGCATACGAGGACCACAACTTTTCACGTCGCTTCCACTTTGGATTCACTAGCCACCCCATTGCCTCCCCTTCCTCCTCGCAACCTCCCCTTATTCCGTATTTCCCCTACTTACCCTTCCTTTTTCCCATTAGAAAAACCTATATTTATCCCTTTGTGGATCGCATCCACTATGGCCTCCCAAAAACACCCCATCCCTGCCACCGCCACTTTAGCAGCACCAAGGTGGAAGTAATGTAGGTGTGGCTGGCAGTTATGTATTCGTTCAGTATCATATCTCTACTCCTATAAAAAACTGAGTTGGTGATGATGGTGTGCCTGCCATCCTTCATTTACAACCGTTCGATTTACATCCAACGCATCTGAGACAAACTATGTCAGTTTTGCAAAAAGACCCCCGTACTCCACTCCTCGTTTGTAGATAACCCCCTGCCTCTCACGTTCAGCCATCTCTCCCACTCACCTCATCTAGCCATCTCAGGAAAAAATAAGAAGGATCTAGAGAGGTCGCTGCTTTCGGCGCCCGTCTGCCCCCAACTCCTCTCATCCCTTCTCTCAGGCTGCATTACCGACCACCACCGCGACCCGCTCCTCCTCGCCATCTCCTCTGCCCCCTTCCAAATCATCCTGAGTTACATTCATGGTGGTCTAGAGAAAATAAACAAAATCGATACTCAGAAAATTATTCTTAAAGCTCATTTTTTACAAAGCACAATAAGTGTTATTTCTTCAAAAGTTTTGGATGCAGGTTGAACACTTGAATGCTTTTGTTTGCAAAAGATTTTTTTTTTATCTATTTTGCCTACATTTACTATTCACTCGGATGCTTGTGAGCTCTAGAGAAGAAATAATATCCGAAGAAACTTATTGATATTTGTACACATGAGATTACCCCCACGTACTTTTGTCAAATAAACAACTCTTGGATCAATGCATTTCAGTGTTCCGTGCATTTGTACAGGCATCTTACTAGTGCAATACTATGAATGTCTGTATCAACATGAACTTACCACTACAGTGGTAGCATGGGTTGTTGGCTCAAATTAATTATTACTGGATAGATTAAGAGCAAATATCATTGATGAAACGGTTAAATTTCTACTTACAATACTATCATCTTAAAAAAAGAATTATCAAGGATTACATGAAAAGGTTATTAACAATAAACCGATTAAGCTTTTTGCGCACACTGCACTAAGTATAACTCTGTAAGGGGATTTTTTTTATGTGAACTGCATTTTCTCTACAGAAGCATTAGAGCGATTATGGCATAGATAATAATAACTGATCAGAGGCATCCCGACTCGGTGACTAAGAACCTAGCAGTTGATCAGAACTAACGCGATAAGCACTAAACATCCTTAGAGAACTAGTAGCTTATAACTAACTAATAACGAGAGGACTAACACTATATGCTATCATCGCCAAAGAAAAAAAAAACTACTATGTGCTAGGGTTCTGAAGCAGCAACGCGACCGCCACTAACCACAGCTGACTTCCAGACTCAGCTGCTTCACAATCGATCAACCGCACGGGCCATGTAATTAATCGCAAATAACTGACCAATCGGAGGGATCGGATGCCGTGAAGCCGGTCTAGATGTGGAGGGGATGTGGAGGGGATGTGGAGAAGGCGAACCTGCTGCGAGGAGTCGTCGGCAGTGTTGGGGCGAACGTGGACGACAAGGTGGGGAGGGAAGTCGCAGTACACGCGGCAGTCTTCTCCGTACACCGCCGCCACCGCCTCCACCTCCAGCCGCACCTCCTCCTCGGCCTCCGCCGCCATTGCCTCCAGGGGTTGTCCACGCCCTCACTCTCGCCTACAGGCGGACCACAGGTCGCCTGCCCACGACGATCCAGTGGGTAGACGGCGAGCGACGAGGGGCCCAGCCGCCAGAGCGATCTGTGATCTGGTTCTCTGGACTGGGGCCACGTATGTTCTTATTTTAGTACTATCGGCTTTGCGTCGTATACATATCTCCTCTTTTCCGGTTTATATGGCTCATCTAAAAAATTTGTTTTTTCGTTTTATAAGTCTCAATTCTACTACCATCCCATGTTTGAATTTTGTGCTGCATTAAATCACCCGATGCAAGTAGTATCAAGAGAAAATTCATCAATGCATGTAGAAGTTCATGAAAATTTAGTGGCCATGCATGTATTCGCTATAATTAATGCAACGGTAAACATAACTTTTTAAGAAAAATGAGCATACTAATTAAGTACTTGTGCAAACTGCAAAATTTATCTCACCACTCTTCTATCTCGATTGGAGAGATTTTAAAATTGAGCCTTATAAACCGGAGAGGAGGGAGTATGTTGTTTATGAAAAGTTTGCGTGCAAAAAAACCACGTGTGTTGCAATGGATATTATAAAATGAAGTTAAGAGTTTACGTGGCACTCGATAGTTTACCCACCGTCGTGCACAATCTGCTTCTGCCTCCCTCACATTTTCTTCGGTGTGAAACTATTGTCATGCAATGTTCATCCTTGAAAAACAAAAATGATACGATTTATATTTACATGCGACACTGGCCTATAAGTTTCACCATATTATTGATCAAATTTAAGCCACTTCCATATATTGCGGAAGCAATTGAGAAAGAAAATTATTATTGTGTTTGGATCAAAATCTACTACCTTTGCTTCCTAAGAAAAAAAAACTTTCTTCAAAATACATAATTATCACCACACATGTCCCTATGAGCAAATCTTTGTATAAATCTATGCAAAACCAAATCATTAAAGTTACTCACGAAGATGCACGATATTATTTCAAAGCAGCAAATGAAATATAAATTTGTAGAATTTCCTTAATCGAAGATAATGGGCCGTCCCAAAAAAATTAGGCTGTTATGAAACTGGGGTCCTTCTATGTCTTGCATATTCCATAATTGCGGTGCTTTTATCTGCATATCTGTCTCTTGATAAACAAATTGAACTTATTTAGCCTATATGTGGAATATATTCAAGAACCAGTCACATCAACGCCAGCTAGGGGATGCTATGCATGTATGTGGTCCTACATACGCCTCGGGTACACCCGCACCGGCCACGTCAACTTAGGGCCTAGTACAAGCTTATCAAGTTACTCACCACTACTGTAGGATGCTGCTAACGCGACACTATGATCAGAGACCCTTTGACGAAGCTGTGTGTGATGCATTAATCGCGAACAGCGATGTAAAATAACCGTCAAAAAAGATGCAAATGTTTGCGATGAAGGATACATCAAACACAGTTCAGATTTTAGTTTCATGTGCAATGTGGGGCATACGGTTCAGTTTAATTAACTATTTGTGATGAGGCAGAACAAAAGAAACGGGCAGGCAAATGAAGATGTGTGCGATACACGACATACAATTCACTCGGATAAACTATTTGTGATGAGGCAGAACAACAGAAATGGGCAGCCAGATGAAGGTGTGTGCGATATACGGCATATAGTTCACTCGGATGAACTGTTTGCGTTGAGCCAAGAGAACAGAAACGGTTTAACTTAACAAGATGTGTGTGATACGCGGCAAACAAGTCTGTAATCGGAAACGTGTGGGAAGACCGATAACAACACAGACGATTCTTGTTAACAAGCCGTGTGTGTTGTGAGAAAACTATTGGTGGTATACAATTATGAGTGATCGATGAAAACATCACCGACGGGTTCCATTGTTTAGTCCGTGTGTAATGTGATTTTCTTTGTCCACACAATATATACGCTCTGTCTACAGAGCATCAACATATATACTTAAAAAGACAGCATTGCATAACCAAATTAAGCATACAATTACACAAGTGACTACAGACATAATATTTCCACACACCACAGTAAGCAATTACATGCATACTAAACTAGGAGAAACGAGGATCTAATCATCTACTTCTTGTTGCAACAACGCTTACCATTGCTCTGCTTTCGGATGGATCTCTGGCCGTTTTGGGGAAGGAGGCACTTCTTCATGTCAATGATCCGCATGTGCATGTCGTAGATCGTGTACGCCTCCTTGGCCGCGTACACGACGTGAGCTTTGTCGAGTTTCTCCATCTAGGCTAAGTGCCAGGCACGCTTGTCCTTGTTGCAGGAATCCTTCATGTCTCTGTAGTACGGGTTGATGATGGCCTCGGCAAGGTGAACTAGTGAGTCCTTCTCATGCTCCTTGCTGCCCCAGATTTTGTATTGGCCTTGGATGTCGACAAGATTCTGGCAGGCGATGCCCAAATTCTTGAGCACCCTTACAACATTGGTGATGTCCACCGTAGCAAACATGTAGTGGGGGCTATTGACAAACCTGGCGAAGCGCTCGCAAGGCCTTGTGGCCAGGCAGTAGTGGTAGACGAGGACGTTGTTGCGCACACACATCTGGGCGACGGCGACCTTGGGACGAGACCCGACAAGAGCGCGGGTGTACTCGAGGTCGAACTCGACCACCTTGTACTTATCCTCGGCAAGCAACAGCTCCATGATGTGGATGGAGTGCTCCACCGAGACCGGGTTGTTGGTGTACACCACCGAGAGCTCTGTGAACCTTCCGTGGGTGTCCGCCAAGGCATGCATGGTGAACTTGTAACGCCCCGAGACCGATGCGCCAAATTTCTTCCAGTTATTCGCCATCGTTGTCATGTCATTCGCTTGCGTGTTGCACTTTGTCATGTCATCATGTGCATTCCATCCGCATGTTTTTCAAAACTCGCATCCGTTCGTAGTTGCCCGATCCCCCGTTCTCTCCGTTGTCCGTTCTGAGCTTAACCACACTCGCACGCGCCCGCGGCACCTCCGAAATATTATTTTACAAGTGGCATAAAAATGTTCTTGGAATGGGGCGAAAGTTAGCGTGCGGCCTTATTATATTGTAGGTAGACCGCTTGCCAAGTTTCGTCACATTTGGAGCTCGTTTGATAGCCCAACCGTTGCATTTTCGCCGGTTAAACATCACGTGTTTTCGGTCTCCGGAAACCCTTGCCGGGATGCACTTATCTTCTCTTTTCTTAGCCCAACCCCTCTACACAACCCACCTGAAGCCCACCTAGACCCCCCCTCCGAGCCGGACCGTTGAATCACGATCGGAGGGCTCAGAAACCCCCAAAATCCCCCTCTAACCTTAATCTCTGCCTATTTAAGCAGCTCCTACCCATCCATTTCTGGAAACCCTACCCCTAGCTTCCTCCCACCTCGGGTTCGCCGCCGCCAGCGCCCCTGCAGTCAACCGCGGCCTGCCATGTCGCCTCCACAGCTCCTCCCACCGTCGCGGCCCGCCTGACCGGTGCAGGCCCGCAAGGCCCATCCGACAAAGCCGTTCGCCGCGCAGGCGCCGCTCCCCTGCGCCTCGCCTCAGGAGCCCGATCTCGGCGCCCCACCTCCGGACCTTGACCCCGCCGGCGAGCGCCAACCGGAGCTAGCCGTCTCCAGCGACCCAGGCCAGCGCAGCCCCGCCCCTCTCCTGCCTTCTCCTTCCCTTGCTCTTCCCCTAACCTTCTTCTCTCTCTCTCCAGGGCCGCCATAGCTGCTGCCATGGAGCTCGACCGCCGGATCCAGCCAACCCCGGACTGTCCCCGATGAGATCCGGCTAGATCCGCCAATGCCCCACCGCTGGCTCCCGTGACCCGCGACCCGCTCGCCCTGCTGCCCGCGCCACCTCCATCAAGCATCGCCAGATCCCGCCTGCCTCGTGTTGACCGTGTTGGGGAACATTGCCGAAAACAAAAAATTTCCTACTCGTTTCACCAAGATCATCTAGGAGTTCATCTAGCACCGAGTGATCAGATGCATCTACATACCTTTGTAGATCGCGCACGGAAGCGCTCAAAAGAACGGTGATGATGTAGTCGTACTCGACGTGATCCAAATCACCGATGACCAGCACCGAACGGACGGCACCTCCGCGTTCAACACACGTACGGAACAGCCACGTCTCCTCTTCTTGATCCAGCAAGGGAGGGAGGAGAGGTTGAGGGAGATGGCACCAGCAGCAGCACGACGGCGTGGTGTTGATGGAGCTGTAGTACTCCGGCAGAGCTTCGCTAAGCACTATGGAGGTGGAGGAGGTGTTGAGGAGGGAGAAGGAGGCAACCAAAGGCCAGGGCGTTCAGGTATGAAGTCCCTCCTCTCCCCCACTATATATAGGGGTGCCAAGGGGGGGTGGTGCGCAGCCTAGGAGATCCAATCTCCTATGGCCGGCGGCCAAGGGGAGGTTTCCCTCCCCCCCAAGGCACCTAGGAGGTGCCTTACCCTCCTAGGACTCTTGTCCCCTTAAACCCTAGGCGCATGGGCCTATGTGGGGCTGGTGCCCTTGGCCCATTAGGCCAAGGCGCACCCCCTTATAGCCCATGTGGCCCCCCGGGGCAGGTGGACCCACCCGGTGGACCCCCGGGACCCTTCCGGTGGTCCCGGTACAATACCGATAACCCCGAAACTTGTCCCGATGCCCGAAACAGGACTTCCCATATATAAATCTTTACCTCCGGACCATTCCGGAACTCCTCGTGACGTCCGGGATCTCATCCGGGACTCCGAACAACATTCGGGTTACTGCATATACATATCCCTACAACCCTAGCGTAACCGATCCTTAAGTGTGTAGACCCTACGGGTTCGGGAGACAAGCAGACATGACCGAGACGACTCTCCGGTCAATAACCAACAGCGGGATCTGGATACCCATGTTGGCTCCCACATGCTCCACGATGATCTCATCGGATGAACCACGATGTCGAGGATTCAATCAACCCCGTACGCTATTCCCTTTGTCTATCGATATGTTACTTGCCCGAGATTCGATCGTCGGTATCCCAATACCTCGTTCAATCTCGTTACCGGCAAGTCACTTTACTCGTACCGTAATGCATGATCCCGTGACCAGACACTTGGTCACTCTGAGCTCATTATGATGATGCATTACCGAGTGGGCCCAGTGATACCTCTCCGTCATACGGAGTGACAAATCCCAGTCTTGATCCATGTCACCCAACAGACACTTTCGGAGATACCCGTAGTCTACCTTTATAGTCACCCAGTTACGTTGTGACGTTAGGCATACCCAAAGCACTCCTACGGTATCCGGGAGTTACACGATCTCATGGTCTAAGGAAAAGATACTTTGACATTGCAAAACTCTAGCAAACGAACTATACGATCTTGTGCTATGTTTAGGATTGGGTCTCGTCCATCACATCATTCTCCCAATGATGTGATCTCGTTATCAATGACATCCAGTGTCCATAGTCAGGAAA
Organism: Triticum dicoccoides; assembly: GCF_002162155.2. Taxonomy (NCBI): domain Eukaryota; kingdom Viridiplantae; phylum Streptophyta; class Magnoliopsida; order Poales; family Poaceae; genus Triticum; species Triticum dicoccoides. Next base: position 361,983,135 of record NC_041387.1, on the reverse strand, counting down.
CCATGACTATCTGTTGATCAACGAGCTAGTCAACTAGAGGCTCACTAGGGACATGTTGGTGTCTGTTATTCACACATGCATTACGATTTCCGGATAACACAATTATAGCATGAATAAAGACAATTATCATGAACAAGGAAATATAATAATAATGCTTTTATTATTGCCTCTAGGGCATATTTCCAACAGTCTCCCACTTGCACTAGAGTCAATAATCTAGTTACATTGTGATGAATCGAACACCCATGGAATTCTGGTGTTGATCATGTTTTGCTCTAGGGAGAGGTTTAGTCAACGGATCTGCTACATTCAGGTCCGTATGTACTTTACAAATCTCTATGTCTCCATCTTGAACATTTTCACGAATGGAGTTGAAGCGACGTTTGATGTGCCTTGTCTTCTTGTGAAACCTGGGCTCCTTGGCAAGTGCAATAGCTCCAGTGTTGTCACAGAAGAGCTTGATCGGCCCCGACGCATTGGGTATGACTCCTAGGTCGGTGATGAACTCCTTCACCCATATTGCTTCATGTGCTGCCTCCGAGGCTGCCATGTACTCCGCTTCACATGTAGATCCCGCCACGACGCTTTGCTTGCAACTGCACCAGCTTACTGCCCCATCATTCAAAATATACACGTATCCGGTTTGTGACTTAGAGTCATCCAGATCTGTGTCGAAGCTAGCGTCGACGTAACCCTTTACGACGAGCTCTTCGTCACCTCCATAAACGAGAAACATTTCCTTAGTCCTTTTCAGGTACTTCAGGATATTCTTGACCGCTGTCCAGTGTTCCTTGCCGGGATTACTTTGGTACCTTCCTACCAAACTTACGGCAAGGTTTACATCAGGTCTGGTACACAGCATGGCATACATAATAGAACCTATGGCTGAGGCATAGGGGATGACGCTCATCTCTTCTATATCTTCTGCCGTGGTCGGACATTGAGCTGAGCTCAATTTCATACCTTGCAACACAGGCAAGAACCCCTTCTTGGATTGATCCATATTGAACTTCTTCAATATCTTATCAAGGTATGTGCTTTGTGAAAGACCTATGAGGCGTCTTGATCTATCTCTATAGATTTTGATGCCTAATACATAAGCAGCTTCTCCAAGGTCCTTCATTGAAAAACTTTTATTCAAGTAGGCCTTGATGCTGTCCAAGAGTTCTATATCATTTCCCATCAAAAGTATGTCATCTACATATAATATGAGAAATGCTACAGAGCTCCCACTCACTTTCTTGTAAACGCAGGCTTCTCCATAAGTCTGTGTAAACCCAAACGCTTTGATCATCTCATCAAAGCGAATGTTCCAACTCCGAGATGCTTGCACCAGCCCATAAATCGAGCGTTGGAGCTTGCACACTTTGTCAGCATTCTTAGGATCGACAAAACCTTCCGGCTGCATCATATACAATTCTTCCTTAAGGAAACCATTAAGGAATGCCGTTTTGACGTCCATTTGCCATATTTCGTAATCATAGAATGCGGCAATTGCTAACATGATTCGGACGGACTTCAGCTTCGCTACCGGTGAGAAAGTCTCATCGTAGTCAACCCCTTGAACTTGTCGATAACCCTTAGCGACAAGCCGAGCTTTATAGATGGTCACATTACCATCCGCGTCTGTCTTCTTCTTAAAGATCCATTTATTTTCTATGGCTCGCCGTTCAACGGGCAAGTCAGTCAAAGTCCATACTTCGTTTTCATACATGGATCCTATCTCGGATTTCATGGCTTCTAGCCATTTGTCGGAATCCGGGCCCGCCATTGCTTCTTCATAGTTCGAAGGTTCACCGTTGTCTAACAACATGATTTCCAAGACAGGGTTGCCGTACCACTCTGGTGCGGAACGTGTCCTTGTGGACCTTCGAATTTCAGTAGGAGCTTGATCAGAAGTATCTTGATCATTATCATTAACTTCCTCTCTAGTCGGTGCTGGCTCCTCAGGAACATTTTCTTGAGTTGCGCCATTTTCCGGTTCAAGAGGCAATACTTCATCAAGCTCTACTTTCCTCCCACTTACTTCTTTCGAGAGAAACTCTTTCTCCAGAAAGGACCCATTCTTGGCAACAAAGATCTTGCCTTCGAATCTAAGGTAGAAGGTGTACCCAATAGTTTCTTTTGGGTACCCTATGAAGACGCATTTTTTCTGATTTGGGTTCGAGCTTTTCAGGTTGAAGTTTCTTGACATAAGCATCGCATCCCCAAACTTTTAGAAACGACAGCTTAGGTTTCTTCCCAAACCATAATTCATACGGTGTCGTCTTAACGGATTTCGACGGAGCCCTATTTAAAGTGAATGCGGCAGTCTCTAAAGCATAGCCCCAAAAGGAAAGCGGTAAATCGGTAAGAGACATCATAGATCGCACCATATCTAACAGAGTGCGATTACGACGTTCGGACACACCATTACGCTGAGGTGTTCCAGGCGGCGTGAGTTGTGAAACTATTCCACATTTTCTTAAGTGTGCCCCAAACTCGTGACTCAAGTATTCTCCTCCACGATCTGATCGTAGAAACTTGATTTTCCTGTCACGTTGATTTTCAACCTCACTCTGAAATTCCTTGAACTTTTCAAAGGTTTCAGACTTGTGTTTTATTAAGTAGATATACCCATACCTACTTAAATCATCAGTGAGGGTGAGAACATAACGATAGCCACCGCGAGCCTCAACACTCATTGGACCGCACACATCGGTATGTATGATTTCCAATAAGTCGGTTGCTCGCTCCATTGTTCCTGAGAACGGAGTCTTGGTCATTTTACCCATAAGGCATGGTTCGCACGTGTCAAATGATTCATAATCAAGAGACTCTAAAAGTCCATCAGCATGGAGCTTCTTCATGCGTTTGACACCTATGTGACCAAGGCGGCAGTGCCACAAGTATGTGGGACTATCATTATCAACTTTACTTCTTTTGGTACTCACATTATGAACATGTGTAGCATCACGTTCGAGATTCATAAAGAATAAACCATTCACCATAGGAGCATGACCATAAAACATATCTCTCATAAAAATGGAACAACCATTATTCTCAGATTTAAAAGAGTAGCCATCTCGAATTAAACGAGATCCCGATACAATGTTCATGCTCAAAGCTGGCACTAAATAACAATTATTAAGGTTTAAATCTAATCCCGAAGGGAGATGCAGAGGTAGCGTGCCGACGGCGATCACATTGACCTTGGAACCATTCCCGACGCGCATCGTCACCTCGTCCTTTGCCAGTTTCCGCTTATTCCGCAGCCCCTGCTTTGAGTTACAAATGTGAGCAACTGCACCGGTATCAAATACCCAGGAGCCACTACGGGCACTAGTAAGGTACACATCAATTACATGTATATCACATATACCTTTGGTTTTGCCGGCCTTCTTATCCGCTAAGTACTTAGGGCACTTCCGCTTCCAGTGACCGCTTCCCTTGCAATAAAAGCACTCAGTCTCGGGCTTGGGTCCATTCTTTGGCTTCTTCCCAGCAGCTTGCTTGCCGGGCGCGGCAACCTCCTTGCCGTCCTTCTTGAAGTTCTTTTTACCCTTGCCTTTCTTGAACTTAGTGGTTTTATTGACCATCAACACTTGATGTTCCTTTCTGACTTCTACCTGCTGATTTCAGCATAGCAAATACTTCAGGAATGGTCTTTTCCATCCCCTGCATATTGAAGTTCATCACAAAGCTCTTGTAGCTTGGTGGAAGCGACTGGAGGATTCTGTCAATGACCGCATCATCCGGGAGATTAACTCCCAGCTGAGTCAAGCGGTTATGCAACCCAGACATAGTGAGTATGTGCTCACTAACAGAACTGTTTTCCTCCATCTTACAGCTAAAGAATTTGTCGGAGACTTCATATCTCTCGACCCGGGCATGAGCTTGGAAAACCATTTTCAGCTCTTCGAACATCTCATATGCTCCATGTCTCTCAAAACGCTTTTGGAGCCCCGGCTCTAGGCTGTAAAGCATGCCGCACTGAACGAGGGAGTAGTCATCGAAACGTGCCTGCCAAGCGTTCATAACATCTTGTTCTGCAGGGAGAACGGGTGCGTCACCAAGCGGTGCTTGTAGGACATAATCTTTCTTGGCAGCTATGAGGATGATCCTCAGGTTCCGGACCCAGTCCGTATAGTTGCTGCCATCGTCTTTCAGCTTGGATTTCTCTAGGAACGCGTTGAAGTTGAGGACTACGTTGGCCATTTAATCTACAAGACATATTGTAAAATATTTAGACTAAGTTCATGATAATTAAGTTCAACTAATCAAATTATTAATGAACTCCCACTTAGATTAGACATCCCTCCAGTCATCTAAGTATTACATGATCCGAGTTTAACTAGACCGTGTCCGATCATCACGTGAGACGGACTAGTCAACGTCGGTGAACATCTTCATGTTGATCGTATCTTCTATACGACTCATGCTTGACCTTTCGGTCTTCTATGTTCCGAGGCCATGTCTGTACATGCTAGGCTCGTCAAGTTAACCTAAGTGTTTGCATGTGTAAATCTGTCTTACACCCGTTGTATGTGAACGTCTGAATAAAACACCCGATCATCACGTGGTGTTTTGAAACAGCGAACTGTCGCAACGGTGCACAGTTAGGGGGAACACTTCTTGAATTTATTGTGAGGGATCATCTTATTTACTACCGTCGTTCTAAGTAAACAAGATGCAAAACATGATAAACATCACATGCAATCAAATAATAAACGTGACATGATATGGCCATTTTCACATAGCTCCTTTGATCTCCATCTTGGGGCTCCGTGATCATCTTGTCACCGGCTTGACACCATGATCTCCATCATCATGATCTCCATCATCGTGTCTCCATGAAGTTGCTCGCCAACTATTACTTCTACTACTATGGCTAACGCGTTTAGCAATAAAGTAAAGTAATTTACATGGCGTTTCTCGATGACACGCAGGTCATTAAAAGAATAAAGACAACTCCTATGGCTCCTGCCGGTTGTCATACTCATCGACATGCAAGTCATGAATCCTATTACAATAGCATGAACATCTCATACATCACATATAGATCATTCATCATTCATCACAACTTTGGCCATATCATATCACAAACCACTTGCTGCAAAAACAAGTTAGACGTCCTCTAATTGTTGTTGCAAGTTTTACGTGGCTGAATTAGGGTTCTAGCAAGAACGTTTTCTTACCTACGTTAAAGCCACAACGTGATTTGTCAACTTCTATTTACCCTTCATAAGGACCCTGTTCATCGATTCCGCTCCAACTAAAGTAGGAGAGACAGACACCCGCCAGCCACCTTATGCAACTAGTGCATGTTAGTCGGTGGAACCGGTCTCACGTAAGCGTACGTGTAAGGTTGGTCCGGGCCGCTTCATCCCACAATACCGCTGAAGCAAGAAAGGACTAGTAACGGCAAGAAAGTTGACAAATCTAGGCCCACAACAAATTGTGTTCTACTCGCGCAAGAAGAACTACGCATAGATCTAGCTCATGATGCCACTGTTGGGGAACATTGCAGAAAACAAAAATTTTCCTACTCGTTTCACCAAGATCATCTAGGAGTTCATCTAGCACCGAGTGATCAGATGCATCTACATACCTTTGTAGATCGCGCACGGAAGCGTTCAAAAGAACGGTGATGATGTAGTCGTACTCGACGTGATCCAAATCACCGATGACCAGCGCCGAACGGACGGCACCTCCGCGTTCAACACACGTACGGAACAGCCACGTCTCCTCTTCTTGATCCAGCAAGGGAGGGAGGAGAGGTTGAGGGAGATGGCACCAGCAGCAGCACGACGGCGTGGTGTTGATGGAGCTGCAGTACTTCGGCAGAGCTTCGCTAAGCACTATGGAGGTGGAGGAGGTGTTGAGGAGGGAGAAGGAGGCAACCAAAGGCCAGGGCGTTCAGGTATGAAGTCCCTCCTCTCCCCCACTATATATAGGGGTGCCAAGGGGGGGTGGTGCGCAGCCTAGGAGATCCAATCTCCTATGGCCGGCGGCCAAGGGGAGGTTTCCCTCCCCTCCAAGGCACCTAGGAGGTGCCTTACCCTCCTAGGACTCTTGTCCCCTTAAACCCTAGGTGCATGGGCCTATGTGGGGCTGGTGCCCTTGGCCCATTAGGCCAAGGCGCACCCCCTTATAGCCCATGTGGCCCCCCGGGGCAGGTGGACCCACCCGGTGGACCCCCGGGACCCTTCCGGTGGTCCCGGTACAATACCGATAACCCCGAAACTTGTCCCGATGCCCGAAACAGGACTTCCCATATATAAATCTTTACCTCCGGACCATTCCGGAACTCCTCGTGACGTCCGGGATCTCATCCGGGACTCCGAACAACATTCGGGTTACTGCATATACATATCCCTACAACCCTAGCGTAACCGATCCTTAAGTGTGTAGACCCTACGGGTTCGGGAGACAAGCAGACATGACCGAGACGACTCTCCGGTCAATAACCAACAGCGGGATCTGGATACCCATGTTGGCTCCCACATGCTCCACGATGATCTCATCGGATGAACCACGATGTCGAGGATTCAATCAACCCCGTACGCTATTCCCTTTGTCTATCGATATGTTACTTGCCCGAGATTCGATCGTCGGTATCCCAATACCTCGTTCAATCTCGTTACCGGCAAGTCACTTTACTCGTACCGTAATGCATGATCCCGTGACCAGACACTTGGTCACTCTGAGCTCATTATGATGATGCATTACCGAGTGGGCCCAGTGATACCTCTCCGTCATACGGAGTGACAAATCCCAGTCTTGATCCATGTCACCCAACAGACACTTTCGGAGATACCCGTAGTCTACCTTTATAGTCACCCAGTTACGTTGTGACGTTTGGCATACCCAAAGCACTCCTACAGTATCCGGGAGTTACACAATCTCATGGTCTAAGGAAAAGATACTTTGACATTGCAAAACTCTAGCAAACGAACTATACGATCTTGTGCTATGTTTAGGATTGGGTCTCGTCCATCACATCATTCTCCCAATGATGTGATCTCGTTATCAATGACATCCAGTGTCCATAGTCAGGAAACCATGACTATCTGTTGATCAACGAGCTAGTCAACTAGAGGCTCACTAGGGACATGTTGGTGTCTGTTATTCACACATGCATTACGATTTCCGGATAACACAATTATAGCATGAATAAAGACAATTATCATGAACAAGGAAATATAATAATAATGCTTTTATTATTGCCTCTAGGGCATATTTCCAACAGACCGCCCCTGCATGCTGTCGCGTGGGCCTCGCTCACCTCGCCCCCGGTTCGTCGCGAACCGGCCGGCAGCCACCGACCTGTGAGAACCCTCCCCCGAACCGGCTTCCACCTCTCCACGGTTATGAGCCAGGGCCATAGGTGAGATGCAGCTATGCCTCGCCCTGGGCACCTTGTAGTTATATTGCGCTCATTTTCAATGTGATATTTGCCAAGTCCTTTTCTGCCAAAATATCGTATAAGCATATTGTGTGGCATGTATCTTTGTGTATGACGATACGATTGGAGTCCATGATATGTCAAAATGTTCTGCTCTTCATGTTCTACATGATGGTTGTTGTTGCATTCATGTTAGGACTCATATGTATGCTCTAATCTCTATTGCAAAAGTGCTAAGTGATATAAGCTGCTAGAAACTGTTATAACTTGTCATTTTCTTATCTTTTTGTATGATTTTCTTTTGAGCATCATGTTTACATGTTTTAGGAGCACAATCATGTCATGTTTGCAGTGGTGTAACCCACTTTTCGGGATATGTCCTGTGATGATCAGAACAAGCTTGCGAAGTGGGTTACTCATTGTTTTCTGTTTTCAGAGACAGTAAATTCTGTTAAGTCTGAAACTGTTATATTATGATGCCACGTTTGCTTGATGCTACCATCGCATCCATGGATAATCTGGAGATGTTCAGTACTCATGTTTTGATGACCATTTTATGCTATATCCATCCATGCTCTTGTTTTCCATTATAGCCTACTTAGCTTGTTCTTTTCATGCTCTCAAATTGCTTAAAATATTTCTGTCAGCCTGTTAACAGCAAGTTCATTTTTGCAAAGTGCATAGTTAGTGTTTTGTGCATCCTATGACCACATTCTTGACATGAGTAGATGCACAAACATGCCGTGGATGGACAGTCGCGAGTGGAGGCTGGAGGAGGTCGACGGTGGATGAACAGTAGCCCATGGAGGCTAGAGCAAAGCAGTAGACGGTGGATGAACAGTAGCTCCATGGAGTCCCATTGACCCCTGTTTCGACCGTAGGAGGTCGAAGAGAAGTCTCCTTTCTCTGTTTTGGGATACGCCACACCCCTCCCGATCAACAAGACCCCGTTCAACCACAGGAGGTCGAAGAGAAGTCTGTTTCCTCTGTTTTGCGGTACGCCAGACCCCTCCTGGTGAATAGGATCCCGTTTTGACTATAGGCGGTCGAACAGAAGGTCGTTTCCTCTGTTCTGTGGTACACCAGGCCTCGTTTCGGCTGTTCCGTCCAAGCCGGTTGGCTCCCGATGAACACGACATATTTTGTTGCCTCCCGATGAACACGGCGCAGTTTCTCTGTTCCGCCCCAGGTGGTTGGCTGCCGATGAATAGGACGTCGTCGCTGCTCTCCACTGCCTCTCCATGTACATGAGCTCTGGCCGTACATATGCATGAGTAGGCGTTCGAGACCCCACCCATATGTACGTACATGGCCGTATTTACTTTCTTGCACCCTGGTTGTACGTACATGTACATGATATAGATGGGACTGCGTGACATGCTACGTCCACATCTCTACTATGACATGTGCCCTTCCTTACTTGGCTACGGTTCATCGCTGCAGCCTGCAGACAGACCGGTCGACCAATATGTACATACACGTTCGCGACCAGACAGACAACCCTACGTACGGTTCAATCGGGTGGGTCCCAGATGCCAGGGAGGTAAGGAGGCACTTCCTTGTGTGCGAATATATAGCTGGTGGGTCCCATCTGTCAGGGGGAGAATCATATTTTTTGCCCATAATATGGACGCACTTCCTTTCGTGCGAAGATGTAGCTGGTGGGTCCCAGCTGTCAGTGGTAGGAATAAGCAGCACTTCCTTCCGTGCGAAGATATACGTGGTGGGTCGCAACTTTCAGGGGGAGGAATAATTTTATTTTCGCGTAATAAGGAGGCGGTTGCATGCGTGCGTCCATGGACCAGGTGCATCCCCACTGTCAGCCTCTCCATGTATAGTCCTCTTCTGACGACTCTCGTTTGTTGACCACGTTGACCACGCCGCGCCGAGCACATCCAAGGTGGTGGATGATGGCAAGGCCCCGGACAGCAACGGGCTGGAGATGGGAAGACGCGGGAGTGGAGTCATAGACGGAGAGGTGTGCGAGGGTTAGCTGGTGGCTGGTGCGGCGTGGTTTGGCAGTCAGTGGAGAAGAACAGGAGGTGGGTGGAGGGATGGCTTGGCCGGCGGTAGGGTAGCGCTTCATAGCGAAGCATGCTAAGCAGAGGTACTAGTAGCAGGAGGCGGGAGCAGGTGGTCCCGGCAGTGCTGGAGGAAGAAGACGAGAGATTGAAGATGGATGTCGATTGTTGGATGTAAATCCAACTGCTATCGATGTCGAAATCATTTGTTGACTAAGTTGACGACGACTTGCTGGCTCGACCTATTGGCCCACATTTCAGCCTCCAAAAATGTGGATTTGGTTAGAGGATTTGCTGCCGAGAAAGATTCGTCCACAGAGAGCGCCACACGTCCCATTGGTGGTGGTGGATGCCAATGCTTAGATGGAGCATGGTTGGTGTCGGTAATTTTTACTTGGCACACCTTGCACTCTGCATATATGCCAATTCCATCCGCCCATTTGTGCAGTTCCACCAAAATGCAGCTGAATAACCCTGTTTGCACAGATGATGAAAAAGCGTGATTACATTATAGTGGCACTAGTTGATGAAACATACACTAATAAATAGAAGAAAGTATTGCGATAGTACCATAGCATGCCATGCTACGAGGGCGAGATGGGCCCTGTGACACCTCATATGGTAGGCCTCATGCTGGAAATGGACCCAATTCTCCCCGATACACCTTCTGCCAGTGATGAACATCAATGTACATCGATAGTACAAGGAGGGGCCTTGAGACATTCCAATCTCTATTTTTGTGTAGATCAACTAAAATTAAGCACCCCAGTTTGCAGAAACACTTAGACATTAACAACGGGACTAGTTGATGAAACGTATACTAACATAGAGAAACACTTTCTTTATGTACATTGGAAATGAAATGATAGAGGACACTCACTCTATTTTAACTGTATTATTACTTAATTTTATCAGTGGCACTAGAGTCGAGCAGGTGGCAAGCAAGGTGTACCATGCGTCGCAAGGATGGAGCCCGGGGGGCTTAGACTGGGATGCTGAAGCTGGCTCTTTTAGTCCCTATCTTCCCCCCTGCTGTTTCTGTGGTAGCATTTGGGTTGTAATCCAAACTTGGTCAAGCTAGTGCTATGTCCCCCTACCTGCCTAGCTTATGTGGCGAACTTGTCCCCAGCTAGTACTCAGTCCGTTCTAGTAGTAGTTGCAAAAACATTGCCTCAAATTAATAGTGCCACTAGATTAAGATGCAAAATAATAACATTACTGCTTTATCATGACAGTGCCAAAACAGTAGCACAAGAGCAGACTCAACATGAAGGATCTTTGGAAAACGGTCAGACCAAAAAGGAACATACCTCATAATGGGTACCATATCTGCAGTCAACACCATCGTAGAAGGGATGACACCAGACACCAACATGGATGATTCAATTCATGGGACCTTTTTGTGCAGTTCACCTAAAATGAAGCAATGTCCCATGAGCTAGCAGCTTCTTCTTCATTAGTTGCAATAAAATTGAGCAACATCAAGGTTGGTTGTGAAGCTCGTGGAATGTTCAACTATAATTTGGATATCATTTGTGCAATTCAAAAAAGATCAAGCATGAAATGTATATCTCTGTTTGCACAAAAAGGTGGAAAGGAGGATGACTAACAAGTGATGAAACATACATCAAATGAAAAGAAGCATGTTCCTTATCTGAATGGCGATCCTACAAGGAAAGTAGCAATTTCTAAAGCAGAAGCATTGCAAGATATTAGTGTGGGCATTAGGATTAACTATGATAACCATTAAATACGACATTACTTGGTTTAATGTGTCCTTACTTTTAACAGTGCGACTGCTACATTTTACCAGTGGCATTACATAAGAGGGGCTCGGGGCAACAAACATTAGAACAAGATATCTGGGTTGGTCCCATTTTTGCTCGGTATAGACACCTTATACCGTGTGAGGCTAGCAAATCTAGTGCTGGACATATTCTATTGATATGCCCCCCAGTCCTCACTTTCTTTCCTTTTTCAACCAATAGATCGGTTTATATTGACTTTGTACTGCATTTCCCTTTATTTCCCTATTAGACCAAGAGACCAGTTGGATAGCTAGTCTCTGATACTTTTCGCCCCCATTATTTCCTCTTTCGACCAAGTCCTAGATTCAGGTAACAAATCTTGCCCCATCCCACCCCCTTTCTTCCCTGTTTGAACCAAGTAGTATTAGATTCGACTGCATGAGCTAGTTTTACCTCTTAACAGTAAAAATTTAGGTGGCTTTCGAACAGCCAATCGATCCTATCTACGAGGGGCCTGAGAAATAGTAAAATATACAAATGCAGCGACGTCAGGAGCTAGGGAAGTAGAGCAAGGCCGGTTTCGAAGGAAGTTATACTTGAGGGTCACCGAAATGTCGCTAGGTGGGCGGCGGGAGGCCGGATCTGCCCACACTACGGTAGAGAGGAAGAAGGGGTCGGAGGCCCTCCCTAGTCGGCGCTGCGTGGGAGAGAACGGCAAGGCATGCTGATCAGGATGCGCCGATAGTGGGTAAAAGCCATCGCCGAGGACGACCGCGTGAACATTGCACCTTCTCACCTTCCCCAGTGGGGAGGATCAGTTGGATCTGTGACCAGTAGTGAGCAGAGAGAGAGTGTGGCCACTGCTGTCGTGTTTAGATCTGGAGAGGACGGGACAGTGTGAAGAGAGCAACACTAGCAAGCAAGCGCGGAGGCTCCTGCCTATACAGTGGAGTAGTTTTCTTTTATCTACCGGAGCCGGCTTAACCTCGTCAATGACTGTCGAGAAGTCTTCATGCACGTGCCCCGGAGGCGCAATTGTCGTCATTTTGATTTAAAGCACTGGATTAACATATAACACGAAAAAAATGCCACATGACAAGAAACCATAATCTCACTGCCCCAAGGATACAACATGAATCCCGACGGACAAACTAGACGAGGATCAAAGCTCAAATCAAAGATAAACTCATAGAAAAGGGGTCCATCGATAGATGTCCTAATTAACATAGCCGACTTGACCTAGATGGCGGACGAGTAGTCTTCGTGCATATGCCCCCAATGACTAGCTGTCGGTGGGAAACGACACCTATGGGATCACTGGAATCCCTTCTACGGTTGCGGGGCGTGGGGATCGTGAGAAGAGTGGGACTAGCAGACAGCACAAAGGGGATTTACCCAGGTTCGGGCCGCAAAGATGCGTAAAACCCTACGATCCTGCTTGGTGGATGTATTTAGTGTTCTGGAGCTCTTGAACTAGCTCTGAGTGCTGCTAGGTTCGAAAGAGCCGAATCCTTCTCCAGTGCGCCATGGGCCTCCTTTTATAGGCTAAAGGGGCTACCACTGTGACTCACAGGAGGTGGAAAGTGCTACAGCGCTGTGAGCTTAACGCTGGTATTACAGGGAAAAGTGCATTTAATGCGAGGCTTAGGTGTCCCTTCACTTTATCGGGGGCGGGAGCGAGGCCCGTCCCGTCCGTTGCCGCTCCTCCTCGCTTTGACACGCGCCCTGGCCAGCGGTGCATGCGGTGCCATGTAGGCAGGCATGCAACTGAGGTGGTGCGGTGGTGGAGCCTCCACGAAGGGCTGCATGTTGCCACGCAGGTGCCTGCGCAGCTGGTTGGGTCGACAGCTGCATGCGAATGGTGGCGGAGACTTGGCTGGTGTGGACCTGGCAGTGGCCCTGCTGGCGTGCGTGGCGAGGGCCTTGCCAGGTGGCCCGACAAGGGTCTTGCTGGGTGGCCCGGCAAGGGTCTTGCCATGGCGCGCAGGCGTCCCCGACAAGGATCTTGCCGGGGGGTCTTGTGGGTTTCTTCGGTGAGGATGGTTGCCTTCCTATGCTCACTTGATCTTGACTATTCTTTGTCTTCACAAAGGTCTGCATGCCACCACGGAGGTGCCTCCCGAGCCTTGTCCCAATGCGTTTGTTTAGCGTTGGTGGGCTCAAACCTGCTTCGTCTATCCGATCTTTGTGGCCTTGGTCCTTGTCGTTGCTTCGTTTGTCTTGTGCCTTCGGCTTCTCTCCGGCTTCCCTTTCCCGCCCTGTTATGCGTGGCCGTGGCGGGTGGCCTTGACTGCCCGTGCACAAGTAAAGGGGTCAAAAGAAGAGCCCCTACTTTTGTACACCGACAGGAGCCCCCGGGCCTGGGCCATACATAAGCGCAACAAGTTGTTGGGCCAGGCCCAGAACGGTGCGCGGGCAGTTGGGGCGGATTTTACCGCGGTAACTACTCCGTCTGCTGCGCTTCTCCACGACCCGCGTTGAACGCGCGACGTGGGGGTCGTGTGCGCGCGCATGACGTGGGAGGCATGCATGGGACAGTGTCTGCATGCGTCATATCGCAGTTAATGGGAAAGGAGGCGGCCCGCGCCTTCCCCATAAAAAGGAATAACCGCGGGCGCGCTGCTCACTTTACGCCCCCTTGCGCCTTCCTCCAAACTTAGAACCGCCGCCCCCTTTCTTCCTTCTTCTCGAGCCTCTCTGCCTTTGTCCATCACTGCCGTGCCTCTGCCATCCCCTGCTCCTTCGCTTCCCGCAGTCGGCATGGCGCCTAAGTCCACCAAGAGCAAGGGAGCGACGAAGGACGCCGGGGTGTCAGAGCAGCCGGAGAGCAAGCTGGTGGCGCGACGGGCGTAATCCGCCTACTTCCCCTCGACGGTCGGCGTGCCCGAGCTCCGAGATATGTTCAAGGACCCGTGGGGAGTGAAGACGGGGGGTGAGAAGACGGGGCATCCAGCCACGCACGTCGTCCTTGCCAGCGCCGGGCCCTCCCCACATCGGTACCCCTTCTTCGTCGACTTTTTCTCCTGCGGGCTCTGTCCCCCCTTTTCTGATTTCTTCAAGGATATCATGCACATCTACGGCTTCCGCCTCTTGGATTTTACCCCGAATGCCGTGGCGTGCATGGCTCTCTTCGCACATCTCTGCGAGGGCTTCGTCGGAGTGCACCCCAGCACGGCGCTCTTTCTCCATTACTTCTCCACTCGGATCCAAAAAGGGGGCGCTATTGCTGGCTGTGTCACCTGGATTCCGAGGGCCAAGGGGGCGTACCCGGACGGCGCCACGAAGGAGAGGTGGGAAGAATGGCGGGGCCGGTAGTGCTGGATTGAGGAGGGGGACCCGCCAGCATTCTGCGAGGTTCGCGAGAAACCGCCGGTCTGTGGGGGCGATTGGGGCGACGTCGACACCGATGATGCAGAGCTTACGATCGCCACCACCAGGATTATTCGGCTCACCCAGGCTGGGCTCACCCTCGAAATGATCAGGACGGACTTCATCCGCCGCCGAATTGCCCCTCTGCACGACAAGGGGAGGTCGGCCTGGCTCTTCATGAACGCCGCCGACATCATGAGGCTCTGCCCCGGCCTCGACAACAACCTGACGGTGCTGAGGCACGCCCATCTCTGCCAAAAGATCTTCCAGCTCGAGGTTGACGACGAGGGCAAGGTCTAGCGGTCCAGCAAGCTTGCCAGGGCCACCGCGAAGGCCGGCAAGGTCGACAAGGAGCCCGTTTTCAAGCTGCCAGCGGGAGTGGTCCCGCTGAGCAATAACTCTCGCCGGAATGAGATCATTGCCATGATGCCGCTCTTCAACGCGCATGGCCTTGACCCGAACTAGGTTGAGCCGGAAGGGCTCACGGTGCAGGAGTTCTTCGACACCTTGCATGAGGTGTACGTCACCGCCGTGCCGCGGCTTATCCAGGACACTTCTCCAGCGGAGCTGGACTATATCGTCGCCAGGGTGGAGGAAGTGAAGCTTGCCGAGGAGGAGGCAAAGCTCGTCAAGGAGGCGGGCAGCACCGGCGGCATGGTGGACAAGGCTGCGGCGGAGGCAGAGGAGGGAGAGCTTGCCCGGTGGGTAACAGCCACTTGGGAGGCCAGCGGCACCAACACCGGAGCTCCCCTCGTTGAAGACGCCGCCGACGGGTCGTCGGAGGAGGGCGGGGAGGGGAGGACCGCGACTGTCGATCCCCCAATCACCGGAAAAAGGCGGGTCCTGCAGCGGGCCACCTCCGGCGAGCCGGTCCGCCTCAACCGGGCCGTGCAGCTGCGGCAAGCCCAGGAAGCGCCCGTGTGCCAGACGAGGGTGGTGGCGATGAAGAAAATGGTGAAAGCCATGGCGTCAAAGAAGAAGGCATCTACTTCTTTGTCGTCCAAGCGCGCACGGACGTCGTCGCCTCCCCCCTCGCCGACAAACATTGGCGCGGGGATTGCGTTTGACTTCAGGCCTCTCAGCCCGGAGAGAGAGCTCAGGTCTCTCAGCCCGGAGAGAAAAAGGAAAACAACAGAGGAGGAGGAGGAAGAGAACAAAGAGTAAGCTTTTGCTTTCCTCCCTCATTCCTTACACCCCCTGGTGGCGTTGCTCACTTGTCTTCATCTTGCAGGGATGTGGAGACGCTGGCCCAGAGGATAAAGAGGGCCAGGATTTCGGCGAGTGGCCAGCCCCCGGCAGGCACCTCCTGTAAGCCACTGGTGGTGTCAAGCAGCCCGGACAGCAGCCCCAGCCCAGCCCCCAGCGTGAGTCCATCACCCGCCCACTATCAACGTGCGTCATGCGCGATGCTTTAGTGTTAACCGTGCCATGGATGCAGGAGAGGAGCAGCACCAAAGGGAGCCACAGAGGGCTTCTCCGATCGTGCCGCCTCCGTCAACTACACCGCCCCAAGGGGCATCCTCGGCAAGGGCACCAAGCATCGAGGCCGTGCACACGGAGGAGGGGGAGGAGAACGCGGGTGCCGGTGGCTTTGCCTCGATGTAGACCTTGGCAGAGAAGGGGCTTCCGCCTTTCGGCCCGTCACGGGTAAGCCACTCGCTCTCCACTTCTGCTTGTGTTCTTTCTCTTCCTCTCTTCCTTACTGGCTTTCGATCTCGGTTCTGCCTAGTCTCCTTCTTGGCATCCAGACCCCTCCTCGGTGGGCTCAGAGGACGTCCACACCGCCGTCAAGGACATTGCCACGGATGTCGTGGCGGAGGCAGAGAAGATTGCTGCCGAGGAGAGCGCCGGGGGCGCCGCTGAAGACGCCGCCAAGGGGCCCACCGAAGAGCCCGACAAGGGGCCTGCCAGGGAGGCCGACAAGGCCACTGCCGAGGAGGTGGCATTTGACGACCTTCCCTCCTCCTCCGCTGCCTCTGGCTCTATCTGGTACCTGAGGGTAAGCGACGACCTCTTCGCCCATCTCCTTGGCGCGTCGAGCACCAGGGCTCCCTTTGAGGGAGAGGTATTCGACGAGGAGGCGCTTACCACGGCCGGGCTCGAGGTCGTCAATGAGCCGGGCGTTGGTGGCGCCGGCTCCTAGGAGGAGCAGCTGCTCCAAGCCATGGGTGCCAGCTTCCGGAAGCTTCAGGTGCACCGCGCCCGCATGGACAAGGCCAAGTCCAGGGCAGCGGTGGTGGAGAAGGCGGAGGAGGACTTTGGGGGGTGCATCGCCGAGGCACAGGACTGGTTCCGCCAGGCCCAGAATGAGCTGAAGGCCGCCCAGGGTGAGCTGGCCAACCATGAGGTGGAGCTCGCCCTGAAGCTGGCCGACGTTGAGAAGGCCCAGGAGACGGTGAAGAGGTTGGCCGATGAAGCCGAAGCCGTCCGGACCCAGCACGAGGCCGCGCTGAGAACCCAGAAAGAGGACGTTGCCGCATGCGAGGAGAAGCTTGCCGCCACGCTCTGCGGCAAGGACGAAGAGGTGGGCAAGCTCGTCCTGCAGCGGACCCAAGAGCTGGAGCGGAGGCATCAGGTAGCACTCAACGCCCAGGCTCAGGCCCACGCCGGCAGGGTGAAGGAGCTGGAGGGGCAAGCTCTGAAGCTGGCCCAGGAGAAGAAAACACTCAACAACGCTTTGACGGTGGCGCGGGGTGAAAGCACAAGTGCTCCCTAGGTGGTTTTGGTAATTAGTGACAACATATCTCTTGTTGGACTAACACTTTTATCTAGTATGTTTCAGATAAGTTCAACAATGGAGTGGCATGGACTAAAGGATGTGGGAACTCCTTCAAGATGCTAAGGACAAAGGATTGGCTCAAGCTTCAAGCTCAAGACTCTTCATTTTACATTTTAGTGATCCAAGATCACATTGAGTCTATAGGAAAAGCCAATACTATCAAGGAGGGATGAGGTGTTTCTTAATGAGCCTCTTGCTTCAAAGTGCTTAGTGATATGCTCCAAATACCCTCAACTACTTTCCCACTTCCACACATATGTCCTAAACCTAAAGTCAAACTCGGCTCCACTGATTCTTTCTATCCGGCGCCACTGAGTTTGGATGTCTTAGCCATTGCCACAAACCCTAAGCAAATCGGTCTCACTGATAGGGATCTCGGTCTCACCGAGATGGGATTGTAATCTCTCTGTGTATGTCCATTATCAAAATCGGTCTCACCAAGTTTGAGCAATCAATACTACCGAGATTACAATGCAAACTCTCTGGTTAACTTATTATAAAAATCGGTCCCACCGAGTTTGATAATCGGTCAAACCAAGTTTGCCTGACCAACTCTCTGGAAAGCTAATTACCAAAATCAGTCCTACCGAGTTTGTGTAATCGGTCTCACCGAGATTACGTTATGTCCTAACCCTAACCATATCGGTCCTGCCGAGTTGCATTCCGGTCCCACCGAAAACCCTAACGGTCACATTATTTGCTAAATCGGTCTGACCGAGTTTAACGATTCGGTCCCACCGAGTTTGGTAGATTGTGTGTAACGGTTAGATTTTGTGTGGAGGCTATATATACCCCTCCACCTCCTCTTCATTCGTGGAGAGAGCCATCAGACTGAACCTACACTTCCAGAATCCTATTTCTGAGATAGAACTACCTACTCATGTGTTGAGGCCAAGATATTCCATTCCTACCATATGAATCTTGATCTCTAGCCTTCCCCAAGTTGCTTTCCACTCAAATATTCATTCCACCAGATCCAAATCCTATGAGAGAGAGTTGAGTGTTGGGAGACTATCATTTGAAATACAAGAGCAAGGAGTTCATCATCAACGCACCATTTGTTACTTCTTGGAGAGTGGTGTCTCCTAGATTGGCTAGGTGTCACTTGGGAGCCTCCGACAAGATTGTGGAGTTGAACCAAGGAGTTTGTAAGGGCAAGGAGATCGCCTACTTCGTGAAGATCTACCGCTAGTGAGGCAAGTCCTTCGTGGGCGACGGCCATGGTGGGATAGACAAGGTTGCTTCTTCGTGGACCCTTCGTGGGTGGAGCCCTCCGTGGACTCGCGCAGCCGTTACCCTTCGTTGGTTGAAGTCTCCATCAACATGGATGTACGATAGCACCACCTATCGAAACCACGCCAAAAACATCCATGTCTCCAATTGCGTTTGAATCCTCCAATCCCTTCCCTTTACATTCTTGCAAATTGCATGCTTTACTTTCCGCTGCTCATATACTCTTTGCATGCTTGCTTGCTATATGTTGTGAATGTTAAACTTGTGCCTAAACTCCACTCAAACTTTAAAGAAACTTAAAAACTGCAACTTTGGTACTTAGTGTCTAATCACCCCCCTCTAGACACCTCTTCTCAAGGTCCTACAAGTGGTATCAGAGCATTGGTCTCCATTGCTTTGGTTTAATCACCGTTGGAGGAAGATGGATGAGTCTACTTTGGGGAGTCTTAGACATAGAGTGCCTATTCTTGATGGGGAGTACTTTCATGAGTGGAAAAATGAGATGCTTGTAATTTTCAATCAATATCATTTGAACAAGTACATTGCTAGTCCTTGTGTTGATCCTATGCATCCTACCCTTGATGAGTCTATTGACATGATTAGGAATGTTAGAACTGTTAATCTTATCACTAGAGGCTTGCCCAGAAACTTGATTATAAAACTGCCTACTCTTGAGTGTGCCTACACTATATGGAAATTTCTTGAGGAACGATTTCCTGATTATACTTTGAAAAATCTTGATGAAATTCTTCATAAGTCTATTGCCTTGAGTAAGATGAATTCTAGTGATCCTATGTTTGGTGATCGTCTATTTGAGCTTACAAACCTTATGTGCGCCAAAGGAAATGTTGGTATTATTAGTGATATTATTTCCGAAGCTATAAAAATTCATAGACAAGATCATTGTCAAAATCACTCTAATGAATCACCCTCTCTAGGATTTGATCCACCACATGACGATGTTGAACATGGATACTATGATGAGGATGATGATAGTGACTTCGATCTTGATGATGCAATGAGACATTTTGGTCTTATGGCAAATCTTCGGGGATATATGTCAGGAGGAAAGGAATGGGTTCTAGATAGTGTATGTACCGATCACATGACCGGAGATAAAGACATGTTTCGTGAGCTTGCTGATAATGATAGTCCTCGAAAGTATGTCACTTTCGGTGACAACTCAAAGGGTAAGGTGGTTGGCCTCGGTAAGGTGGCCATCTCACATGATAGCTCCATACAAAATGTCATGCTCGTTGAATCTCTTGGATACAACTTACTTTCAGTATCTAGACTTGCTGACTTTGGTTCCAATGTCTTATTTACTGAAATTGATTGCCAAGTGTTTCGTCGAGACAATCATAAAATGGTCTTTACTGGTGTGCGTAGAGGTGATCTATACACTGTTGATTTCACTAAAAAGGCTCAACCTAAAACTTGCTTCATTGCTAAATCCTCAAAAGGCTGGTTATGGCATAGACGACTAGGTCATGTTGGTATGTGAAACCTTGACAAGCTTATTAAGGGGAATCATATCCTTGGAGTTAATGATGTCATATTTGATAAGGATAGACTTTGCAGTGCTTGTCAAGCAGGTAAACAGGTTGGAGGAAGGCATCCCGTGAAGAACATCATGACCACGAAGAGGCCACGCGAGCTACTTCACATGGATCTCTTTGGTCCCAACTCTTACAAGAGTCTCGGTGGAAATTCTTTTGGTCTAGTTATAGTTGATGATTTTTCCAGATTTATGTGGGTGTTCTTTCTCGATGATAAATCGCAGGTCCAAAAGATCTTCAAAAACTTCGCTATGAAGGCCCAAAACCAATTTGAAGTGAAGATCAAGAAGGTTCGCAGCGACAACGGAACGGAGTTCAAGAACGCAAATGTGGACACCTTTCTTGACGAAGAAGGGATTTCACACGAGTTCTCGGCTACGTACACACCTCAACAAAATGGAGCTGTTGAGAGGAAGAACCAGACGCTCATCGAAATGGCGAGAATGATGCTTGATGAGCACAAGACGCCGAAGCACTTTTGGGCAGAAGCGGTTGAGACAGCTTGTCATGCAACAAATCGCTTGTATCTTCACAAGCTACTCGGCAAGACGGCATACAAGCTACTCACCGGTAACAAACCTCAAGTTGGATACTTTCGAGTATTCGGCTCAAAGTGCTACATTCTTGATAAGCATCATCGTTCTAAATTTGCTCCTAAGTCTCATGAAGGTTTCCTACTAGGTTATGGCTCAAACTCTCACACTTACCGTGTCTACAACAATTTCACCCGAAAGGTTGAAGAGACGGTAGATGTGAAGTTTGATGAATCTAACGGCTCGCAAGTAGAGCAATTGCCAATTGATGTAGGAGACAAAGATCCTTCGGAAGCAATCCAAGACTTGTCTATTGGCAAGGTCCGTCCAACGTAGGTGAAGTAGAGTACCTCATCCGTCCAAGTGGAAGCTTCTACTTCACGACAAGGTGAACCAAGAGTTGATACGGAAGCATCCACAAGTGGGACACACCAAGATGAAGAAAACGAGGAAGTGCATCAAGATGAACGTCAACAACCTCCTTCTCCACCACGACAAGAGAACGACAACGCCAACAATGAAGAAGGCTAAGAAGAAGAACAAGATGAAGAAGATGTTCAACGAAGACCCAAGCAAAAGCTTTCACGAGTTCGAGCAAGAATTGCTAAAGACCATCCCGTAGAGCAAATCTACAATGATATTCAAACCGGGAGAATCACTCGCTCTAAAACTCGTTTAGCTAACTTTTGTGAAAACTATTCTTTCATCTCTAGCATTGAACCTATGAAGGTCGAAGAAGCATTGGAAGATCCGGATTGGATAAATGCTATGCATGAAGAGCTACACAACTTTGAGAGGAACCAAGTTTGGACATTGGTTGAGAAGCCCGACAACAACCACAACATCATCGATACCAAATGGGTGTTTCGCAACAAGCAAGATGAAGATGGACAAGTAGTTCGCAACAAAGCACGTCTCGTCGCCCATGGCTATACACAAGTCGAAGGTATGGACTATGGTGAGACTTACGCCCCCGTTGCTAGACTTGAGTCCATTCGCATCTTACTTGCCTATGCTAATCACCATGATATCACCTTGTACCAAATGGACATTAAAAGTGCTTTTCTAAATGGTGAAAATAGAGGAGGAAGTTTATGTTAAACAACCTCCCGGCTTTGTCAATCCTAAGAAACCAAATCATGTTTACAAACTTCACAAAGCTCTTTATGGACTTAAACAAGCTCCTAGAGCATGGCATAAATGCTTGACCAAGTTCCTTATTGAAAAAGGCTTTGAAATTGGGAAAATTGATTTCTACTCTTTTTACTAAAAGGGTTAATGGTGAACTTTTTGTGTGCCAAATTTATGTTGATGATATTATATTTGGTTCAACTAACCCTCACTTTAGTGAAAAGTTTGGGAAGCTAATGTCGGAGAAGTTTGAGATGTCTATGATGAGTGAACTCAAATTCTTTCTTGGTCTGCAAATCAAGCAAACTAAGGAAGGTACTTTTGTCTCGCAAACAAAGTACACCAAGGACTTATTCAAGAAGTTCAATATGCAAGAATGCAAAGGTATGTCTACACCCATGCCTACTAGTGGACATCTTGATTTGACCAAAGATGGTGAACCGGTCGATCAAAAGGTTTATCGCTCTATGATTGGTTCATTGTTATATCTATGTGCTTCACGTCCCGATATTATGCTAAGTGTGTGCATGTGTGCATGATATCAAGCTGCTCCTAAAAAATGTCATCTTAAGGCCGTGAAAAGGATAGTGAGATACTTAATCCATACACCAAATTTTGGCATTCGGTATCCTAAGAGGGCCTCTTTCGATCTTGTTGGCTACTCTGACTCAGACTATGCCGGAGACAAGGTTGATAGAAAGTCCACTTCGGGTACTTGTCAATTTCTTGGTAGATCTCTTGTGTCTTGGTCCTCCAAGAAACAAAACTCGGTATCCTTATCCACCGCCGAAACAGGATATATTGCCGCTGGTTCATGTTGTGCTCAATTACTTTGGATGACCCAAACTCTTAAAGATTATGGGATATATGTGAGACATGTTCCATTGCTTTGTGACAATGAAAGTTCTATCAAAATTGGTCATAATCCTGTGCAACATTCTCGAACTAAGCATATTGAAGTTCGTCATCATTTCATTCGAGATCATGTTGCTAAGGGTGACATTGATCTTAAGCATGTTCGCACCGAAAAGCAATTAACAGATATATTCAATAAACCTCTTGATGAGAAAGTGTTTTGCAGGTTAAGAGGAGAATTGAACATCATTGATGCTTCAAACTTGGAGTAGAAACTCCATTGGATACATGCAAGACATGAGCTTATGACTAATCCTTGATATTTCTCTTATGATGAAAATCTTATGTCTTGGATATATTTGTATCTTGCATGTTATCTAACCCATGCAGGTACTTGGTTGAATCAAATTCCATGAGGTTGAAACCTACTCATATCTTGAGAAATCTCTACATCACCAAGTCTCTACACAAGGTGGTTGAAGACAAGGAAGCACGAAACCATTCAAACATATCCTTTGACAAATTCTATGTTGAGTTTCATGATTGTCATTTTTTGGATATACAAGTGCTCTTCCTTGCAAGAACTAACCCATGTAGGTAGATGGACTCAAATTCCAAGTGGTGCTCCAAATTCTTGATGAGCTACATCAACCTTGAGCAACCCATGCAAGTTCAACTACATGGACAACACCACCAACCAAGGTATGTTATTCCATCTTAGAGAAGCTTTACTCCGAGTCATGAGTTAAAGCAACTCGACAAGATGTGAATACATCAAGATGCTTAAATGAAAAATGGCAACCCCATTTTGAGCTTAAACGATGAGTATGACCTATGATCAAGTGATCTCACTTGACTCCTAAGTCAATATACTCTAACATAGGTGACTTCGTCACCGACCATCTCTAGATGAAGTTCCCTTGTGTTTTCTTCTGTGTTTTTGCATTTGTCTCATGCATATGTGTTTCCCCTTTCAAAAAAAAACTTCATCTAGATTTCTTTTTGTTTGCTCTGCATTTTTTATGACATTCAGTAAATTCCTTGCATATCTTTCAGTTAATTCCTTGCAAATCTTTATGAGATCTTACTAGTCTAGTGAGCTGAGGTGACAAGTGTTTTCTCTGTGATGAACTCGGTTACACCAATTTGTTATTTTTGGTCCAACCGAATCTTTTCGGTACGACCGAAGCATACCACTCGGTGCCACCGATTTCATAACAGGAAAACTCTTTGCCACATATTCTGTGTTTCTTCTGATCTAGCTCCACTCAATGAATCTTGTCCTCTACAAGCATCACATTTTCATCATTGCTTTGTTCTATGTCTCAAGGACCAAACCCATTCGACAGACTCCAGAAGACCCTTCTTGGAAATTGATGTCAAAGGGGGAGAGAAAGAACATCAAAGCTTATCATTTGGAGATAGAGAGAGAGAGCATCAAAACTTATCACCTTTCTTCTTAAGGGAGAGAGAGACCTTCTAGGGGGAGAGACCCTCAAAAGACGAGAGAGATCTCCAGGGGGAGAGGATACTTAAGTAGAAAGTATTTCTCAAGGTTCCCAGATGCTTGGTGTTCAAGAGGAGAGATGTCCACATGTCTTCTTGAGGGGAGAGACATGTTCATTCTGTTGTGCTCATTTTGCATTAGCATACATTAGCTCTGAACTTTAGCTCTGATCATCATTCATATCTTTCAGCTCTGTTTTCCTTCAGCTCTGATTTTCTGTTCCTTATTGAGGGAGTCCTGGACTAGGGGGTGTCCGGATAGCCGGACTATCATCATCGGCCGGACTCCAAGACTATGAAGCTACAAGATTGAAGACTTCGTCCCGTGTCCGGATGGGACTTTCCTTGGCGTGGAAGGCAAGCTTGGCGATACGGATATGTAGATCTCCTACCATTGTAACCGACTCTGTGTAACCCTAGCCCTCTCCGGTGTCTATATAAACCGGATGGCTTTAGTCCGTAGGACGAACGACAATCATACCATAGGCTAGCTTCTAGGGTTTAGCCTCCTTGATCTCGTCGTAGATCTACTCTTGTAATACCCACATCATCAATATCAATCAAGCAGGACGTAGGGTTTTACCTCCATCAAGAGGGCCCGAACCTGGGTAAAACATCGTGTCCCTTGTCTCCTGTTACCATCCACCTAGACGCACAGTTCGGGACCCCCTACCCGGGATCCGCCGGTTTTGACACCGACATTGGTGCTTTCGTTGAGAGTTCCTCTGTGTCGTCACCGATAGGCTCGATGGCTTCTTCGATCATCAACAATGATGCAGTCCAGGGTGAGACCTTCCTCCCCGGACAGATCTTCGTATTCGGCGGCTTTGCACTCCGGGCCAATTCGCTTGGCCATCTGGAGCAGATCGAAAGCTACGCCCCTGGCCATCAGGTCAGATTTGGAAGTTTGAACTTCACGGCTGACATCCGCGAGGACTTGATCTTCGATGGATTTGAGCCACAGCCGAGCGCGCCGCACTATCACGACGAGCATGACTTAGCTCTGCAGCCGGACAGTAACTTGTATGCCGCACACGAGTCCGCTCCGATCTTCAATTCGGAGCCGGCTGCGCAGATCGATGATGGGTGGCTAGACACCGCCTTGGGGGCTGCAACCTCTATGGCGATAGAGCCGAACACTGACCTTGTCCCTCATGAAGCTCGCGACTCCAAGGTGCCGGACTCCTCGCCGAACTCTGAACCTCCCGCGCCCCCTCCAATCGAATCCGATTGGGCGCCGGTCATGGAGTTCACCGCTGCGGACATCTTTGAACACTCACCTTTCAGCGACATCTTGAGTTCGCTAAAGTATCTCTCGTTATCAGGAGAGCCCTGGCCGGACTGCGGTCAGGACGGTTGGGATGCAGACGACGAAGAAATTCAAAGCCCACCCACCACCCACTTAGTAGCCACTGTCGACGATCTAACCGACATGCTAGACTTCGACTCTGAAGACATCGACGGTATGGACGACGATGCCGCAGACGACCAAGAACCAGCGCCTACTGGGCACTGGAAAGCCACCTCATCATATGACATATACATGGTGGATATCCCAAAGGATGGGAATGGCGAAGGAACAGCGGAGGATGACCCCTCCAAGAAACAGCCCAAGCGCCGGTGTCAGCGGCGCCGCTCTAAATCCCGCCACAGCAAGAATGGAGATTCCGGCACCGGAGATAATAACACCCCAGACAGTGCCGAAGACAACCCCCTCCAGCAAGATTCAGCGCAGGAGGACGGAGACGCCAGCCCTCATGAGAAGGCAGCAGACGAAGAAGTAGAGGATTACATGCCTCCCTCCGGAGACGAGGCAAGCCTCGACGACGACGAATTCGTCGTGCCTGAGGATCCCGTCGAACAAGAGCGTTTTAAACGCAGGCTTATGGCCACGGCAAACAGCCTCAAGAAAAAGCAGCAGCAGCTTAGAGCTGATCAAGATCTGCTAGCCGACAGATGGACTGAAGTCCTTGCGGCCGAAGAGCATGAGCTCGACCGCCCCTCCAAAAGCTACCCTAAACGCAAGCTGCTCCCCCGATTAGAGGAGGAGGCATATGAACCTGCATCACCAGCAGACAATACGGCTGACCGACCACCCCGTGGCCGCGACAGAGAGGCCTCTAGGCCCTCCACCAGAACCGTACCCCGGCATCGCTCGAAAAGCACAAGGCCGCAGGGGAATGCTCCGGACTTGCGAGATATATTGGAGGATAAGGCAAGACAATCAAGATCAATCTATGGATCGCGTGGGCGCCCCATGATACGCGACGACAACCATCGCGCCGGACACAGTAAGTCCGGCCGGGCCGAACAAAATATACAAAGCTCTTTTGAACTCCATCGTGATATCGCCCAATACAGAGGCGCCGCAGACCCACTATGCTTCACAGATGAAGTAATGGATCATCAAATCCCCGAAGGGTTTAAACCCGTGAACATTGAATCTTATGATGGCACAACAGACCCCGCGGTTTGGATCGAGGACTATCTCCTTCATATCCACATGGCCCACGGTGATGATCTCCACGCCATCAAATATCTCCCACTCAAGCTTAAAGGACCAGCCCGACATTGGCTTAACAGCTTGCCAGCAGAGTCAATTGGGAGTTGGGAAGACCTGGAAGCTGCATTCCTCGATAACTTCCAAGGCACATACGTGCGACCACCAGACGCTGACGACCTAAGCCATATAATTCAGCAGCCAGACGAATCGGCCAGACAATTTTGGACACGGTTCTTAACCAAGAAAAATCAAATCGTCGATTGCCCGGATGCGGAGGCCCTCGCGGCTTTCAAACATAACATCCACGACGAGTGGCTTGCCCGGCACCTGGGACAGGAAACGAAATCCATGGCAGCCCTCACATCACTCATGACCCGCTTCTGCGCGGGCAAGGACAGCTGGCTAGCATGCAACAACAACCTCAGTAAAAAATCTGGCAGTCCGGATATCAAGGACCGCAATGGCAGGCCGCGTCGCAACAAAAACAAACGCCGCATTAACGACGACAATAGTGAGGATACGACAGTCAATGCCGGATTCAGAGGCTCTAAACCTGGTCCACGGAAAAAGCCATTCAAAAGAACTACTCCGGGTCCGTCCAATTTGGACCGAATACTCGACCGCTCGTGCCAGATACACGGCACCCCCGAAAAGCCAGCTAACCACACCAACAGGGACTGTTGGGTATTCAAGCAGGCAGGCAAGTTAATTGCTGAAAACAACGACAAGGGGCTGCATAGTGATGACGAGGAAGAGACCCGACCGCCAAACAATAGAGGACAGAAGGGTTTCCCCCCACAAGTGCGGACGGTGAACATGATATACGCAACCCACATACCCAAAAGGGAGCGGAAGCGTGCACTCAGGGACGTATACGCGATGGAGCCAATTGCCCCGAAGTTCAATCCATGGTCCTCCTTCCCAATCACTTTTGACCGAAGGGACCACCCCACTGTTGGAAATATGCCCTAGAGGCAATAATAAATTGGTTATTATTATATTTCCTTGTTCATGATAATCGTTTATTATCCATTCTATAATTGTATTGAAAGGAAACTCAGATACATGTGTGGATACATAGACAACACCATGTCCCTAGTAAGCCTCTAGTTGACTAGCTCGTTGATCAATAGATGGTTACGGTTTCCTGACCATGGACATTGGATGTCGTTGATAACGGGATCACATCATTAGGAGAATGATGTGATGGACAAGACCCAATCCTAAGCCTAGCACAAAAGATCGTAGTTCGTATGCTAAAGCTTTTCTAATGTCAAGTATCATTTCCTTAGACCATGAGATTGTGCAACTCCCGGATACCGTAGGAATGCTTTGGGTGTACCAAACGTCACAATGTAACTGGGTGGCTATAAAGGTGCACTACAGGTATCTCCGAAAGTGTCTGTTGGGTTGGCACGAATCGAGACTGGGATTTGTCACTCCGGTTGACGGAGAGGTATCTCTGGGCCCACTCGGTAGGACATCATCATAATGTGCACAATGTGATCAAAGAGTTGATCACGGGATGATGTGTTATGGAACGAGTAAAGAGACTTGCCGGTAACGAGATTAAACAAGGTATCGGTATACCGACGATCGAATCTCGGGCAAGTACAATACCGTTAGACAAAGGGAATTGTATACGGGATCGAATGAGTCCTTGACATCGTGGTTCATCCGATGAGATCATCGTGGAACATGTGGGAGCCAACATGGGTATCCAGATCCCGCTGTTGGTTATTGACCGGAGAACGTCTCGGTCATGTATGCATGTCTCCCGAACCCGTAGGGTCTACACACTTAAGGTTCGATGACGCTAGGGTTATAAAGGAAGTTTGTATGTGGTTACCGAATGTTGTTCGGAGTCCCGGATGAGATCCCGGACGTCACGAGGAGTTCCGGAATGGTCCGGAGGTAAAGATTTATATATGGGAAGTCCTGTTTTGGTCACCGGAAAAGTTTCGGGTTTTATCAGTAACGTACCGGGACCACCGGGAGGGTCCCGGGGGTCCACCAAGTGGGGCCACCGGCCCCGGAGGGCTGCATGGGCCAAGTGTTGGAGGGGACCAGCCCCAGGTGGGCTGGTGCGCCCCCCCCCCACAAGGGCCCAAGGCGCCTAGGGTTTGGGGAGGGGGTGCTTCCACCTAACTTGGGGGGGGGCAAGTTTCCCCCCTCCCCCCCCCCCTTGGCCGCCACCCTTAGATGGGATTGGGGCAGCCGCACCCCTTGGGGTGGAAACCCTAGAGGGGGCGCACCCCTTCCCTCTCCCCTATATATACTTGAGGGTTTTGGGGCTGCCAATACATGAGTTTCTCCCTCTATTGGCGCAGCCCTGCCTCTCTTACTCCTCCTCTCCCGTGGTGCTTGGCGAAGCCCTGCAGGATTGCCACGCTCCTTCATCACCACCACGCTGTTGTGCTGCTACTGGATGGAGTCTTCCTCAACCTCTCCCTCTCTCCTTGCTGGATCAAGGCGTGGGAGACGTCACCGGGCTGTATGTGTGTTGAACGCGGAGGTGCCGTCCGTTCGGCACTAGGATCTCCGGTGATTTGGATCACGACGAGTACGACTCCTTCAACCCCGTTCTCTTGAACGCTTCCGCTTAGCGATCTACAAGGGTATGTAGATGCACTCTCCTTCCCCTCGTTGCTGGTTTCTCCATTGATAGATCTTGGTGACATGTAGGAAAATTTTGAATTTCTGCTACGTTCCCCAAC
Organism: Triticum dicoccoides; assembly: GCF_002162155.2. Taxonomy (NCBI): domain Eukaryota; kingdom Viridiplantae; phylum Streptophyta; class Magnoliopsida; order Poales; family Poaceae; genus Triticum; species Triticum dicoccoides. The sequence continues at coordinate 361,953,794 of NC_041387.1, read as the reverse complement.
AGTGGTATTAGAGCTAGGTCTATTGCGTAGATTCTTTGCACGAGTAGAACACAAAGTAGTTGTGGGTGTTGATTTTGTTCAATATGCTTACCGTTTCTAGTCCAATCTTGTTTCGACGGTATTGTGGGATGAAGCGGCCCGGACCGACCTTACACGTACTCTTACGTGAGACAGGTTCCACCGACTGACATGCACTTGGTGCATAAGGTGGCTAGCGGGTGTCAGTCTCTCCCACTTTAGTCGGAACGGATTCGATGAAAAGGGTCCTTATGAAGGGTAAATAGCAATTGGCATATCACGTTGTGGTTTTGCGTAGGTAAGAAACGTTCTTGCTAGAAACCCATAGCAGCCATGTAAAACATGCAAACAACAATTAGAGGACGTCTAACTTGTTTTTGCAGGGTATGATATGTGATGTGATATGGCCAAGAAGAATGTGATGAATGATATGTGATGTATGAGATTGATCATGTTCTTGTAATAGGAATCACGACTTGCATGTCGATGAGTATGACAACCGGCAGGAGCCATAGGAGTTGTCTTAATTTATTGTATGACCTGTATGTCATTAAACAACGCCATGTAATTACTTTACTATTGCTAACCGGTAGCCATAGTAGTAGAAGTAATAGTTGGCGAGACAACTTCATGAAGACACGATGATGGAGATCATGATGATGGAGATCATGGTGTCATGCCGGTGACGACGATGATCATGGAGCCCCGAAGATGGAGATCAATGGAGCTATATGATATTGGCCATATCATGTCACTACTATATAATTGCATGTGATGTTTATTATGTTTATGCATCTTATTTGCTTAGAACGACGGTAGTAAATAAGATGATCCCTTAAAACAATTTCAAGAAGTGTTCTCCCCTTACTGTGCACCGTTGCTAAAGTTCGTCGCTTCTAAGCACCACGTGATGATCGGGTGTGATGGATTCTTACGTTCACATACAACGGGTGTAAGACAGATTTACACACGCGAAACACTTAGGGTTAACTTGACGAGCCTAGCATGTACAGACATGGCCTCGGAACACAGAGACCGAAAGGTCGAGCATGAGTCGTATAGTAGATACGATCAACATGAAGATGTTCACCGATGATGACTAGTCCGTCTCACGTGATGATCGGACACGGCCTAGTTGACTCGGATCATGTAATCACTTAGATGACTAGAGGGATGTCTATCTGAGTGGGAGTTCATAAGATGAACTTAATTATCCTGAACATAGTCAAAATATCTTTGCAAATTATGTCGTAAGCTCGCGCTTTAGTTCCACTGTTTAGATATGTTCCTAGAGAAAATATAGTTGAAAGTTGATAGTAGCGATTATGCGGACAGTAGAAAGCTTATGTCCTTAATGCACCGCTCAGTGTGCTGAACCCCAAACGTTGTTTGTGGATGTTGCGAACATCAGACATACACGTTTTGATAACTACGTGATAGTTCAGTTAAATGGTTTAGAGTAGAGGCACCAAAGATGTTTTCGAAACGTCGCGGAACATATGAGATGTTTTGAGGGCTGAAATTGGGATTTCAGGCTTGTGCCCACGTCAAGAGGTATGAGACCTCCAACGATTTTCTTAGCCTGCAAACTAAGGGAGAAAAGCTCAATCGTTGAGCTTGTGATCAGATTGTCTGAGTGCAACAATCACTTGAATCGAGTGGGAGTTGATCTTCCAGATGAGATAGTGATGTTTCTCCAAAGTCATTGCCACCAAGCTGCTAGAGCTTCGTGATGAACTATAACATATCAGGGATAGATATGATGATCCTTGAGGTATTCACAATGTTTGACACCGCGAGAGTAGAAATCAAGAAGGAGCATCAATTGTTGATGGTTGGTGAAACCACTAGTTTCAAGAAGGGCAAGGGCAAGAAGGGATACTTCATGAAACGGCATATCAGCTGCTGCTCCAGTGAAGAAACCCAATGTTGAACCCAAAACCCGAGACTAAGTGCTTCTGTAATAAGGGGAACAGCCACTGGAGCAGAATTACCCTAGATACTTGGTAGATAAGATGGCTGGCAAGGTCGATAGAAGTATATTGGATATACATTATGTTAATGTGTACTTTACTAGTACTCCTAGTAGCACCAGGGTATTAAGATACCGGTTCGGTTGCTAAGTGTTAGTAACTCGAAATAAAAGAGCTACGAGATAAACGGAGACTAGCTAAAGGTGAGCTGACGATACGTGTTGGAAGTGTTTCCAAGTTTGATGTGATCAAACATCGCACGCTCCCTCTACCATCAAGATTAGTATTAAACCTGAATAATTGTCATTTGGTGTTTGCGTTGAGCATAGACATGATTGGATTGTGTCTATCGCAATACGCTTATTCATTTAAGGAGAATAATGGTTACTCTATTTATTTGAATAATACCTTCAATGGTCTTGCACCTAAAGGAATGGTTTATTGAATCTCGATCGTAGTGATACACATTTTCATGCCAAAATTATAAGATAGTAATGATAGTACCACTTACTTGTGGCACTGCCATGTAAGTCATATTGGTATAAAACGCATGAAGAAGCTCCATGTTGATGGATCTTTGGACTCACTCGTTTTTGAAAAGTTTGAGACATGCAAACCATGTCTATTGGTGTATACGCATGAAGAAACTCCATGTAGATGGATCGTTTGGACTCACTTGATTTTGAATCACTTGAGATATGCAAATCATACCACATGGGCAAGATGACTGAAAAGCCTCGGTTTCAGTAAAATGGAACAAGGTAGCAACCTGTTGGAAGTAACACATTTTGATGTGTGCAGTCCAATGAGTGCTGAGGCATGCAGTGAATATCGTTATGTTCTTACTTCACAGATGATTCGAGTAGATGTTGAGTATATTTACTTGATGAAACACAAGTCTGAATTATTGAATGGTTCAAGTAATTTCAGAGTGAAGTTTAAGATCTTCGTGACAAGAGGATAGAATGTCTATGATATGATCATAGAGATGAATATCTGAGTTACGAGTTTTGGCACACAATTAAGACATTGTGGAAATTGTTTCACAATTAATACCGCCTGGAACACCATAGTGTGATGGTGTGTCCGAACATCATAGTAGCACCCTATTGGATATGGTGCGTAACATGATGTCTCTTATCGAATTACCACTATCGTTCATGGGTTAGGCATTAGAGACAACCGCACTCACTTTAATAGGGCACCACGTAATTCCGTTGAGACGACACCGTTTGAACTATGGTTTGGAGAAACCTAAGTTGTCGTTTCTTAAAGGTTTGGGGCTGTGACGCTTATGTGAAAAAGTTTCAGGTTGATAAGCTCGAACCCAAAGCGGATAAAATGCATCTTCATAGGACACCCAAAACGGTTGGGTATACCTCCTAATTCAGATCCGAAAGCAATAGGGATTGTTTCTAGAAACGGGTCCTTTCTCGAGGAAAAGTTTCTCTCGAAAGAATTGAGTGGGAGGATGGTGGAGACTTGATGAGGTTATTGAACCATCACTTCAACCAGTGTGTAGCAGGGCACAGGAAGTTCCTGTGGCACCTACATCAATTGAAGTAGAAGCTTATGATAGTGATCATGAAGCTTCAGATCAAGTCACTACCGAACCTCGTAGGACGACAAGGACGCGTACTGCTTCGGAGTGGTACGGTGATCCTGTCTTGAATGTCATGTTGCTAGACAACAATGAACCTACGAGCTATGGAGAAGCAATGGTGGGCCCATATTCCAACAAATGGTTAGAAGCCATGAAATCCGAGATAGGATCCATGTATCAGAATAAAGCATGGACTTTGGTGGACTTGCCCGTTGATCGGCAAGCCATTGAGATAAATGGATCTTTAAGAAGAAGACGGACGTGGACGGTAATGTCACCGTCTATGAAGCTCGACTTGTGGCAAAGAGTTTTTCACAAGTTCAAGGAGTTGACTACGATGAGATTTTCTCATCCGTAGCGATGCTTAAGTCCGTCGGAATCGTGTTAGCATTAGCTGCATTCATGAAATCAGGCAGATGGATGTCAAAAACGAGTTTCCTTACCAGTTTTGTAAGGAAAGGTTGTATGTGATACAATCAGAAAGTTTTTGTCGATCCTAAGGATGCTAAAAGGTATGCTGGCTCCAGCGATCCTTCTAAGGACTGGAGTAAGCATCTCAGAGTTGGAATATACGCTTTGATGAAATGATCAAAGATTTTGGGTTTATACAAAGTTTGTGAGAAACTTGTATTTCCAAAGAAGTGAGTGGGAGCACTATAGAATTTCTGATGAGTATATGTCGTTGACATATTGATGATCAGAAATGATGTAGAATTTTCTATAAAGCATATAGGGTTATTTGAAAAGTGTTTTTCAAGTGAAAACCTGGATTAAGCTACTTAAACATTGAGCATCAAGATCTATGAGGATAGATCAAAACCGCTAAATGGTACTTTCAAATGAGCACATACCTTGACATGATCTTGAAAGTGTTCAAGATGGATCAGTCAAAGAAGGAGTTCTTGGCTGAGTTGTAAGGTATGAAGTTAAGACTTAAAGCTCGACCACGGTAGAAAAGAGAGAAAGGACGAAGGCCGTCCCCTATGTTTCAGACGTAGGCTCTATAGTATACTATGCTGTGTACCACACCGGAAGTGTGCCTTGCCATGAGTCAGTCAAGGGGTACAAGAATGATCCAGGAATGGATCATTGGACAGCGGTCAAAATTGTCCTTGGAGTAAATAAGGACATGTTTCTCGATTATGGAGGTGATAAAGAGTTCGGCATAAAGGGTTACATCAATGGAAGCTTTAACACCTATCCGAATGACTCTGAGTAACAAACTGGATACATATAGTGGATCAACCATTTGGAATAGCTCCAAGTGGAGCATGGAATCAGCATTTACAATATGACATAGAGAATTGCGAAGTACATACGGATCTGAATATTGCAGATCCATTGACTAAAACCTCTCTCACAAGCAAAACGTGATCAAACCCCAGAACTCATTGAGACTTAATCACATGGTGATGTGAACTAGTTTAGACACTAGTAAACTCTTTGGATGTTGGTCACATGGCGATGTGACCTATCAGTGTTAATCACATAGCGATGTGAACTAGATTATTGACTCTAGTGCAAGTGGGAGACTGTTGGAAATATGCCCTAGAGGCAATAATAAATTGGTTATTATTATATTTCCTTGTTCATGATAATCGTTTATTATCCATGCTATAATTGTATTGAAAGGAAACTCAGATACATGTGTGGATACATAGACAACACCATGTCCCTAGTAAGCCTCTAGTTGACTAGCTCGTTGATCAATAGATGGTTACGGTTTCCTGACCATGGACATTGGATGTCGTTGATAACGGGATCACATCATTAGGAGAATGATGTGATGGACAAGACCCAATCCTAAGCCTAGCACAAAAGATCGTAGTTCGTATGCTAAAGCTTTTCTAATGTCAAGTATCATTTCCTTAGACCATGAGATTGTGTAACTCCCGGATACCGTAGGAATGCTTTGGGTGTACCAAACGTCACAACGTAACTGGGTGGCTATAAAGGTGCACTACAGGTATCTCCGAAAGTGTCTGTTGGGTTGGCACGAATCGAGATTGGGATTTGTCACTCCGGTTGACGGAGAGGTATCTCTGGGCCCACTCGGTAGGACATCATCATAATGTGCACAATGTGATCAAAGAGTTGATCACGGGATGATGTGTTATGGAACGAGTAAAGAGACTTGCCGGTAACGAGATTGAACAAGGTATCGGTATACCGACGATCGAATCTCGGGCAAGTACAATACCGTTAGACAAAGGGAATTGTATACTGGATCGAATGAGTCCTTGACATCGTGGTTCATCCGATGAGATCATCGTGGAACATGTGGGAGCCAACATGGGTATCCAGATCCTGCTGTTGGTTATTGACCGGAGAACGTCTCGGTCATGTCTGCATGTCTCCCGAACCCGTAGGGTCTACACACTTGAGGTTCGATGACGCTAGGGTTATAAAGGAAGTTTGTATGTGGTTACCGAATGTTGTTCGGAGTCCCGTATGAGATCTCGGACGTCACGAGGAGTTCTGGAATGGTCCGGAGGTAAAGATTTATATATGGGAAGTCCTGTTTTGGTCACCGGAAAAGTTTCGGGTTTTATCGGTAACGTACCGGGACCACCGGGAGGGTCCCGGGGGTCCACCAAGTGGGGCCACCGGCCCCGGAGGGCTGCATGGGCCAAGTTTGGGAGGGGACCAGCCCCAGGTGGGCTGGTGCGCC
>NC_041387.1:361884513-361947259 GCF_002162155.2 Triticum dicoccoides | reverse complement strand
TAGATGGGATTGGGGCAGCCGCACCCCTTGGGGTGGAAACCCTAGAGGGGGCGCACCCCTTCCCTCTCCCCTATATATACTTGAGGGTTTTGGGGCTGCCAATACATGAGTTTCTCCCTCTATTGGCGCAACCCTGCCTCTCTTACTCCTCCTCTCCCGCGGTGCTTGGCGAAGCCCTGCAGGATTGCCACGCTCCTCCATCACCACCACGCCGTTGTGCTGCTGCTGGATGGAGTCTTCCCCAACCTCTCCCTCTCTCCTTGCTGGATCAAGGCGTGGGAGACGTCACCGGGCTGTACGTGTGTTGAACGCGGAGGTGCCGTCCGTTCGACACTAGGATCTCCGGTGATTTGGATCACGACGAGTACGACTCCTTCAACCCCATTCTCTTGAACGCTTCCGCTTAGCGATCTGCAAGGGTATGTAGATGCACTCTCCTTCCCCTCGTTGCTGGTTTCTCCATAGATAGATCTTGGTGACACGTAGGAAATTTTTGAATTTCTGCTACGTTCCCCAACACCCACCAACGTCCGCCACGGCGGATTTGCCGCATTGGTTTTAGACCCAATCGTTGATGGATTCCACCTCACCAGAGTCCTGATGGACGGCGGCAGCAGCCTGAACCTGCTTTATCAGGATACAGTGCACGAAATGGGCATAGACCCCTCAAGGATTAAACCTACAAAGACGACCTTTAAAGGCGTCATACCAGGTGTAGAGGCGAATTGTACAGGCTTAGTTACACTGGAAGTGGTATTCGGATCCCCGGATAACTTCCGAAGCGAAGAGTTAATCTTTGACATAGTTCCGTTCCGCAGCGGCTATCATGCTCTGCTCGGACGCACCGTGTTTGCAAAATTCAACGCGGTACCGCACTACGCATACCTTAAGCTCAAGATGCCAGGCCCTCGAGGAGTCATCACAGTCAACGGAAACACTGAACGCTCTCTCCGAACGGAGGAACATACAGCGGCTCTCGCGGCAGAAGTACAGTGCAGCCTCTTAAGGCAATTCTCGAGTCCGGCCATCAAGCGACCGGACACGGCTAAACGCGCCCGGAGTAACCTACAACAAGACCACCTGGAACGTTCCGAGCACGCGTAGCAATGCGGCCCCAACCCCAGCCCCTACAAAATTTCAAGACGGGTCCTTCGCGTACATCATTACGCTCTGAAGATATCATGGGCATAGGGGGAGGGGCACGACCACGATAGGCCCAGAATGCGGCTTAACCACACCAGGGGCTCTCAAGTGTGTCGTTCTTTTTTCTTTTCTTTTTTCTTTACCCACAGGACCCCGTTCATCAGAGGCCCTATCCGGCAGTAGACCTGCCGAACACATGATGCAACAGCCAGGGAAGGAGAAAGGCTACGCTGAATATCCAGGTGGTCTCCATTATGAGCATTAAATCTGTTTTATACACCATTCCGCAGCCTACCCCTGGAGGGGGACACGTTTAATAGTCCCATCCCTTGCTTATCGCACCATTTGTATCGTTCTGCATTCACAGCAGTATTTCCTGAATAAACAATGCACCTTTTTGCTTACAATTGCATTCCTTTCTTATACATATGTTCATTTATCACATGTTGCATCCGTACACTTTGGTACGGCTAAATACACCAGGGGCTTATGTTTCCCGCATCATGGTGCGATAAGTCCGAACACTTTCACAAGTGCGGCACCCCAAACTTATAGCATTATATGCATCGGCTCCGAATCATGTCTTGGGTCAATAGTTGGGTTTGCCCGGCTCCCATGTTTTGGTACCTTACGTTCCGTTGTATCGGCTAAGGTAGCACTGGGAGAACCACTGCGATTGCGCCCCAGTTGAGCTGGGCGAGCACCTCAGTGGAGAAAGCTAAAACTGACCATCATGATGAGGCGAGAGCCGGTCGCTGTTCGAGAGGTTTTTTCGAGTCCCTAAAGACTTATGCCGCTTAGAGCGAGGAACCGGCTTTGTCCGGCCCAGGCGTGGATAGCGCCCCAAATTCGGCCTTCCAAACACTAGGGGCTTCGCCAAAATTTAAAATTATGGAATTCTATGGCTAAGTGAGAGTGGTCAAGCATTATAAGTCCGGTTGCCTTGTTCGTTGTGTTCAGCGCCTCCCTAGATGGACCAAAAAATGGGAACAAGAGCGCTCAAATTTATCCCGAACACCCCAGCACTCGTGGCATGGGGGCCGAAGCTGACGACTTGCCATCTCTCAGATTTGATAAACGGCCGCACAGAAGGTAATATTTTAAATTAACAAGCGTTGCTTAGCGCATATGAACAAAGTTTTCAGTGCACAGGATAACAAAATGCGAGTCTACTCAAATATTACATCTTTGGAGCACTCACCCGCAATAGTGCGGGCACCCTTCAGAACAGTCTTATAATACATCTCGGGAGTACGATACTCCTTGCCCAGCGGTGGCGCGTCCGTCACAAGCTTCTCAGCATCCATCTTGCCCCAGTGCACCTTTGCGCGGGCAAGGGCCCGACGGGAACCTTCAATACAGGCGGAGTGCTTGATGACTTCAACCCATGGACACGCATCCACCAGCCGCCGCACCAGGCCGAAGTAGCTCCCAGGCACGGCCTCCTTAGGCCACAACCGAACTATGAGGCCCCTCATGGCCTGTTCGGCCACCTTGTGGAGCTCGACCAGCTGCTTCAGCTGGTCGCTAAGGGGCACCGGATGTCCGGCCTCAGCATACTGAGACCAGAAGACCTTCTCCGTCGAGCTCCCCTCCTCGGCCCGGTAGAAAGCGGCAGCATCGGACACGCTGCGAGGAAGATTTGCGTACGCTCCTGGAGAGCTCCGAATTCGGGTAAGTAACAGGTAATTCACACTCACATGCTTACTTTGCATGAAAAATGCCTTACCCGCTACTATTTTCTTCAATGCCTCGATTTCTTGGAGGGCCTTGTAGGCTTCGGCCTTAGCGGCTTTGGCACTCTCAAGAGCCGATGCAAGCTCAGACTCTCGAGTCTTCGAGTCACGCTCCAGGCTCTCATGTTTTTCCACGAGACCCTGGAGCTCTTGTTGTACCTCCGCCACCCGCGCCTCCTGCTTCTCTCGCTCGGTGAGCTCCGCGGCCGCATTACGTTCGGCCGCGGACATCGCCTCCTTCAGGGTCGCCACCTCGGTCGTGGCACCTGCAATACCCATGTTATCCTTGTCATTTTTCTTGCAACCAAAACCTTTTCTGTAAGGTACAATCTTAATACGGTGTTATTCACCTTCCTTGTCCTCGAGCTGCTTCTTGGCACGGCCGAGATCGTTCTCGGACCGCTCGAGGCTTTGCTTCAAAGTATTGACCTCTGCAGTCAGTGCGGCAGAGGTCAGTAGCACAACCTGCAACCCCATATTAACATATTTCATGACTCATGCGTATATCTTTTTAGATCCTCAGTCCGGCTTTTCTTTCCGAATACCGAACCGAGCATCAGGGGCCACTGTCTATGCGGTACTATTCTACATATATCAAAATTCTTACCTCAAAGCCTGTTAGAAGGCTGCCGCAGGCTTCGGTCAGCCCGCTCTTGGCGAGCTGAACCTTCTGAATCACCACACTCATGAAGGTGCGGTGTTCCTCTTCGATGGAGGCGCCGTTGAGCTCCTCCATCAAGCTATCCGGCGCCTCCGGTTGGACAGAGGTCGCTGGCGTCGCGGTCTTGCCCTTCTTACGAAGGGGCCGCCTGTCAGACTCTGGAGCCACTTCAGGTTCCGGTGCGGAGTCCGGCGCAAAGTCCAGGAGGTTGCCCTGCGGCACCTCCGGGGCCTCCCCCTCCTGGTGGGTCCCTTCCCGGGATCCCACCTCGGCATCGTCCGCATCACGAGGGGTGGAGGCAGTCGGCAGGGAATCCATATCCGGCGCACCCAAGGACCCGCTTGACGAAGTGGGGAAATCATCCTTGGGCGGACTGCAGGGTTGTATGCGGCATTAGAAAGACACTATGTGGCGAAAAGAAAAACCATGAAGTTATTCGGGAGTCCGGATACTTACGATCTCGCCAGTGGCCCTTGGAGGCCAATCCTCGTCGTCATCACTGGCGTTGGCGGAGCAGTCCGGGGGAACAGTCTTTCCCTTCTTGGACCCTTCGGCCTCCCTCGTTGGGGAAGCCTTCCTTTTCTTCCCTCCCCCCGCTGGGGGAGAGGCCTTCTTCTTCTCCTCCTCGCCTTTGTGGGAGGAGTCTGCCTCGGGGTCATCGTCCGATGACACCTGAAAACGGGAACTCTTCCGAGTGCCCGTGGCCTTCTTCTTGGCCTTCTTCTCCGGCACCACGTGGGGTGCCAGAGCCAGCAGCCCCGTTAAGCGGGCGTCCGCTGGATCCTCTGGCAATGGGGCCGGACAGATAGTTTGTTCAGCCTTCTTCAGCCAGTCCTGTCAAAGGAGAGGGAGTTTAGATCCCGCATAGAGTCAAACTATGGAAAACAAGTGTGCCGTAAAGGGCAAAATCGCTTACCTCGCTAGCCGGACGCTGCGAGCTGAATCCGCGATCTTCGGTAGCGGATGCGGGGGCCTCGGCACCTTTAAACAGCACCCTCCAGACATCTTCGTACGTGGTGTCGAAGAGCCCGCTCAAAGTCTGGTGCTGCGCCGAATCGAACTCCCACATACTGAAGCCCCGTCGTTGGCACGGGAGAATCCGGCGGACAAGCATGACCTGGACTACGTTGACAAGCTTGAGCTTCTTGTTCACTAGCTTTTTGATGCAGGCTTGGAGTCCGGTCAGCTCCTCCGAATCACCCCATGTCCGGCCGCTCTCTTTCCATGAGATGAGCCGTATGGGGATGCCAGATCTGAATTCGGGGGCCGCTGCCCGTTCAGGGTCACGCGGCTCGGTGATGTAGAACCACCCCGATTGCCACCCCTTAATGGTTTCCACGAAAGTGCCCTCAAGCCAAATAACGTTGGGCATCTTGCCCACCATGGCGCCTCCGCACTCCGCTTGGCTGCCCTTTACCACCTTCGGCTTGATACTGAAGGTCTTGAGCCACAAGCCGAAGTGGAGCTGGATGCAGAGGAAGGCCTCACACACGACGATAAACGCCGAGATATTGAGGATAAAATTCGGGGCCAGATCATGGAAATCCAGGCCGTAGTAGAACATGAGCCCCCGGACAAAGGGATGGAGTGGGAAGCCCAGTCCGCGGAGGAAATGGGGAAGAAATACTACCCTCTCGTGGGGCCTGGGGGTGGGAATGAGCTCTCCCTCATCGGGGAGCCGGTGCGCGATGTCGCTGGACAGATATCCGGCGCTGCGCAGCTTTTGGATGTGCCCCTCCGTAACGGAGGAAGCCATCCACTTGCCTCCCGCTCTGGACATAGTTGGAGAAGGTTGAGGTGAGATGTGCGGGCTTGGGCGCTGGAGCTCGTGTTCGCGGAGATGGATAAGCCAAGGAGGAAGAAGGTGCAGGTAAAAGGGTTGGATCTTTATCCCCTTATATGGGCGGACAGAAACATGCGTCCCCACTGGCCTGATAAAACTTGCTTATCCCCCAAGCGCCGCAATCAATGGCGCGGTTGGGTTACCCACGTCTGTATTGATGGGAATCCCGGAATAAGGGGAACACGATCTCCGCTTCGACAAGACGTGCCAAGGAAACCGCTTCGCTAAACATGCTGAGGTGGTACAATAAAAACGATTCAAGTAAAGGCTTGGTAGTGGTGTGATGTCACGCCACCAAATACGCCAGCAGATTGAACTTGTGTAAATATCATTCTCTCTACGGTGGTATGTGGAATTTATTTTGCAGAGCCGGACACTATCCTGGTGTTCACAATCTTCTATAAATTATCCGGAGAAGGAACCCGCCTTGCAATGCCGAAGACAACATGCGTGCCGGACTCATCATCATTGAAGCCTGGTTCAGGGGCTACTGAGGGAGTCCTGGACTAGGGGGTGTCCGGATAGCCGGACTATCATCATCGGCCGGACTCCAAGACTATGAAGATACAAGATTGAAGACTTTGTCCCGTGTCCGGATGGGATTTTCCTTGGCATGGAAGGCAAGCTTGGCGATACGGATATGTAGATCTCCTACCATTGTAACCGACTCTGTGTAACCCTAGCCCTCTTTGGTGTCTATATAAACCGGATGGCTTTAGTCCGTAGGACGAACGACAATCATACCATAGGCTAGCTTCTAGGGTTTAGCCTCCTTGATCTCGTGGTAGATCTACTCTTGTAATACCCACATCGTCAATATCAATCAAGCAGGACGTAGGGTTTTACCTCCATCAAGAGGGCCCGAACCTGGGTAAAACATCGTGTCCCTTGTCTCCTGTTACCATCCGCCTAGACGCACAGTTCGGGACCCCCTACCCGAGATCCGCTGGTTTTGACACCGACACCTATCTTCTCCCAGTATCCCATGTTAGATTCAGGGGGAGCAAGACATCTAAGGGAAAGAGATCATTTAAATTCATTGCATATCTTTACTCTTGGGGACATGTCTAATCCAATTGGTACTCAGTACTCACTCTCTACATGTCATCCTAGTCTTGGTTTTCTTGTGGTTTCTTCTGTTTGCTCTGGCTAGTAGATGCATCTGTGTTATCTAACCTTGTTTTCACAGGTTCATTCCATCCTAAGCCAACTCAAGACCACAAGGTAAGTATATGCATCACAATCATGTGTATGAGGAATTCTTGCTGATGTACATACTGTTTGCAAGGACTCATGGGCACGAAGGTATTCTCTTTAATACCTTTTGCTCTGATGCATATAGCCAAGATACATGTAACACATTGCCTGCTCTATCATGGTTATGCTATCACATGCTTCTATATTTCATATTCACATGATTGCATACATGTAGGGGGAGCCTATGCTTGTTACATGTCTTTCCAAAGCTTTACTTGCTATTCTTTATATCTTTATCTAAAGCTTTGATGTATGTTGCCATCAATTACCAAAAAGGGGGAGATTGAAAGCACAAGTGCTCCCTAGGTGGTTTTGGTAATTAATGACAACATATCTCTTGTTGGACTAACACTTTTATCTAGTATGTTTCAGATAAGTTCAACAATGGAGTGGCATGGACTAAAGGATGTGGGAACTCCTTCAAGATGCTAAGGACAAAGGATTGGCTCAAGCTTCAAGCTCAAGACTCTTCATTTTACATTTTAGTGATCCAAGATCACATTGAGTCTATAGGAAAAGCCAATACTATCAAGGAGGGATGAGGTGTTGCTTAATGAGCCTCTTGCTTCAAAGTGCTTAGTGATATGCTCCAAATATGCTCAACTTCTTTCCCACTTCCACTCATATGTCCTAAACCTAAAGTCAAACTCGGCTCCACTCATTCTTTCTATCCGGCGCCACCGAGTTTGGATGTCTCAGCCACTGCCACAAACCCTAAGCAAATCGGTCTCACCGGTAGGGATCTCGGTCTCACCGAGATGGGATTGTAATCTCTCTGTGTATGTCCATTATCAAAATCGGTCTCACCGAGTTTGAGCAATCAGTACTACCGAGATTACAATGCAAACTCTCTGGTTAACTTATTATAAAAATCGGTCCCACCGAGTTTGATAATCGGTCAAACCGAGTTTGCCTGACCAACTCTCTGGAAAGCTAATTACCAAAATCAGTCCTACCGAGTTTGTGTAATCGGTCTCACCGAGATTACGTTATGTCCTAACCCTAACCATATCGGTCCTACCGAGTTGCATTCCGGTCCCACCGAAAACCCTAACGGTCACATTATTTGCTAAATCGGTCTGACCGAGTTTAACGATTCGGTCCCACCGAGTTTGGTAGATTGTGTGTAACGGTTAGATTTTGTGTGGAGGCTATATATACCCCTCCACCTCCTCTTCATTCATGGAGAGAGCCATCAAACTGAACCTACACTTCCAGAATCCTATTTCTGAGAGAGAACTACCTACTCATGTGTTGAGGCCAAGATATTCCATTCCTACCATATGAATCTTGATCTCTAGCCTTCCCCAAGTTGCTTTCCACTCAAATCTTCATTCCACCAGATCCAAATCCTATGAGAGAGAGTTGAGTGTTGGGGAGACTATCAATTTGAAGCACAAGAGCAAGGAGTTCATCATCAACGCACCATTTGTTACTTCTTGGAGAGTGGTGTCTCCTAGATTGGCTAGGTGTCACTTGGGAGCCTCCGACAAGATTGTGGAGTTGAACCAAGGAGTTTGTAAGGGCAAGGAGATCGCCTACTTCGTGAAGATCTACCGCTAGTGAGACAAGTCCTTCATGGGCGACGGCCATGGTGGGATAGACAAGGTTGCTTCTTCGTGGACCCTTCGTGGGTGGAGCCCTCCGTGGACTCGCGCAGCCGTTACCCTTCGTGGGTTGAAGTCTCCATCAACGTGGATGTACGATAGCACCACCTATCGGAACCACGCCAAAAACATCCGTGTCTCCAATTGCATTTGAATCCTCCAATCCCTTCCCTTTACATTCTTGCAAGTTGCATGCTTTACTTTCCGCTACTCATATACTCTTTGCATGCTTGCTTGCTATATGTTGTGAATGTTAAACTTGTGCCTAAAGTCCACTCAAACTTTAAAGAAACTTTAAAACTGCAACTTTGGTACTTAGTGTCTAATCACCCCCCCCTCTAGACACCTCTTCTCAAGGTCCTACACAGGGCAAGGTCATCAGCAAGGACGGAGAACTCTCTGAAGCCAACAACTCCATCAGCGACCTCAAGCTGAAGCTGGGAGCTTTCGAGAAGACGCTGTCGGAGGCCAGAACCCGGGAGGGGATCCTGACCAAGGAGCTAGCGACAGAGAATCAGCGGTGGATAAATGAGACCGCCAACCTCGAGGACCACGTTGCGGGTGAGAAATGTTGGCTCGAACGCCTTGCTGTTGTTGCAAACTCGGCCACCGATCAGCTGGCCAATATGGGGATGCCGGAGATGGAGTGCTCCCTAGAGGCAAACTTGAGCCCCAATGCCAACCTGACCATATAGTTTGAGAAGGTCGTCGGCGCCCTGAGGCGGCTTCATTCCAACCAGGCGTCCTCCCTGGCCGAGGAATCCCGGATACTCTGCCGGGGGACCATGACCAGGGTGCTCACCAAGATTGTGCACTGGCACCCATACCTCGACTTTGGAGCTGTGCTGAAGAGCTTGCCGGAGGATGCCGACATCGCGGCGCTCAATGAGCGTATCCAGCCCATCCTCAGCCTCATCGACAAAATCAAGAGGTTGGAGGGCCAGCGCCGGGACTAGGCATCCCGTTCTCCGTCGCCGCTGCGGGTTCATGACCAAGACAATGCTATCTTTAGTTAGAACCGCGACGGCAATTTGTGTAATATAACTCTGCAGTGCTCCTGAAACTATGCATGTTATTTTCCCGTTCGATTTTCCTTTGTATGTCCACCCCACGTCAACCGGGTAAGCTTGCCGGCACGTAAAACCAGGGCGGCGCTTTGAGGACGGATCCTCATTAGCCTGCCGGGTGTGCTTGTTGCCGGGCAAGCACCTTACCGCCCTTGGCGCGGCCGCTCGATCTGTCGAGCTTGACTCGAGTCAGAACTGAGAGTGTTGCCGAGGGCGAACGGCTACCCTGCCGCTCTTGACAGGGCCGCTTGGACTGTTGAGCGGACTCAAAATAGAACAAGGGTGTTGCCGATCATAGGAGGGCCCCTTTGCGTATAGGCTCTCCATACATAGGCCGAAACATCAGGGATAATAACCTCATATCAAAGGAGAAAAACTTAAAATTCAGCATGACTTAGCTCTCTCTCGCCGCCTCGACGTCCTTCACACCAACGGGCAACGCTGCTTTCTCCGCAGGAGCTGTGACGATGATGAACTGCTAGGCCTTCCACCGGACCTGATTCTCACAATTGCGCGCCCCCTACCTGGCGCGCCAAAGATGTCAGTGGGAAACGACACCTATGGGATCACTGGAATCCCTTCTACGGTTGCGGGGCGCGGGGATCGTGAGAAGAGCGGGACTAGCAGACAACACAAAGGGGATTTACCCATGTTCGGGCCGCAAAGATGCATAAAACCCTACGATCCTGCTTGGTGGATGTATTTAGTGTTCTGGAGCTCTTGAACTAGCTCTGGATGCTGCTAGGTTCGAAAGAGCCGAATCCTTCTCCAGTACGCCATGGGCCTCCTTTTATAGGCGAAAGGGGCTACCACAGTGACACATAGGAGGTGGAAAGTGCTACAGCGCTGTGAGCTTATCGCTGGTATTACAGGACAAAGTGCATTTAATGCGAGGCTTAGGTGTCCCTTCACTTTATCAGGGGCGGGAGCGAGGCCCGTCCTGTCCGTTGCCGCTCCTCGCTTCGACACGCGCCCTGGCCAGCGGTGCATGCGGTGCCATAGGCAAGTAGGCAGCTGAGGTGGTGCGGTGGTGGAGCCTCCACGAAGGGCTGCATGTTGCCACGCAGGTGCCTGCCCAGCTGGTTGGGTCGGCAGCTGCATGCGAATGGCGGCGGAGACTTGGCTGGTGTGGACCTGGCAGTTGCCCTGCTGGCGTGCTTGGCGAGGGCCTTGCTGGGTGGCCCGGGAAGGGTCTTGCCATGGCGCACAGGCGTCCCCGGCAAGGATCTTGCCGGGGGTCTTGTGGGTTTCTTCGGTGAGGATGGTTGCCTTCCTATCCTCACTTGATCTTGACTATTTTTTGTCTTCACAAAGATCTGCATGCCACCACGGAGGTGCCTCTCGAGCCTTGTCCCAATGCGTTTGTTTAGCGTTGGTGGGCTCAAAGGTGGCTCACTCAGTTGGTGTGGGCGAGCTGCCCCGGCAAGGGTCTTGTCGGGGCCACTAAGGCTGCCCCGGCAAGGGTCCTTGCCGGGGAAACCTGCTTCGTCCATCCGATCTTTGTGGCCTTGGTCCTTGTCGTTGCTTCATTTGTCTTGTGCCTTCGGCTTCTCTCCGGCTTCCCTTTCCCGCCCTGTTATGCGTGGCCGTGGCGGGTGGCTCTGACTACCCGTGCACAAGTAAAGGGGTCAAAAGGAGGGCCCCTACTTTTGTACACCGACACTAGCGCCTTGGAGGAACTCAGTTGTCGCTGTTTAACCCTCACAGTGATACGAAGCACATGACACCTAATATTGCGAGATGACAAGAAACCTTTTTTTAGATTCCTCATCAGAACTACAGCCCTGTACAACACAGCCTGCACGATATGTAGACGATAGTCAATCCAGCCATCTGTTGGAGTCTGGTCTGCATGGACGAACTGATCTTCCATGTCATACAGGGATCGTCCAGGCACCGATGTCTGTACAACACTGCTCCAGTACTATCGCTCGTCTCTCTCTTCTATTAACTCAGCCGACTTGCGGGGCCGGGGAGTGTCCCTACGGTCGGTTTTCAATTGCGGTCCCACATATGTGTGCAAACACAATATGACGCGCATTCCATTCAGAGAGCGGCGTGCCAGACCGACCGACCATCTGGGGTGCGACGCGAACGCGATGGTCGTGTTGTATACATGTGTACCGCTGTTTCTTGATGCTTTGCTCCATGGCGCAATCGATGGATACAAAATTATATTTAAAAGTCGAGGGCGGGGCTTTTCCCGTGTTATAGGCGGGGCAGTTCCGCCTAGTCGGTTCAACAAAGAGGCGAGAAGATGAGGGAGTAGGCTGCTGCAAACATAGGGATGTGTGATTTGACAGCGAGTTACTGCTGGACAGGTGGGGCCCTGTGATTTGACTTGCCATTATCATTTTAACTACGGTGCTACAACTGGCGTGAAACTCCCAATTCCTGACCACCTCCATGGTATAGAGGTGCCAAGTACTGTACTCCTTACTCCTTTTGGAAAATACAATAAATATTACTCCCTCTCTCTCAGTTTAAAAGGTGTGCGCGTACCCCTAGGCCATCAATTTGACCAACCTACTAGAATTCATATACAGTATTACAAAAACATACCATTATAAACTTCAGATGTTCTATTTTCAAACGGTATAACTTTTGTGTTATATAGTTTATATTACGTCGATAAAATTGACAACCTAGGTATACGCACATGACTTGTAAACTGAAACTGAGGGAGTACGAATAAAGAGATAGAGAGAAGTAATTTTTTACTCTTATAGCCAACTTACAGCTAACCTTGTTGTATGAGTGACTAAGTGATGACTATGTATGACATGCCAACATCAGATAGCCTAACGCACCTGGACGGAGGGAGTAGTTTCATGCATGTGTAGTAGGCAAAACAAACGCTCATTTATAGCCATATGAAATCTCCAAGGGAGCGACCATGCGAGTGAGCCGATGGTCGTGGTAGGCGCGACCATGATACGGGCTATTGACAGCCCTTGGATCTGAGATCGAACGGTCCCATGCTAAGTTGCTGGGACTTTGCAGAATAACCCTCCACGATAGGATATTCACCCATAGGTCTAGAATCACGCCATGCAACCGTTCGATCTAAGATCCAAGGGCTCTCGAAAGCCCGTTGTGACGCCCCGAGACCCATGCTCTAGTTGCCCTCCATTTTTTTTGTTGTTGTCATGTTTTTTATTATGTTTGTTGCATTGTCATAATTGTTTTGCATATTTCATTCCTATATGTTTATGCCATGCTCATGATGTATGCCATTGGCATATTTTGTTTATTGCATCGTGTTCATCTTTAATTATTTTGCATTATGCCATCCTTTGCCTGATGCATTATATTATAGCATTGTGTCATTCATGTTGTTTCCAAGTCCATCATGTGCATTGCACTCTTATATGTGTTGTGTGTGTTGCTCTAGATGATGTGTGTGTGCTTCACCCTTTGCTGTCTCTCAAATCTACCCATGCATCATCACCTCCTTCTTCCTTCTCATTCCTTTCATTTTTGCTAGTGCCATTTTCTGTCCTCCATAAATGTTCATTCTTTTCCTATAAATCATGCACCATGCCTTATACCTCTCTGTCAAATATCGTCCATTTTGGAGTTGTTTTCGTTGGGTTCAAAAATGTCTCAAGTTTGAATTTAGTTCAAACTTGAATTATTTTTCTATCTATAAGAATTGCCAAGACAATTTATTAAAATGACTCATAATTCCAGCATTCCTAAGATATTTGTATTCCAGCCTACTCCCTCTCCAAAGTCCCTGTGATTTTTCTCTTTGTTTTCTGCCTGAAGAAATCCGAAGAAAGGAAATTGAGGCACGGGAGAGAGAGCAGCAGCATCGCAGTCCAGCGACCAGCAGCTTCAGAGCCCAGCCTAGCCGCGCGCAGCAGCAGCCCACAACCCAGCCTAGCCTTCCCGTTGGTAATTTCTCTCCAGTGCAACCCTTCGGCCCCACATGTCATCCTCTTCCCCTCACCTTTTCTTCCACCTCACGTCCTCCCTCTCTCTCACAGTAACTTCGCAAATGAGGCACACATAGCCAGCGCGTCACACCCACGCCGAACCGCGCCTTGCCCCTATAAGAAGCCCAACGCCAGCCCTAGGGTTTCCCCTCTCCTTCCTCCTCCGCCGCCAGGTGAGATCCATGCCTCCAAAGCCGTCGCCCCTTCCACCCGAGAGCACCGGAGCACTTCCATGGCTCCACCGCAGCCATAGCCTTCCTCCGTCGCCGTCTTCGTTCTGGGTCGACTCGAAGACGTCGTCTCCTTCGTTTTCTAGCAAGGCCAGGAGCCAGAAGGGACCATGGCCAACGCGATCGTCTTCTTCTACAACCTCTTCTTCCCATGCTTCCTCTGCTTCGTGGACACGAGGACGCCGCCCCGATCAGCGCGTGTTCTCGCCGTCCCCGATCATCTCCAACCTCGTACGACTCCAACAACACCCCCACGGTGAACCCCGTTCCTCCCCATCTCTCTCTCTTCGGTTCAATTCTGTCACCGTGGTCGTCTTCCCGAGTCGCCGATCCCATATCTGCCATGGACGAGTTTCTGAAACTCACACCCAGGTGCCTCCTGCACATGCGTGCACCTGCATCCACACCTAGCACCACATCCGCTGCACGCCCATACCCACGCTTGCCCCGCTGCACGACTGCACGCCCCGCCATGGCCGTGGCTGAGCGCCTCGACCTGCAATACCGGCCATGTTTCTCTGTAGTTACTTCGCTTGGGTTCAGACTTCAAATCCGTTCAGTAAGTATGCATCTTAAGGTTTCAGCCGAATCCAATTTGCAGCACCAACACCTCGTGTGTTGCTCCGCACCAACCACGCACACCAGCAGCTCTCACGCACAACCAGAGCCTCGCCTGTTGCCTTGCAGCCGCCCAGCACCGAGCCGAAACCCCCATGGCCGATAGCTCGGAAGCTTCGAGACCATGCCACACATGTCCCGAGCATTCTCCACACCTGTGAGCTGCACCCTGAACCTTTCCGCACGCCCGCCGTAGCTCTGCATCCACCGCATGCGCCTTGCTTGCTTGCTGCCATTGCCGCTGAGATCCCCGTGCGCGCTTCAGTTTGGGTCCTGGTCGCGTTGCCCATATGCTGTATCTTGCACCGATCTCCCTTTGCATCACCAACACAAAGCTAGCCCAGTGGCTAGCGCAGCTAGTAAGTATCCATCCGAGGGGTCTTGGTTTCGATTCCTAAGTGCCCCAATTTTGCCCTGTTTTTCTTTACTATTGCACGCGCACACACTGAGCGCTCACTTGGGCCAAGTCCTCCTGGGCCGCTGCAGGTTGCTGCAATCCGGCCAGCGTTTTTTTTGCCCTCAGAGTTTTTCTCTATTTTTAGTGCATGCATATTTACAGTAAATGCCATCATTTTAAAATGCTCATACCTAAATGTCCATGCATCCAAATAAAACATGTTACATATGTAAAATGCTCAGATTTTCCTGTACTTTCATAATCTGCAACTTTCATCCATGTTTAAAATGTTTAAACTTGCTGTTTGCATTATTTTGTATGAATGACATGTTAAAATGGTTTATTTCATAACTAAATAACCATAGCTCGGAATTAAATCTTCTTTATATGTAAATGTGGTAGAAAAAATGCATAGATTAACCTACTACACTTTATTTTGTTGTTTAACAACACTAAAATTGTGTTTAGGGCAGAACAGTAGCAAATCCAAAAGATGCATATGGGGATTTTTCGGAATTGTTGTTTGTTGTTCCGACCTTATTTAAACAAGTCCTCCTGGGCCGCTGCAGGTTGCTGCAATCCGGCCAGCGTTTTTTTTCATCTCAGAGTTTTTCTCTATTTTCAGTGCATGCATATTTAAGTAAATGCCAACATTTTAAAATGCTCATACCTAAATGTCCATGCATCCAAATAAAACATGTTACATATGTAAAATGCTCAGATTTTCCTGTATTTCATAATCTGCAACTTTCATCCATGTTTAAAATGTTTAAACTTGTTGTTTGCATTATTTTGTATGAATGACATGTTAAAGTGATTTATTTCATAACTAAATAACCATAGCTCGGAATTAAATCTTCTTTATATGTAAATGTGGTAGAAAAATGCATAGATTAACCTGTTACACTTTATTTTGCTGTTTAACAACACTAAAATTGTGTTTAGGGCAGAACAGTAGCAAATCCAAAAGATGCATATGGGGATTTTTCGGAATTGTTGTTTGTTGTTCCGACCTCATTTAAACTTGTCTAGATAGTTAGTTTTGTTATGCTTCACCTCTTGCCATGTTAACAACATTTAATCTTGTCATGCATCATACTTGGTTGTGCATCATGCCTTGTTCTTGTGTTGTGTGTTTACCATGTTGTTTGCTTCTTTGCGGTTGTGCTTCTTCTTGATAGTTCATGTTTCGTTGCGATCGTGAGGATTCGTTTGTCTATGCTTGGTTCGTCTTCGCCCATTTGTCTTCTTCATTGACTCGTTCTTCTTCCTCCTAGCAGGGTTTCAGGCAAGATGACCGTTACTATAGATCTCACTACTATCATTGCTATGCTATTTGCTTCATTCTATCGCTATGCTGCGCTACTTGTCACTTGTTTACCAAGCCTCCCAAACTGCCATGTCAGCCTCTAACCTTTTCACCCTTCCTAGCAAACCATTGCTTGGCTATGTTACCGCTTTGCTCAGTCCCTCTTATAGCGTTGTTAGTTGCAGGTGAAGTCGAAGATTGCTCCATGATGGACAGGATTATGTTGGGATATCACAATATCTCTTATTTAATTAATGCACCTATGTACTTGGTAAAGGGTGGAAGGCTCGGCCTTATGCCTGGTGTTTTGTTCCACACTTGCCGCCCTAGTTTCCGTCATACCGGTGTTATGTTCCTTGATTTTGCGTTCCTTATGCAGTTGGGTGATTTATGGGACCCCCTTGACAGTTCGCTTTGAATAAAACTCCTCCAGCAAGGCCCAACCTTGGTTTTACCATTTGCCTCCCTAACCTTTTTTCCCTTGGGTTTCTGGAGCCCGAGGGTCATCTTTATTTAACCCCCGGGCCAGTGCTCCTTCGAGTGTTGGTCCGAACCGAGTAGACTGCGGGGCCACCTCGGGGAAACTTGAGGGCTGGTTTTACTCGTAGGATGTCTCATCTGGTGTGCCCTGAGAATGAGATATGTGCAGCTCCTATCGGGATTTGTTGGCACATCGGGCGGCTTTGCTGGTCTTGTTTTACCATTGTCGAAATGTCTTGTAAACCGGGATTCCGAGACTGATCGGGTCTTCCTAGGAGAAGGAATATCCTTCGTTGACCATGAGAGCTTGTGATGGGCTAAGTTGGGACACCCCTGCAGGGTATAAACTTTCGAGAGCCGTGCCCGCGGTTATGTGGCAGATGGGAATTTGTTAATGTCCGGCTGTAGAGAACTTGACATCAGATTCGAATTAAAACGCATCAACCACGTGTGTAGCCGTGATGGTCTCTTTTCGGCGGAGTCCGGGAAGTGAACACGGTTTGGGTTATGTTTGCATGTAAGTAGTTTCAGGATCACTTCTTGATCACTTCTAGCTTCTCGACCGTTCCGTTTGCTTCTCTTCCCGCTCTTATTTGCGTATGTCAGCCACCATATATGCTTAGTCGCTGCTGCAACCTCACCACTTATCCATTCCTTTACCCATTAAGCTTTGCTAGTCTTGATACCCATGGTAATGGGATTGCTGAGTCCTCGTGGCTCACAGATTACTACAACAACAGTTGCAGGTGCAGGTTACGCGATGATCATGACGCGAGAGTGATGTTTGCTTGTTTGGATTTCTTCCTCTGCTTCTTCTTCGATCAGGGGATAGGTTCCAGGTCGGCAGCCTGGGCTAGCAGGGTGGATGTCGTTTGAGTTTCTGTTTGTGTTTCATCCGTAGTCAGATGTTGCGCTTATGTATGATGTTGTTGTACTCGTGTGGCATTGTATGCCTCGTGTATGTAACCCCAACTATTATGCAATGGTTTGATGTAATGATGTCCACCTTGCAAAAGTGTCTTCAAGATGTGCTTCTATCCTTGGTGGGACCTTCGAGTTCCTTTAGGATAGGGTCGCATCTTGGGCGTGACAAGTTGGTATCAGAGCCTCGACCAACCATAGGAGCCGCTCGATTGATCGTGTAGTTTGGCCGTTGTTGAGTCTAGAAGAAAACTGATTTCGGAGTCTAGTTATGTCGGAGAGTAGGAATTATTTTTACTCCTCGGCCCCTTCGTTGCTCTGGTCAGGAATCTTGACGTAGGTGTTTTGAGTTACTCCTCTTCCCCTTCAAATTTTTTCTTTAGGATCACGCAGTTGGTTTCCGAGCATTGGTTTTCAGCTCTTTGCATCCGGTGCATTTCTCGTCGAGGTTATTCGACCCTCTTTGTCTTTTGCAAGATCAATCCTCAGTTGTTTTCTTTTTCCCACCCACCCACCCTTTTTTCCTTTTGGAGCCGGAGTCCGTAATCGAGTATCCATCCTACTCGTGTGAAGCCTTTGCTTTCTTTCAACCGTTGTTTTCTCTTCAAGCTATTCGTCGGTTCTCCCTTCCAGGTGCCTTTGTTTTCCCGCCCTCCCACCCTCTTCTTCGCAGAGCCCGAGTCTCTTTCAAGCATCAATTTTCATTCGTACGGAGCCTCTTCAGTCTTCCCTCAATCATTCCAACCGGTGAATTCTTGTCTCGGTGGACATTCTTCATCTTTTTTTCTTCTCCGGTGGATTCAATTCCAATTTTCAGTAGTGATTGTATTCTTTCCCTCGGCTCAAGTGTTTCCTCTTGCTCGTTCGCCTCTCGCCAGTTTATCCTTCTGGAGTGCTCAAGACATCTCAGGAGATTCATCTGTGTTTGAATTAATTCGAGGGTGTCACCTCATTCAAATATTTCAATTGTTCTAGTGTATCATCTATCTTTTCAACAATCCTTTCCAACCGTATTTTTCTCTTCAATGGGCCCTAACCCACAGGTCTTTTCCCAGGATCTTACCTGACTCTTCTAATTATCCCGGAGCCATTCCTAATTCCTTTCAAAGGGTGATGTAAGAATGGATTCCATCAATCACATGCCTTCTCCAAGATCAATTTCAAATTCTTTTCATCTTTGGTTCTACCTTTCCTCTTTTTCATTATTCTGGAGTTTCTCAACAATTTCGGTGGTGTTTCTCGTCGTCATTCTCAGCTTTGAAGATCAAAGAAGAGTTTCTCTTAAATTTTTTCTGTTCTCTCGAAGATTCGTGGTTCTAGCTTCATGTTATCCTCGCGAATTATTCCAATTATTAGATATTCTTTTCTTACCCAATCCAGAGTATGTCAGGAGTTATTTTTCCATTTCTTTTAACCGGAGGCCATCACTCTAGCTATCATTATCAAATTATCCTGACGCTTCATTCAAATATTCTTTAATTAGCTCGAGTTCTTCCCGTTCCCTTGTAGCTAAATCCC
Organism: Triticum dicoccoides; assembly: GCF_002162155.2. Taxonomy (NCBI): domain Eukaryota; kingdom Viridiplantae; phylum Streptophyta; class Magnoliopsida; order Poales; family Poaceae; genus Triticum; species Triticum dicoccoides. The sequence continues at coordinate 361,928,531 of NC_041387.1, read as the reverse complement.
CTCCAGCATATTTGTTCTTCTAATTCTTTCCGGTGATTCATTCTCTTTCATCAGTCATTTTCTAATTCTTACGACGGCTCGTTCAAGATTCTTTCTGTTGTTATCGTATCAATTCATTCATTCTTTCCAATCCTACCGGTGGTTCATGAAGACTTTCTCAAGTTTTGCGCCATATACCCCTCAATCCTTTCCAACAAGAATAAGTAGCATGCAAAATCCGTTGCTTGTCATCAATTTAATTTGGTGAGGATAAGCATAACGTAATTCTTATTCTTATTTCATCATCGGAGTTTGTTCGTGATGAAAAAATTCCAGTTCCAAGTGTTTTCATCTTTTCTTTTTCGGAGTTCCAAGTTTTACTCGCTTCTTTCGTCGGGACCTCCATCTAAATCATCGCAAGGCTTTATCTTGTTCTTTTCAACCTTCATTTCTTTAATCCTTTTGTTTACCAGAGTTCTTCATGGTGGTTCTTCATGATTTAATTCATTCTTCAAGAGCTCATCAAGATTCTTGTTGGTGGACCTCAAGTATAATTCTTCTTGCATCTCGAAGTGCAAATAATTCTCTGTATTCTTTTCAAGTGGAGTTTTGCATTCTTCGTTCTTCTCAGCTATTCAAGCATTTGGTTGTGGCAGAGTTTCACCTCAAATTTTGAGAGGATTTTCCATAAGTCCACAACAAGCTTATTCTTTTGTTGTTGAATATCTCAACAACTCCATTCTACCCTTCCTCTAAGGATGCTATCTAATCCATTCGTGGTGGAATATGTTGTTCTCTTATTCGTTCTTTTAGTTCCTCTATTCTTCTGGAGGCATTGTGTTGTTCGTCTCGTCAAGTGTCATTCCATCTTGTGAAGTTCATGTTCTATTTCTTCCATTTCAGCTGGAGTGCTGCCTAAATTCTTCCATTCGTATTCCTTTCCTATCTTGTTCTAACCGGAGTGGTTTCAGAATCTATCTTTTTCTTGAGTTTTTCATTCTCTTCATATTTGCCGTTCATCTTTTCTACCCGAGTGCTCTCGACTTTGTTCATCTTCTCTCTTGTGTTCTTACTTCACCTCTTCCACTTTCTCTTCCGTCTTGTTCCTAAGATCTCGGGATGAGATCTTCTGTTAGTGGAGGAGTATTGTGACGCCCCGAGACCGATGCTCTAGTTGCCTTCCATTTTTTTCGTTGTTGTCGTGTTTTTTATTATGTTTGTTGCATTGTCATAATTGTTTTGCATATTTCATTCCTATATGTTTATGCCATGCTCATGATGTATGCCATTCCCATATTTTGTTTATTGCATCATGTTCATCTTTAATTATTTTGCATTATGCCATCCTTTGCCTGATGCATCATATTATAGCATTGTGTCATTCATGTTGTTTCCAAGTCCATCATGTGCATTGCACTCTTATATGTGTTGTGTGTGTTGCTCTAGATGATGTATGTGTGCTTCACCCTTTGCTGTCTCTCAAATCTACCCATGCATCATCACCTCCTTCCTTCTCATTCCTTTCATTTTTGCTAGTGCCATTTTCTGTCCTCCATAAATGTTCATTCTTTTCCTATAAATCATGCACCATGCCTTATACCTCTCTGTCAAATATCGTCCATTTTGGAGTTGTTTTGGTTGGGTTCAAAAATGGATCAAGTTTAAATTTAGTTCAAACTTGAATTATTTTTCTATCTATAAAAATTGCCAAGCCAATTTATTAAAATGACGCATAATTCCATCATTCCTGACATATTTGTATTCCAGCCTACTCCCTATCCAAAGTCCTTGTGATTTTTCTCTTTGTTTTCTGCCTGAAGAAATCCGAACAAATGAAATTGAGGCACGGGAGAGAGAGCAGCAGCAGCACAACCCAGCGACCAGCAGCTTCAGAGCCCAGCCCAGCCGCGCGCAGCAGCAGCAGCCTACAACCCAACCTAGCCTTCCCGCTGGTAATTTCTCTCCAGTGCAACCCTTCGGCCCCACATGTCATCCTCTTCCCCTCACCTTTTCTTCCACCTCACGTCCTCCCTCTCTCTCACACTAACTTCGCAAATGAGGCACACATAGCCAGCGCGTCACACCCACGCCGAGCCGTGCCTCGCCCGTATAAGAAGCCCAGCGCCAGCCCTAGGGTTTCCCCTCTCCTTCCTCCGCCGCCGCCAGGTGAGATCCATGCCTCCAAAGCTGTCGCCCCTTCCACCCGAGAGCACTGGAGCACTTCCATGGCTCCACCGCAGCCATAGCCTTCCTCCGTCGCCGTCTTCGTTCTGGGTCAACTCGAAGACGTCGTCTCCTTTGTTTTCCAGCAAGGCCGAGAGCCAGAAGGGACCATGGCCAACGCGATCGTCTTCTTCCACAACCTCTTCTTCCCCTGCTTCCTCTTCTTCGTGGACATGAGGACGCCGCCCCGATCAGCGCGTCTTCTCACTGTCCCTGATCATCTCCAACCTCGTACGACTCCAGCAGCACCCCCACGATGAAGCCCCGTTCCTCGCCATCTCTCTCTCTCTCCGGTTCAATTCTGTCACCGTGGTCGTCTTCCCGAGTCGCCGATCCCATATCCGCCATGGACGAGTTTCTGAAACTCACACCCAGGCGCCTCCTACACATGCGTGCACCTGCATCCACACCTAGCACCACATCCGCTGCACGCCCATACCCACGCTTGCCCCGCTGCACGACTGCACGCCCCGCCGTGGCTGTGGCCGAGTGCCTCGACCTGCAATACCGGCCATGTTTCTCTGTAGTTGCTTCGCTTGGGTTCGGACTTCAAATCCGTTCAGTAAGTATGCATCTTCAGGCTTCAGCTGTGTCCAATTTTTAGCACCAACACCTCGCGTGTTGCTCCGCACCAACCATGCACACCAGCAGCTCTCACGCACAACCAGAGCCTCGCCTGTTGGCTTGCATCCGCCCAGCATCGAGCTGAAACCCCCATGGCCAATAGCTCGGGAGCTTCGAGACCATGCCACACACGTCCCGAGCATTCTCCACACCTGTGCGCTGCACCCTGAACCTTTTCGCACGCCCACCATAGCTCTGCATCCACCGTATGCGCCTTGCTTGCTCGCTGCCGTCGCCGCTGAGATCCCCGTGTGCGCTTCAGTTTGGGTCCTGGTCGCGTTGCCCATATGTTGTATCTTGCGCCGATCTCCCTTTGCATCATCAACACAAAGCTAGCCCAGTGGCTAGCGCAGCTAGTATCCATCCGAGGGGTCTGGGGTTTGATTCCCAGGTGCCCCAATTTTTGCCCTGATTTTCTTTACTGTTGCACGCGCACACACTCAGTGCTCACTCGGGCCAAGTCCTCCTGGGCCGCTGCAGGTTGCTGCAATCCGGCCCGCGTTTGTTTTTTTTCATCTGAGAGTTTTTCTCTATTTTCAGTGCATGCATATTTACAGTAAATGCCATCATTTTAAAATGCTCATACCTAAATGTCCATGCATCCAAATAAAACATGTTACATATGTAAAATGCTCAGATTTTCCTGTACTTTCATAATCTACAACTTTCATCCATGTTTAAAATGTTTAAACTTGCTTTTTGCATTATTTTTGCATGAATGACATGTTAAAATGGTTTATTTCATAACTAAATAACCGTAGCTCAGAATTAAATCTTCTTTATATGTAAATGGGGTAGAAAAATGCATAGATTAACCTGCTACACTTTATTTTGCTGTTTAACAACACTAAAATTGTGTTTAGGGCAGAACAGTAGCAAATCTAAAAGATGCATATGGGGATTTTTCGGAATTGTTGTTTGTTGTTCCGGCCTCATTTAAACTTGTCTAGATAGGTAGTTTTGTTATGCTTCACCTCTTGCAATGTTAACAACATTTAATCTTGTCATGCATCATACTTGGTTGTGCATCATGCCTTGTTCCTGTGTTGTGTGTTTACCATGTTATTTGCTTCTTTCCGGTTGTGCTTCTTCTTGATAGTTCCTGTTTCGTTGCGATCGTGAGGATTCGTTCGTCTACGCTTGGTTCGTCTTTGCCCATTCGTCTTCTTCATGGACTCGTTCTTCTTCTTCCTAGCGGGATTTCAGGCAAGATGACCATTACTCTGGATCTCACTACTATCATTGCTATGCTAGTTGCTTCGTTCTATCGCTATGCTGCGCTACCTGTCACTTGTTTACCAAGCCTCCCAAACTGCCACGTCAGCCTCTAACCTTTTCACTCTTCCTAGCAAACCGTTGCTTGGCTATGTTACCGCTTTGCTCAGCCCCTCTTATAGCATTGTTAGTTGCAGGTGAAGTCGAAGATTGCTCCATGATGGACAGGATTATGTTGGGATATCACAATATCTCTTATTTAATTAATGCACCTATATACTTGGTAAAGGGTGGAAGGCTCGGACTTATGCCTGGTGTTGGTCCGAACCGAGTAGACTGCGGGGCCACCTCGGGGAAACTTGAGGGCTGGTTTTACTCGTAGGATGTCTCATCCGGTGTGCCCTGAGAACGAGATATGTGCAGCTCCTATCGGGATTTGTCGGCACATTGGGCGGCTTTGCTGGTCTTGTTTTACCATTGTCGAAATGTCTTGTAAACCGGGATTTCGAGACTGATCGGGTCTTCCTGGGAGAAGGAATATCCTTCGTTGACCGTGAGAGCTTGTGATGGTCTAAGTTGGGACACCCCCTGCAGGGTATAAACTTTCGAGAGCCATGCCCGCGGTTATGTGGAAGATGGGAATTTGTTAATGTCCAGTTGTAGAGAACTTGACACCAGATTCGAATTAAAACGCATCAACCGCGTGTGTAGCCGTGATGGTCTCTTTTCGGCGGAGTCCGGGATGTGAACACGGTTTGGGTTATGTTTGCACGTAAGTAGTTTTAGGATCACTTCTTGATCACTTCTAGCTTCTCGACCGTTCCGTTTGGTTCTCTTCCCGCTCTTATTTGCGTATGTCAGCCACCGTATATGCTTAGTCCCTGCTGCAACCTCACCATTTATCCATTCCTTTACCCATTAAGCTTTGCTAGTCTTGATACCCATGGTAATGGGATTGCTGAGTCCTCATGGCTCACAGATTACTCCAACAACAGTTGCAGGTGCAGGTTATGCGATGATCATGACACGAGAGCAATGTTTGCTTGTTTGGAGTTCTTCCTCTGCTTCTTCTTTTATCAGGGGATAGGTTCCAGGTCGGCAGCCTGGGCTAGCAGGGTGGATGTCGTTTGAGTTTATGTTTGTGTTTCATCCGTAGTCGGATGTTGCGCTTATCTATGACGTTGTTGTACTCGTGTGGCATTGTATGCCTCGTGTATGTAACCCCAACTATTATGTAATGGTTTGATGTAATGATATCCACCTTGAAAAAGCATCTTCAAGATGCGCTTCTACCCTTGGTGGGACCTTAGAGTTCCTTTAGGATAGGGTCGCATCTTGGGTGTGACACCCGTATCATGGGAGCATGGAAATCCCTGCCATCCGCATGCCCCACTTAGCATTTTTACAATCGAAAAGCCGCTAGTAGTTCGCTCCTACTCGTCCCCGGTCATCCTTTAACATTACGAAAGTTCGCTCCTAGTCGTCCCATCCTTTCACATCATAGCAGTTCCACTAATCCTAACCCTCTTCCCAAATCCATGGCGTCCCAAATCTCCATGATCGGCAGTGAGTACAAGGTTAGAACCATCACCGGCGATGAGTACGACGTCATCTACATCCGTTCTTCTGCAACGGTGAAAGGACGCCTTGCTCGCTTCAGACGCATGTTCGAAAAGTCAAAGGGTGATGAGTGGGTCGCTGGGCTAGATGTTGAGTACACCACAGTCCTAGGAAAAGTGAAGAATCTAAAGGAGGAAGAGAACAAGAAGCCCGCCGTGTTCCAGGTTTGCGTGCATAACATGTGCTTGGTCTACCACATATGCCATGTCGACGTTGAGTGCGAGGATTTTAAGAACTTCCTCGGGGGCGGCAAAGTCAAATTCATTTCTGTAGACTTTAGGAACGACAAAGAAGTCCTGGGTCGGATAGGCCTCGTTGTAGGCCAGCCCTTCGACCTCTAGAGGAATGTTCTGGTATCCTCCCGTCATGAAGGAAATATGCCCTAGAGGCAATAATAAAGTTGTTATTTTATATTTCCTTATTCATGATAAGTGTTTATTATTCATGCTATAATTGTATTAACTAGAAACTTGATACATGTGTGAATACATAGACAAAACTACATGTCCCTAGTATGCCTCTACTAGACTAGCTCATTGATCAAAGATGGTTAAGTTTCCTAGTGATGGACATGACTTGTCATTTGATAAACGGGATCACATCATTAGTGGAATGATGTGATGGACAAGACCCATCCATTAGCTTAGCATAATGATCGTTCAATTTTATTGCTACTGCTTTCTTTGTGTCAAATATATATTCCTCCGACTATGAGATTATGCAACTCCCTGACACCAGAGGAATGCCTTGTGTGCTATCAAACGTCACAAAGTAACTGGGTGGTTATAAACATGTTCTACATGTATTTCTGAAGGTGTTTGTTGGGTTGTCATAGATCGAGATTAGGATTTGTCATTCCGAGTATCGGAGAGGTATCTCTGGGCCCTCTCAGTAATGCACATCATCTGAAGCCTTGCAAGCAATGTGACTAATGAGTTAGTTACGGGATGATGCACTACAGAACGAGTAAAGAGACTTGCCGGTAACAGGATTGAACTAGGTATGAGGATACCGACGATCGAACCTCGGGCAAGTAACATACCGATGACAAAGGTAAAAACGTATGTTGACATTGCGGTTTGACCTATAAAGATCTTCGTAGAATATGTTGGAACCAATATGAGCTTCCAGGTTCGGTTATTGGTTATTGACCGGAGAGGTGTCTCGATCATGTGTACATAGTTCTCAAACCCGTAGGGTCCGCACGCTTAACGTTCGATGACGATATGTATTATATGAGTTGTGTTTTGGTGAACGAAGGTTGTTCAGAGTCCCGGATGAGATCACGGACATGACAAGGAGTCTCAAAACGGTCAAGAGGTAAAGATTGATATATTGGAAGGTTACATTCGGACACCGGAATGGTTTCACAAAGTTTCAGGTATTAGTACCGGGAGGTTACGGAACCCCCTGGGGAATTGTTGGGCCTACATGGTGCTGCGGAGCATCCCACGATCATCCCCATGGATATATCTACATCTCCCACGACACCACTTGGACCAATGACAAGAGCTTGAGCAAAGGCTATTGAAGATAAGGGGAACTCGCTCCTCTCCGAACTCCCACTTCCTACTTATGAGACATGGCTACTACCTCATGCGGAGACCCTATGTGTGATCGGGTATTTGGAGGAAAGCCACGGATCAGCTACGCCAAATGGACAAGATGACGAGGACACCAAGTTCAATGGACAAGAAGGACCGCTCGAAACTCCCAGTCATCGGATGACCGACGACGACCGGACGTCCGACGCCTGGAGGCTCCAAACGACCAGGCAAGTCCCAGCCTTCGCACGTTACAGCAGCCAGATGATCGATGCCGACCGGACGTCCGACAACTCCAGCGCCCGGACGACCAAGCCTCTCCGGACGACCGGCACCACCACACCCGAGCCAAAACATCGGAAGAACGGAGACTTCCGGACGACCGGACGACCGACCCCGACCGGACATCCGACAATTCCTGACCAGAGTCGAAACATCAGACGCCTGACTGGCACAGGACGTGCGGACCCTCGCGAGCCTTCGGGCGACCGGCGACCTGCGGACGTCCGACGCCTGTGTGACCTCCGGTGTGTTGGGCCTAAGCCACTTACCCTTTCGTCCACTTAGACTATAAATATACCTCCTCCTCCCTCTTTCTAGGGTCAGCATTGTGATAGCTCATACTTTGAGATAGAGCTTTGCTCATCCATCCGGATCTACTCCATCGCGAGGGACCAACACCTCTTGGGAGAAGATCCACTTGGATTCAAGACCTCCTCTCGGAGAAGACCCTCTTCAAGACCTTCTCACGGAGAAGAACCGGTTACCCTATGTATCGTCCCTTGTTGGATTCGGATCTTGTACCCTTTTGTGTTTCGAGGATCTAGCGCATGTGTGACTATATCCTTATTGGTTGAGTGTTTTCTCTTGTGTTTGCCTCATTTCCCCTCTCGTGTTGTTCGTGTTCTTGGTAGGATTCCCTCCAAACGTGAAAGATCGGACGTCTTGGGTTCTACCCTACGTCATCTTGGTATCATGAGCCACATTGATCATGTTTTTGGAGCCCCTACCATTTGTTTTCTAGCTTGATTTTGTTATGTTCTTCCCCAATTTTGAAAATCCCCACCAAAAATAGCCCCAATTTTTTTTGTGATTTGTTTGTGTGATGAAGTTTTGTTGGATTTGATCCATGGATTTGCTTTTCCACGGTGGGATCTAGCTTTCCCCCATCTTCTCCACCTTTTCCATCCACAAAATCGCTCAGATTTGACCTCTGCACCTTCATCCTCCACGAGCCCGAGTGTTCATCCCGTGCCCGAAATTGCCCAGGCACCGGAGTCCGACCGTCACCGAATGTCCGACGACTTCCAGTCGTCCGACCATCCCAGATGAAACTGAATGTTTTTCAGTTCAGCTTCCCCCACTATTCCACCACCACTTCCGCATACGCACTTGCATACCATCAGCGCTTTCTACAACCACCATCACTCACCCGTTTCACACTCCGACTAGTTTTGACACGTTTTGGTCTTTGAGTTTTGAGTTGCGGTTTCCGTTTCCTAATGCGTTTCGGCTACTTAGGGATGGTTCGACAATGAAAACACGCTGCTCATATTCATCATCGACATCGACCACTACACAAATTTGACACATCGACCGTAAGCAAGAACGGTAACCTCCATATTATCTTGGTATCATGATATCTTTTCATGTTCCATTTGTTGCCAAACTACTTGGGACCATATAAATTTGACATGCAAGCTCAAGAATAAGGTCACCTAGGCAGCAAAAATTTGCAATGAATAAAGCACTAGAACAAAAACTAATTGGACCAATGGAGGAGTCACATACCAAAGAACAATACCCCAAAGCAGTTTTGTGAATGGAGCTTTGAGCAAGGAGATCGAAAATGGCAACAAAATGAGCTAGAACTTGTGCTTGAGCTGGATGGTGATTTTTTGGGAGGAAGAAGAAGAGTGTGGGTGCAGGAATAAGTGGATGGGGGCCACCATGGGCCCACGAGGCAGGGGGCGCGCCCCATGGGGGTGGGCATGCCCTGGACCCTCATGGCCAGGTGCTTGCTCCCCCTGCCGTGTTCTCAGTGCCAGATATTCTCAAATATTCTAAAAAAAATCATCTTTCATTTTCAGGGCATTTGGAGAACTTTTATTTTCGGGGTATTTTTTATTGCAAGGATAATTCAGAAAACAGACAGAAAATACTATTTTTGCTTTATTTAATCTAAATAACAGAAAGTAAAAGGAGGGTACAGAAGGTTGTGCTTTCTAACTTCATCCATCTCATGCTCATCAAAAGGAATCCATTAACAAGGTTGATCAAGTCTTGTTAACAAACTCATTCTGAATAACATGGAACTGGAGAAATTTTGAATAACACTAGGTTACCTCAACGGGGATATGTACATCCCCAATAATAAGAATATCATATTTCTTCTTGACAGTAGGAAGAGGAAATTCAAAACCTCCAATAATAATTGATGGAATTTTTCCAATAGAATTGATACTATGAACTTGAGGTTGTTTCCTCGGAAAGTGTACTGTATGCTCATTACCATTAACATGAAAAGTGACATTGTCTTTGTTGCAATCAATAACAGCCCCTGCAGTATTCAAAAAGGGTCTACTGCTACGTCTTGAGCTTGCGTTGGTTTTCCTTGAAGAGGAAAGGGTGATGTAGCAATAGTAGCGTAAGTATTTTCCTTAGTTTTTGAGAACCAAGGTATCAATCCAGTAGGAGGCTCCTCAAAAGTCCCACACACCTACACAAAGAAACAAAGAACTCGCAACCAACGCAATAAAGGGGTTGTCAATCCCTTCACAGCCACTTGCGAAAGTAAGATCTGATAGAAATAGTATGGTAAGATAAATATATTTTTGGCAATTTATAATATAGATTGGAAAAGTAAAGATGCAAATAAAAGTAAATTGAAAGCTTATATGATAAAAGATAGACCCGGGGGCCATAGGTTTCACTAGTGGCTTCTCTCAAGACAGCATAACTATTACGGTGGGTGAACAAATTACTGTTGAGCAATTGATAGAAAAGCGAATAATTATGAGATTATCTAGGCATGATCATGTATATAGGCAACACGTCCACAACAAGTAGACCGACTCCTGCCTGCATCTACTACTATTACTCCACACATCGACCGCTATCCAGCATGCATCTAGAGTATTAAGTTCATAAGAACAGAGTAACGCATTAAGAAAGATGACATGATGTAGAGGGATAAACTCATGCAATATGATATAAACCCCATCTTTTTATCCTCGATGGCAACAATACAATACGTGCCTTGCAACCCCTATTGTCACTGGGTAAGGACACCGCAAGATTGAACCCAAAGCTAAGCACTTCTCCCATGGCAAGAAAGATCAATCTAGTAGGCCAAACCAAACTGATAATTCGAAGAGACTTGCAAAGATAACTCAATCATACATAAAAGAATTCAGAGGAGATTCAAATATTTCTCATAGATAAACTTGATCATAAACCCACAATTCATCGGATCTCGACAAACACACCGCAAAAAGAGTTACATCAAATAGATCTCCACAAGAGAGGGGAGAACATGGTATTGAGATCCAAAAAGAGAGAAGAAGCCATCTAGCTAATAACTATGGACCCAAAGGTCTGTGGTAAACTACTCACAACTCATCGGAGGGGCTATGGTGTTGATGTAGAAGCCCTCCATGGTTGATTCCCCCTCCGGCGGAGCGCCGACGAAGGCTCCAAGATGGGATCTCGCGGATACAGAAGGTTACGGCGGTGATTTTTTTTTTGTTGGCTCCCTGGATGTTTTCGGGGTACGTGGGTATATATAGGAGGAAGAAGTAGGTCGGTGGCCGCCCGAGGGGCCCACTAGATAGGGGGCGTGCCCTGTAGGGGTGGGCGCACCCTCCACCCTCGTGGCCACCTCGATCGCTTCTTGACTTGCACTCCAAATCCTCTGGATCACGTTCGTTCCAAAAATCATGCTCCCGAAGGTTTCATTCCATTTGTACTCCATTTGATATTCCTTGTATTCGAAATACTGAAATAGGCAAAAAAAACAGCAATACGGGCTGGGCCTCCAGTTAGTAGGTTAGTCCCAAAAATGATATAAATATGTAAAATAAAGCCCATAAACATCCAAAAGGGGTAATATAATAGCATGGAACAATCAAAAATTATAGATACGTTGGAGATGTATCAAGCATCCCCAAGATTAATTCCTGTTTGTCCTCGAGTAGGTAAATGATAAAAACAGAATTTTTGATGTGGAATGCTACCTAGCATAATTCTCAATGTAATTTTCGTTATTGTGGCATGAATGTTCAGATCCAAATGATTCAAAATAAAAGTTCATATTGACAAAAGAAATAGTAATACTTCAAGCATACTAATAAAAGCAATCATGTCTTCTCAAAATAACATGGCTAAAGAAAGTTCATCCCTACAAAATAATATAGTTAGGCTATGTTTCATTTTCGTCACACAAAAATATTCCCAAATTCTACACCCCCGATGACAAGCCAAGTAATTGTTTCGTACTTAAATAATCTCAAACTTTCTCAACTTTCACGCAATACATGGGCGTGAGCCATGGATATAGCACTATGGGTGGAATAGAATATGATGATGGGGATTGTGTGGAGAAGACAAAAAAGGAGAAAGTCTCACATTGACGAGGATAATCAACGGGCTATGGAGATTCCCATCAATTGATGTCAACATGAGGAGTAGGGATTGCTATGCAACGGATGCACTAGAGCTATAAATGAATGAAAGCTCAACAAAAGAAAACTAGTGGGTGTGCATCCAACTTGCTTGCTCATGAAGACCTAGGGCATTTTGAGGAAGCCCATCATAGGAATATACAAGCCAAGTGTTATAATGAAAAATTCCCACTAGTATATGAAAGTGACAACATATGAGACTCACTATATGAAGAACATGGTGCTACTTTGAAGCACAATATATGAGACTCACTATATGAAGGACATGGTGCTACTTTGAATCACAAGTGTGGAAAAGAGATAGTAACATTGCCCCCTTTTATTTATTTATTTTCTTTTTTTGGGCCTTTCTTTTTTTCTTTTGGCCTTTCTTCTTTTTTTTCTTTTTTTTCTTTGGGGACAATGCTCTAATAATGATGATCATCACACTTTTATTGATTTACAACATATGAATTACAACTCGAAACTAGAACAAGATATGACTCTATATGAATGCCTCCGGCGGTGTACCGGGATGGTGCAATGAATCAAGAGTGACATGTATGAAAAATTATGCATGGTGGCTTTGCCACAAATACGATGTCAACTACATGATCATGCAATGGCAATATGACAAAAGTAATGCGTGTCATGATGATAAACATAACGATGGAAAGTTGCATGGCAATATATCTCGGAATGGCTATGGAAATGCCATAATAGGTAGGTATGGTGGCTGTTTTGAGGAACATATAAGGAGGTTTATGTGTGATAGAGCGTATCATATCACGGGGTTTGGATGCACCGGCGAAGTTTGCACCAACTCTCAAGGTGAGAAAGGGCAATGCACGGTACCGAAGAGGCTAGCAATGATGGAAAGGTAAAAGTGCGTATAATCCATGGACTCAACATTAGTCAAAAGAACTCATATACTTATTTCAAAAAGTTAGAAGTCATCAAAAACCAAGCACTACGTGCATGCTCCTAGGGGGATATATTGGTAGGAAAAGACCATCGCTCATCCCCGACCGCCACTCATAAATATGCACAATCCAAGGACACTTCATGTTTCAAATTTGTTACACAACTTTAACCATACGTGCATGCTACGACGCTTGCTAACTTCAACACAAGCATTCTTTAAATTCATAATCACCCAACTAGCATGACTTTAATATCACTACCTCCATATCTCAAAACAATTATCAAGTATCAAATTGATCATAGCATCCAATTCACTTCCTATGATAGTTTTTATTATACCCAACTTGGATGCCTACCATTCTAGGACCAATTTTATAACCATAACAAATACCATGCTGTTCTAAGAGACTCTCAAAATAATATAAGTGAAGCATGAGAGACTAGCAATTTCTACAAAATTAAGCCACCGCCGTGCTCTAAAAGATATAAGTGAAGCACTAAAGCAAAAAACTATCCAGCTCAAAAGATATAAATGAAGCACATAGAGTATTCTAATAAATTTCAATCAAGTGGGCTTCTCCCAAAAGGTGTGTACAGGAAGGATGATTGTGGAAAACTAAAAAGCAAATACTAATATCATACACGACGCTCCAAGCAAAACACATATCATGTGGCGAATAAAAATATAGCTCCAAGTAAACTTACCAATGAACGGAGACGAAAGAGGGGATGCCTTCCAGGGGCATCCCCAAGCTTAGGCTTTTGGCTATTCTTGAATATCTTGGGGTGCCATGGGCATCCCCAAGCTTAGGCTTTTGCCACTCCTTATTCCGTAGTCCATCAAATCTTTACCCAAAACTTGAAAACTTCACAACATAAAACTCAATAGGAAATTTCATAAGCTCCATTAGTGAAAGAAAACAAAACCACCACATAAGGTACTGTAATGAACTCATTATTTATTTATTTTGGTGTTAAACCTACTGTATTTCAAGTTATGTATGGTTCAGACCACTTAATACTAGCCATAGATGCATCAAAATAAGCAAACAACACACGAAAAACAGAATCTATCAAAAACAGAACAGTCTGTAGCAATCTGTAACTAATGCAAACTTCTGGAACTCTAAAAATCCTACCCAAATAGGAAGTCCTGTACAATTTGTCTATTGATCTACATCAAAACGAATCAACACAAAATCACGTTTCTGTGATTTAACAAAACTAATTTCGTGTGCACAAAATTTCTGTTTTTCAGCAGAATCAAATTAACTATCACCATAGGTTATCCTATAGGTTCTACTTGGCACAAACACTAATTAAAACATAAAAACACATCTAAACATAAGGTAGATGCAAAATTTATTACTAAACAGAAACAAAAACAAAAACACAAATAAAATTGGGTTGCCTCCCAACTAGCGCTATCGTTTAACGCCCCTAGCTAGGCATAAAAGCGAAGATAGATCTAAGTAGTGCCATCTTTGGCACTCAATTCCTCAATAGAGCACTTATAATTTTTAGTTTTTTTCCCTTTGTGGCAATGATTAAACCCTTAGGCAAGAAATCAAGAAATTCATTTGTAGCAAAAGGTTCCTTAATGATAGAGAGACAATTGGGATGAACACTTATTGATACACATTTCCCTTACTAGAAGATTCACCCTTATTTTTAGGAACATAAATAAATTTGGCAGTTTTTGTAGGAGGATTTGGAGTGTTTTTCATGGAAGAAAATGCCGACCCTAAGTTGGTAATGATATCCTCAAGTTTACCGATTCTTGTAGAGTCTAGATCTATTTTTTCATTAACTATAGGTTCTTTCTCTTTAATTTTTTTCAAAGTAACTCCAACCCTAGATCCATATTGGGTAATGTGATTATGAATCTTTTTATCCAAATTTTCAATCAACTCAACAGTGGCAATTTTATTTTCAATAATTTTAAGTCGTTGCATCACATGTTCCAAAGTTAAAACAGTTCCATTAACCAAAAGAGGTGGTGGGCCAAACAAATCTAACATGGCATTATAAGCATCAAACATATGGCTACTCAAGAAATCCCCTCCGGTAACGGTATCAAGAACGCATCTATTCCAAGAAGTAATGCCTACATAAAAATTGCGAAGAAGTATGGAAGTAGAAAGCTTCCTAGTAGATTTATTTTGAGCATTGCAAATTCTATGCCAAGCATCTTTTAAATTTTCTCCCTCCCTTTGCTTAAAATTAAGAATTTCATGTTCGGGAGTGATAACAAGGATAGGAGGACTATCCATTAAGACAAGGTAAACGATCTAACACACGAGCAAACAAGAAAAAGCAAGCGAAAGAGAGAGAGGTTGGGAAAGAGAGGGCAAATAAAACGGCAAGGGTGAAGTGGGGGAGAGGAAAACGAGAGGAAAATGGCAAATAATGTAAATGTGAGGGAGATGAGTTTGTGATGGGTACTTGGTATGTCTTGACTTGAGCGAAGATCTCCCCGGCAACGGCGCCAAAAATCCTTCTTGCTACGTCTTGAGCTTGCATTGGTTTTCCTTGAAGAGGAAAGGGTGATGCAGCAATAGTAGCGTAAATATTTCCCTCAGTTTTTGAGAACCAAGGTATCAATCCAGTAGGAGGCTCCTCAAAAGTCCCACGCACCTACACAAACAAACAAAGAACTCGCAACCAACACAATAAAGGGGTTGTCAATTCCTTCACGGCCACTTGCGAAAGTGAGATCTGATAGAAATAGTATGATAAGATAAATATTTTTTGGTATTTTATAATATAGATTGGAAAAGTAAAGATGCAAATAAAAGTAAATTGAAACCTTATATGATTAAAGATCGACCCGGGGGCCATATGTTTCACTAGTGGCTTCTCTCAAGATAGCGTAAGTATTACGGTGGGTGAACAAATTACTGTCGGGCAATTGATAGAAAAGCGAATAATTATGAGATTATCTAGGCATGATCATGTATATAGGCATCACGTCTGCAACAAGTAGACCGACTCCTGCCTGCATCTACTACTATTACTCCACACATCGACCGCTATCCAGCATGCATCTAGAGTATTAAGTTCATAAGAACAGAGTAACGCATTAAGAAAGATGACATGATGTAGAGGGATAAACTCATGCAATATGATATAAACCCCATATTTTTATCCTCGATGGCAACAATACAACACGTGCCTTGCAACCCCTATTGTCACTGGGTAAGGACACCGCAAGATTGAACCCAAAGCTAAGCACTTCTCCCATGGCAAGAAAGATCAATCTAGTAGGCCAAACCAAACTGATAATTCGAAGAGACTTGCAAAGATAACTCAATCATACATAAAAGAATTCAGAGGAGATTCAAATATTTCTCATAGATAAACTTGATCATAAACCCACAATTCACCGGATCTCGACAAACACACCGCAAAAAGAGTTACATCAAATAGATCTCCACAAGAGAGGGGGAGAACATGGTATTGAGATCCAAAAAGAGAGAAGAAGCCATCTAGCTAATAACTATGGACCTGAAGGTCTGTGGTAAACTACTCAAAACTCATCGGAGGGGCTATGGTCTTGATGTAGAAGCCCTCCGTGGTCGATTCCCCCTCCGACGGAGCGCGGGCGAAGGCTCCAAGATGGGATCTCACGGATACAGAAGGTTACAACGGTGAATATATTTTTTTCGTTGGCTCCCTGGATGTTTTTGGGGTACGTGGGTATATATAGGAGGAAGAAGTAGGTCGGTGGCCGCCCGAGGGGCCCACGATACAGGGGGCGCGCCCTGTAGGGGTGGGCGCGCCCTCCACCCTAGTGGCTGCCTTGATCGCTTCTGGACTTGCACTCCAAGTCCTCTGGATCATGTTCGTTCCAAAAATTACGCTCCCGAAGGTTTCATTCCATTTGGACTCTGTTTGATATTCCTCTTCGAAATACTGAAATAGGCAAAAAAAAACAATACGGGCTGGGCCTCCGGTTAGTAGGTTAGTCCCAAAAATGATATAAATGTGTAAAATAAAGCCCATAAACATCCAAAAGGGGTAATATAATAGCATGGAACAAGAAAAAATTATAGATACGTTGGAGACGTATCATCTACCAAGGATAACCGACATACTATCGTCCTCGGGAATATCAAGAATAACAAAGTCCGTTAAGATAGTAACGTTTGCGACCACAACAGGCACATCCTCACAAATACCGACAGGTATAGCAATTATTTATCAGCCATTTGCAAAGATATTTCAGTAGGTGTCAACTTATTCGGGCCCCGTTTGATAGCAAAGTATTTTCTATATATTCTAAGAATACTACAGTTTTTAGGAATACCATGGTTTTAATTACTGTGAGCTGTTTGGCAACAACAAAAAACTGTAGTATTAATATCACAGTTTTCCCAACCATGGTATTTTCTCTGCATATAAAAAATAACCTCTGGCCTCTTTTTAAAAAATAGAGAAAACAAAAGGAACGAGTGTTACGTTCGACTCACTCCGAACCCGTCACCATCTGCATGTCATCTTGGTTCGACGGTCATGGACAAATCAATAAAATAACAAAGGGGAGGAGAATGGTTAGTACACTGTCCTTCATTGCATCCTCCTGGTTGCTGCTTCCAATTGCCGCTGCTTCTGATTTGCCCTCCTGAAGTCATCCCATCCCAATCTGTGTTCCCTGCATTACCAGATCCTCATCTAGCGAAGGTGTGTGGGGATTTTTTTTCTTTTTTATTATTTGCTATGTATGATGGACTTGCCAGGTTGAGATGGACTGATCATGTCCTTGATGCATGTGAGGTAGTCGACAACCAACTCCTTTTTATCATTGTAACATCCAGCTTGCGTATGGTATGTTCATATTGGCTATTCAGCTAGTGCATGGTCGTACTATAGTTTGTGCATGGCCGTTGATCAG
Source organism: Triticum dicoccoides (assembly GCF_002162155.2). Lineage (NCBI taxonomy): Eukaryota > Viridiplantae > Streptophyta > Magnoliopsida > Poales > Poaceae > Triticum > Triticum dicoccoides. The sequence continues at coordinate 361,910,847 of NC_041387.1, read as the reverse complement.
CTTGTGTCTTCTAGCTAGCTAGCAATGAGCGTATTTGTAACTGCAGCACATACAAACTTTTACCAAACAGGTCCACAGTATTCTCAATACTTTAAAATTTGTTGTAATATCAAAACTGTGGTATTTTCTACCTACTTGTTAAATTACTGTGGTTTTTCAATACTTTAGTTTTTCAATACTTTGTTATCAAACACAGCCTCAATTCAAGTCTACGATATAAAGGGAGAGGCATAACACTAACACCGGCTCCAAGATCACATAAAGCAGTTTTAACATAGTTTCTTTTAATGGAGCATGGTATAGTTGGTACTCCTGGATCTCCAAGTTTCTTAGGTATTCCACCCTTAAAAGTATAATTAGCAAGCATGGTGGAAATTTTAGCTCCCGGTATCTTTCTTTTATTTGTAATAACATATTTCATGTACTTAGCGGCTCAGGCGGGTTTTAAAGGCCGGGCGAAGAGGAGTCCGGGTCGCCCACGGCGGCTTGAGTCGGTTCGTTTTTTTAAATAATCCGGACGTGAAGAAAAACAAATAAAAGAAATACTAAACGGACTCCAAAAATCTCGAAATAAATTTTCCCCGTGCTCTAAAAATAAGCCGGACAAGATGAACATTTATTTGGGGCCTAAATGCAATTTTGAAAAACATGCATGTTTCCTAATTCAAATAAAATAGCGATAAAACTCCAAAATAAAATCTTAATTGATTTTTTTATTAAATCCTCAATATTTCTTTATTTCGGGAAAGTCATTTTATTCCCTCTCTCTTATTTTTATAATAGAAATATTTGAAGATAAAATAATAAAAATCAAATGATCCTATTTTCAAAATTTGAGAAAACTCAAATATGAAAATAACGAAATCCCCAACTCTCTCCGTGGGTCCTTGAGTTGCGTAAAATTTCTAGGATCAAGCTAAAATGCAATAAAATATGATATGCAATGATGATCTGGTGTATAACATTCCAAATTGAAAATTTCGGATGTGTCAGGACCCCGACTCGATGCCACATCGATCTAGCATGTAACACCTCATATCGCTTTGCGGCCTCACGCACGGTATCCCCACGGGTGTCGCCTTACCTTTGCCCGGGACCGTTTGCGCATTTTGGCACACGTATATGATGGTGTCGCTAGCATCCATATGATAAAGAGCCCGGGCTGACATGGCTAGTCGTAAACCCAAAGTGGCACTAACTTACAGGGACAGGCATTCATGACCCAGCATCGAACGTGTCGGTCATCAGCGAGTGAATCCAGGCTGTAGCACTGGGCTAACAGGACTCCGGTGAACCGGGCTGTAGCAGGCTAACAGGACTCCGGTATTCATCGCGTGACATTTCCCCGAAGGGACAGACACAGGATCGAAGAAGGACACATGCCGGCCAGCCTAAGTGTTCCGGAGCAGTAGCAAGCTACCAGGGCTCAGTGGAAGCACTAGGAGACATTTACCGGTAAGAGAGACTACTAAGGATAAACAACTAGATAGTCAGATCCCACACATAGCAATACACATTACACGTACGCATAACATGCAAGTATGTGCTGTACAACATGGCATCACAGCATAACTCAACAATCATATAGATAAAGGCTCAGAAGAGCCATCACAACATTATTACAAACAGGGGTCACATGACCCAACAGTCAGAGCAATCAAGCAACAAGCGGAAGCATTACATGTCTGAGTACAGACATCTATAAATGAAAAAGGCTAAACGCCTGACTATCTACAACGTCCGATCAAGATCGTAGCTGAGGTACTAGCTACTAGTCGAAGTCCACGAGAACACTAGTAAGACCGAAGTCTCAGCTGCAAAAACATAAATAAAGCAACATGAGTACAAAGGTACCCAGCAAGACTTACATCAGATCCTATCGTACATGCATTTGTATCAAGAGGGTAATGTGGGGTTTAGTTGCAGCAAGCCAGCTTTGACTCTGTGGCTATCCTATTCTACGACTACCAGAAACTCTGGAGGTGAAACAACGTACACGAGTCCACTAATCACCACACAATACACTACTATGGATTCATCCCCGTCTCCCTACGAGAAGGCCATCCATAGCACTCACACTTGTCTTGAGCATTTTAGAGTATCCACTTCAAGTTGTCTATGTACCATGTAAGCATCCAAGAAGTCCATAACCGCGGACCCGGCTATTCGAATAGATCATGTTAACCCTGCAGGGGTGTACTTCTTCACACACGCTCTCACCACTTACCGCCATGTACACGTCATGTATCTCGGCAACCTTCAAGCGGAAGCCTGGCGAGGGTGTCGGCCACGACCTGACTAACCACACAAGACTCTAGTCCAGGTTTATCGCCTATTCGGGTTCCATCCGCAAGGAGATCCGGCCGGGGTGTCGCTCACGGCCCCAAACGATGTGAGCAGGGTTCCCAAGCCCACCATCCGGGTGCCACTTGGTACACCGTGCCACGTGTGCCTAGTCTGTCCCAAGCCCACCCTGCCGGGTGCCACTTGGTAGAAAAATAGCACTACCTACAAATACCAGAAACTAGTTGCGACTCCTGGACAGAGATCAAGTTGGCTAATAAGTCGAGAGGGGCACTTAAGCATTCCAATGTGTGGTAGTATCGAGTCATTGGACAACATACATAGAACTCAGTGCTTAAGGACGGTTCCAGTGAGACAACCCACCATGTACTCCTACATGGCCTCTCACCGCTACCTTTACCAAATCGTGTTCACACACTTCACTCTCAGCATCAGAACATATCGTAACACTCCAATTCATTCCCAATGAATCAGACCTGACACGACTCTAAGCAATAGCAGGCATAGCATGGTAGGAACACAACAATGGCTTCAATCAACTCCTACACATGCTAGTGGGTTTCAACTATTTACTGTGGCAATGACAGGTCATGCAGAGGAATGGGTTCAACTACCGCAGCACAAAGTAGCAGATGAACCGTTGTTGTCCTAATGCAATAACTGAGAGCAGGAGAGAGAGAGTAGGGTTTTATCGAAATGAACAAGGGGGTTTGCTTGCCTGGTAAAACAACAAGGGAGGCACTGCTTCACAGACAGGTACTCTGGAACGTCTCCGGAGCAGGACCTATCGAGAAGGAACGGTGCCGGCAATCAATACACAATCATATGCAACAATATGATGCATGAACATGGCATGTAGATGTGATGCTGTTTGAGCTAATGCATCTAGTAAACATTTGGTTTGAAGTCCATTTGAACCAAAGGTTCAAATGCATTACTAAATTAAGTCTCTTATATATGCCATAATGTGTTTTCCCATATTCAGCATGTATAAGTTGGTTTTTCATGCATGAAACTAGTACAGATGGAAAGGTTGCATTTTTTTGATAATTTTTCATATATAAATTATTTTAATCTGAGCTACGGTTGAATTGTTATGAATTTTTGAAGTTTAAAACAATTTCTGGAATTTCCTGATTAAATTTAATTCCAGAAATCATATATTGCGTCCGCATGACGTCAGCACGACGTCAGCGGTCAACTGGGCTGGTCCGGGTCAAACCTGACGTGTGGGACCCACACGTCAGTGACAGGGGGGTTAACAGGGGTTAATTTAATCCTAATTAAAACGATTAGTGGCGCTGGGGCCCACTGTCAGTGTCAGGGTTAATTAACAGAGTTGATTAAATTTAAGCTAATCCTAAACTAAAATTAGTCAGGGCCGGGGCCCACATGTCACTGACTCTGGGTAGTCAAACCCCAGGTCAACTGGGGTGGGGGGGGTTAGCGCGGGTTGACCGGTCAATCCCGCCGGCGTTTAGCCGCCGGCGAGGCCGAGCACGGCGGAGGGGCTCGGGAACGTCGCTCCGGCGACCATTCGGGCGGCGGAGACCACGAGAGCGAAGCCCGCGCTCACGCGCATCCAGTGGAACACGTGGGAGGCTGCGGGGGCGGCGGAGCTCGCCGGAGCAGAGCTCACGGCGGCGGCCGGAGTTCGGCTGTGTTCGGGGGCGCGGCTGCAGCGTGCAAATGCGCGAACTAAAGCGCTAGCGGGGCACTACGAGGTGCGGCGAGAGTGCTAGGTGCACGAGCGTGGCCAAAGGGTCGCCGGAGCAACGCCGGCGACAAGCTCGAGCGGAGGCGAGCTTCGGCCATGGCGGGACTGAGGCCTAGACGGCGTAATCGCGAGGAGGAGGAGAGGGGTTCGAAGCAGAGGCTCACGGGGAGGTCGATGGGCTGGTCAGCTTGCTCGGGGAAGGCCGGAGCAGAACAGGGCGGCGAAGACGATCTCGGACGGCCGAGGTTGAAGACGAGGACGGTGGCGACGATGGAGGCCGTCCGGAGGTTCGTGGCTCGGCGAGGAGGTAGCTGGCGACGAGGTGGAGCTCCTGGGCACGACGGGGAGGCGAGGGGGAGGCGGTGGCTATGGTCACGGCATGCGGCGGCGACGGCAGCGCTTCGGGCGCGGGGAGAGGGAGAGATGCAGGGGAGGGAGAGGAACGAGAGAGCGAGGGAGAGATCCGGGGGCGGTGCTGGGCGCTTCTGGCGAGGCCAGGGCGTCGAGGGGGAGGACACGCAGGCAGCTGCCGTGGCGCGCATGCGCGCGGTGTGCGGCGACCACGCGCCCTGTCCCTCTGGCGCGAGGAGGGGGACGACTGGCGTCGGCCAGTCAGCTGGGCCGAGCTACTGGGCCGATCGGGTAAGTGGCCCAGGTAAGTCTCTCTCCCCTTTTCTGTTTTCTTTTCTAATTTTCTGACATTTGTTTGGTTTAATAAAAATACTAAACCATTTTATTTTATTATGCCAATTTTTGTAGGGGCTGATGGTATTATTCCAGAGCTCCTCAACAAATGGCACAATTTTGGACATATAAAATATATATAACATTTATATATCCAAGCAAATAATTAATCGAATTAATCCAAATGGCCAAAATAAATATCCATGAGCTCCTAAAAATATTGTTTTGATTTTTATCTCTGTCCAATATTTTTAGAGGGCATCATGAGCATTTTCTTGGACCCTTTTGGAGAAATTTTTATTTGGGTCATTTTCAAAAATGATTCTGAGGGTTCCACCAATCCTCATTTCAAATTTAAATGAAATTTAAATATGATGCACAAATGGCTAGCTAGTCTAAGTCATACCAGACTAGGGATGTGACAACTCGCCCCCACTTGAAAGAATCTCGTCTCGAGATTCAGGGGTCGACGGAAAGAAAGCGGGGTACTCCAGTCGAAGACGATCTTCTCGCTCCCAAGTAGCTTCTCTCTCGGAATGATGGGACCACTGAACTTTGAGAAACTTGATGTTCTGACGTCGAGTGATACGCTCTGCTTGATCAAGAATGCGAACCGGGTACTCTCGGTATGTGAGGTTATCTTGGAGATCAAGCGTTTCGTGGTCCACTCCACGGATAGGATCCGAGAAGCAACGCCTGAGTTGAGAGATGTGGAAGACATCATGAACTCGAGAAAGATGTGGGGGTAGTTCCAACTGGTAGGCAACCTCTCCTCGTTTGGCGAGAATGCAAAAGGGACCAATGTAACGAGGAGCCAACTTGCCCTTGATACCAAAACGATGGGTACCCTTCAAAGGAGTAACCCGAAGGTAAGCTTGGTCGCCAATTTCATAAGTCGTATCCTTATGATGACGATCGTACTGGCTCTTCTGACGAGACTGGGCTGTTTTCAAATTCTCACGAATGATGCGAACTTGCTCTTCTGCCTCCTGGATCATATCCGGTCCAAAGAATTGTCTTTCACCGGTTTCTGACCAGTTCAAAGGTGTTCGACATCTTCGTCCATAGAGAACCTCAAAAGGAGCTTGCTTGAGGCTGGATTGGTAGCTATTGTTATAAGCAAACTCGGCGAAAGGAAGACATTTCTCCCAATCCATACCGAATGAGATAACGCAAGCTCTGAGCATGTCTTCGAGAATTTGATTGACCCGTTCCACCTGACCACTCGACTGAGGGTGGAAAGCGGTACTGAAGGAAAGATGGGTTCCCATGGCAGTTTGGAAACTCTCCCAGAAATGAGAAGTGAAAAGGCTGCCACGGTCTGAATTGATCTCTAGTGGAACACCATGGAGTGATACTATTCGAGAGATGTATAAGTCAGCAAGCTGACTAGCAGTGATACTCTCTCGAACAGGAAGGAAGTGAGCCACTTTGGAAAGACGATCAACGACTACGAAGATAGCGTTATTCCCTTTCTTGGTCCGGGGAAAGCCGGTGATGAAGTCCATACCAACTTTATCCCATTTCCATTCAAGAATAGCTAAAGGCTGAAGGGTGCCAGCAGGTCTTTGATGCTCTGCCTTAACGCAACGACAAACGTCACATTTAGCAATGAACTCAGCGATTTCTCTCTTCATCCTAGTCCACCAGAACCTCTGGCGTAGGTCCTGATACATCTTAGTACTACCGGGATGAATGGTGAGAGGGGATTCATGCGCCTCCTTAAGAATCAACTGCCGAAGATGTTGCTTCTTGGGAACCACCAAGCGATTCTCAAAGAAAACAACACCACGATCATCCATAGAGAAACATCCACCAACTCCCTTCTTAATGTTTCTCTTAATGCGGATAACCCCCCTATCAAACTTCTGGTCAGAGATGATCTGATCCTCAAGGGTAGGTTTCGCCACCAAGGTAGAAAGGAATCCGCGAGGAGCAATGTGAAGGTTAAGCTTACAGAATTCCTCATGGAGAAGTGGTTGGCCTTGCTGCAACATGAGATTGTTGCAATAGGATTTACGGCTTAGAGCATCAGCCATGACATTGGCTTTGCCTGGGGTGTAGGTAATCCCTAGATCATAATCTGTGATCAACTCCAACCAACGTCTTTGCCTAAGGTTCAGATCTGGTTGGGTGAAGATATACTTGAGACTCTGGTGATCGGTGTAGATCTCGCAACGTTTACCAAGGAGGTAATGTCGCCAGGTCTTGAGTGCATAGACTACGGCTGCAAGCTCTAGATCATGTGTAGGATAATTCTCCTCATGTGGATGCAACTGTCGGGATGCATAGGCAATCACATGACGATCCTGCATAAGAATGCAACCTAGTCCCTGTCGTGAGGCGTCGCAGTAGATAATAAAGTCTTTAGTGAAATCCGGTGGCACAAGTATGGGAGCAGAAGTCAGGCGTCTTTTCAGTTCCTGAAAACTGTACTCACACTGTGGGGACCACTCGAACTTTTTATCTTTCTTGAGAAGTTCCGTGAGGGGTTTGGCTACTTTGGAGAAGTTTTCAACAAAGCGGCGACAATAGCTGGCTAGACCAAGGAAACTCCTAACTTGTTTAACAGTCTCAGGTGGAGTCCAATCGAGAACGGCTTGAACTCTCTCGGGATTGACAGTAATGCCCTTACCAGAGATTACGTGGCCTAAGTAGGTCACTTCTGACAACCAAAATTCACACTTGGAGAACTTGGCATAAAGGCGGTGCTCTCTGAGTTTTTCTAACACAAGTCTAAGATGTTCGGCATGCTCTTCCTCGTTCTTCGAGTAAATAAGAATATCATCGAGGTAAACCACGACGAACTTATCTAAGTACTCCATGAAGATCGAGTTCATCAAGCGGGAGAATGTAGCTGGGGCATTGGTTAGACCAAAGGACATGACGGTGTACTCGTACTGACCATAACGAGTGACAAAAGCTGTCTTGGGAATGTCCCCGTTTCTGATCTTGATTTGATGGTAGCCTAACCTTAAATCCATCTTGGAGAAGACTGAGGACCCGGCGAGCTGATCATACAGGTCATTGATCCTGGGAAGCGGATACTTGTTCTTTATCGTGACCAAATTAACGGGACGATAATCAACGACCATCCGGTCCGTACCGTCTTTCTTCTTGACAAAGAGGACGGGGCAAGCCCAAGGAGAAGAACTAGGACGGATGAAACCCTTTTGCAAGGACTCATCGAGTTGTTTCTTAAGCTCGCTAGTTCTAGGGGTGCCATCTTGTAAGGTCTCCGGGAGATTGGAGCTGTTCCTGGGATAAGATCTATGACGAACTCTACATCTCTGTCAGGTGGAACACCTGGCAGTTCCTCTGGAAAGACATCCGGAAAGTCACGGACTACCGGAATATCTTCAAGGTCTGGAAGAGGGCTGGCATTAAGAGAATAGAGCTGACGCTTTGCAACTCTAGTGGAGACGGTGACTATCTTGCCAGATGGGTGTGTAAGTTGAACAGATCTTGTGTAACAATCAATCTTGGCATGATGAGCTGTCATCCAGTCCATACCCAAGATGATGTTAATATCTGAAGACTTGAGGGCTACAAGTGATGCAAGGAATACAAGTCTGTCAACAAGGATTTCGTTACCATGGCTTACACTAGAGGTTTGCCATTTGGATCCAGGAGTTTGGATGACTAGCGGAGTTGGCATTTCACAAAATGACAGGTTGTGCAAGTTAGCATAGCTTTCAGAAATGAAGGAGTGAGATGCTCCAGTATCGAATAGAACTGATGCTGGGTGACAATTGACGAGGAGTGTGCCAAGAACGACATCTGGATCATCATGAGCGTCTTTAGCTGAGACGTGATGCACACGCCCACGTTCAGTGGGAACTGACTTGACACTGATCATCTTGCGTGATGGCTTAATACAGCCAACAGTCTTCTCGGCCTTGGGTGGAGCATAACTAGTCTGAGAGCAATCACGTGCATAGTGTCCTGGCTTCCCGCATGTGAAGCAAGTCCCTGAGGTTGGACGTGGACCCGCACTGACAAACGGTCTACCAGTAGGCAAGGGTGGAACATACGACTGAGCTGGGGAAGGCACCACATAGGATGGCCTCGGTGCATATCCGGAAGGAATAGCGGAGTTTGGAACCCAAATCCGGCGCTTCTGGGAACTAGAGCCAGAGGAAGATCCCAAATTACGGGTGTGCTTACGAGACTCCTCGTAAGTGAGCTGAGCTGTCTCTGCATTGATGGCCTTGTTCACAAGGGCTTGGAATGTATCACAATGATGCAGGTGGAGATCATGACGCAACTTGGGGTTGAGACCCTTCCGGAACCTAGCTTGCTTCTTGGCGTCCGTGGACACTTCTTCTGTGGCATAACGGGCGAGGTTCTCAAACTCTCTACTATAGGCATCAACAGCCATCTTACCCTGGGTGAAACCACAGAACTCTTCTCTTTTGCGATCAATGAGGGCCTGGGGAATGTGATGCTCGCGAAAAGCCTCAACGAAATCCCTCCAGGTGGAAGTCTGGCCAGCTGGAAGCATAGCCTCATAGTTCTGCCACCAAAGACTAGCAGGACCTTCCAGGTGGTATGTGGCATAAGTGACCTTGTCATCTTCAGCTACGCTCGCGGAACGCAGCTTATGGGTGATGCTACGGAGCCAGTCATCTGCATCGAGTGGCTCGATGGAATGATGAAAGGTAGGTGGGTGCAAACGAATGAAGTCATGAATGGTAGCAGACCCTTTGAACTGATGTGCGGTGTTCTCCTCAATACGTGCCAGCAAGCGGTTGGACTCACGCTTGTTCCTCTCCATTTCTAACATGAACTCTGTCAACGAAGGCTGGTCAGGAGGATCCTCATTCCTACCATCTCCGTGGTTCTGGCTACGAGCGACGGGACTTCGCTTAGCTGATGACATCCCGAGAAACGAAACCAAGGACGGAATCAGCATCAACTATAGACTGTAGAATGTAGGACAAGGAATTGGTATCTCTCGAACTCCTAGGGAAATTCCGGCAGCATAACGGCAGTAAAATGCTCAGAATGAGACATCCTACTAAACATGGGGTGGTAACATACTCATCATCATCACTCAAGGTTCTAAGATAGTACTAAACAGACTACACTGGAAATACGCAAAAACTGGGGTATGACTCTGATCAACCAATCCTATGGGGCTACGGAGTAGTAACACGTGATCCTGATAGACGGAAGAGAAGCCTAGTTCCTTAATCCTGTCGGAAAGATAGGATGACTCAGATCAGAAGGTCATGAGGTATAAGGAGTAAAAGAGCCTTACGTTCCTTCCCACAATCATTTCCCTTACATAACTAAAGAATTTCTAGACTCAACTTCGACCGGTATGGCTTGGTAATCCTACAGGCAGTCAGGCTCTGATACCAACGCTGTCAGGACCCCGACTCGATGCCACATCGATCTAGCATGTAACACCTCATATCGCTTTGCGGCCTCACGCACGGTATCCCCACGGGTGTCGCCTTACCTTTGCCCGGGACCGTTTGCGCATTTTGGCACACGTATATGATGGTGTCGCTAGCATCCATATGATAAAGAGCCCGGGCTGACATGGCTAGTCGTAAACCCAAAGTGGCACTAACTTACAGGGACAGGCATTCATGACCCAGCATCGAACGTGTCGGTCATCAGCGAGTGAATCCAGGCTGTAGCACTGGGCTAACAGGACTCCGGTGAACCGGGCTGTAGCAGGCTAACAGGACTCCGGTATTCATCGCGTGACATTTCCCCGAAGGGACAGACACAGGATCGAAGAAGGACACATGCCGGCCAGCCTAAGTGTTCCGGAGCAGTAGCAAGCTACCAGGGCTCAGTGGAAGCACTAGGAGACATTTCCCGGTAAGAGAGACTACTAAGGATAAACAACTAGATAGTCAGATCCCACACATAGCAATACACATTACACGTACGCATAACATGCAAGTATGTGCTGTACAACATGGCATCACAGCATAACTCAACAACTCATATAGATAAAGGCTCAGAAGAGTCATCATAGCATTTATTACAAACAGGGGTCACATGACCCAACATTCAGAGCAGTCAAGCAACAAACGGAAGCATTACATGTCTGGGTACAGACATCTATAAATGAAAAAGGCTGAAAGCCTGACTATCTACAACATCCGATCAAGATCGTAGCTGAGGTACTAGCTACTAGTCGAAGTCCATGAGAACACTAGTAAGACCGAAGTCTCCGCTGCAAAAACATAAATAAAGCAACATGAGTACAAAGGTACTCAGCAAGACTTACATCAGATCCTATCATACATGCATTTGTATCAAGGGGGTAATGTGGGGTTTAGATGCAGCAAGCCAGCTTTGACTCTGTGGCTATCCTGTTCTACGACTACCAGAACTTCTTGAGGTGATATGGCGCACACGTGTCCACTAATCACCACACAATACACTACTATGGATTCATCCCCGTCTCCCTACGAGAAGGCCATCCATAGCACTCACACTTGTCTTGAGCATTTTAGAGTATCCACTTCAAGTTGTCTATGTACCATGTAAGCATCCAAGAAGTCCATAACCGTGGACCCGGCTATTCGAATAGATCATGTTAACCCTGCAGGGGTGTACTTCTTCACACACGCTCTCGCCACTTACCGCCATGTACACGTCATGTATCTCGGCAACCTTCAAGCGGAAGCCTGGCGAGGGTGTCGGCCACGACCTGACTAACCACACAAGACTCTAGTCCAGGTTTATCGCCTATTCGGGTTCCATCCGCAAGGAGATCCGGCCGGGGTGTCGCTCACGGCCCCAAACGATGTGAGCAGGGTTCCCAAGCCCACCATCCGGGTGCCACTTGGTACACCGTGCCACGTGTGCCTAGTCTGTCCCAAGCCCACCCTGCCGGGTGCCACTTGGTAGAAAAATAGCACTACCTACAAATACCAGAAACTAGTTGCGACTCCTGGACAGAGATCAAGTTGGCTAATAAGTCGAGAGGGGCACTTAAGCATTCCAATGTGTGGTAGTATCGAGTCATTGGACAACATACATAGAACTCAGTGCTTAAGGACGGTTCCAGTGAGACAACCCACCATGTACTCCTACATGGCCTCTCACCGCTACCTTTACCAAATCGTGTTCACACACTTCACTCTCAGCATCAGAACATATCGTAACACTCCAATTCATTCCCAATGAATCAGACCTGACACGACTCTAAGCAATAGCAGGCATAGCATGGTAGGAACACAACAATGGCTTCAATCAACTCCTACACATGCTAGTGGGTTTCAACTATTTACTGTGGCAATGACAGGTCATGCAGAGGAATGGGTTCAACTACCGCAGCACAAAGTAGCAGATGAACCGTTGTTGTCCTAATGCAATAACTGAGAGCAGGAGCGAGAGAGTAGGGTTTTATCGAAATGAACAAGGGGGTTTGCTTGCCTGGTAAAACAACAAGGGAGGCACTGCTTCACAGACAGGTACTCTGGAACGTCTCCGGAGCAGGACCTATCGAGAAGGAACGGTGCCGGCAATCAATACACAATCATATGCAACAATATGATGCATGAACATGGCATGTAGATGTGATGCTGTTTGAGCTAATGCATCTAGTAAACATTTGGTTTGAAGTCCATTTGAACCAAAGGTTCAAATGCATTACTAAATTAAGTCTCTTATATATGCCATAATGTGTTTTCCCATATTCAGCATGTATAAGTTGGTTTTTCATGCATGAAACTAGTACAGATGGAAAGGTTGCATTTTTCTGATAATTTTTCATATATAAATTATTTTAATCTGAGCTACGGTTGAATTGTTATGAATTTTTGAAGTTTAAAACAATTTCTGGAATTTCCTGATTAAATTTAATTCCAGAAATCATATATTGCGTCAGCATGACGTCAGCACGACGTCAGCGGTCAACTGGGCTGGTCCGGGTCAAACCTGACGTGTGGGACCCACACGTCAGTGACAGGGGGGTTAACAGGGGTTAATTTAATCCTAATTAAAACGATTAGTGGCGCTGGGGCCCACTGTCAGTGTCAGGGTTAATTAACAGAGTTGATTAAATTTAAACTAATCCTAAACTAAAATTAGTCAGGGCCGGGGCCCACATGTCATTGACTCTGGGTAGTCAAGCCCCAGGTCAACTGGAGGGGGGGTTAGCGCGGGTTGACCGGTCAATCCCGCCGGCGTTTAGCCGCCGGCGAGGCCGAGCGCGGCGGAGGGGCTCGGGAACGTCGCTCCGGCGACCATTCGGGCGGCGGAGACCACGAGAGCGAAGCCCGCGCTCACGCGCATCCAGTGGAACACGCGGGAGGCTGCGGGGGCGGCGGAGCTCGCCGGAGCAGAGCTCACGGTGGCGGCCGGAGTTCGGCTGTGTTCGGGGGCGCGGCTGCAGCGTGCAAATGCGCGAACTAAAGCGCTAGCGGGGCACTACGAGGTGCGGCGAGAGTGCTAGGTGCACGAGCGTGGCCAAAGGGTCGCCGGAGCAACGCCGGCGACAAGCTCGAGCGGAGGCGAGCTTCGGCCATGGCGGGACTGAGGCCTAGACGGCGTAATCACGAGGAGGAGGAGAGGGGTTCGAAGCAGAGGCTCACGGGGAGGTCGATGGGCTGGTCAGCTTGCTCGGGGAAGGCCGAAGCAGAACAGGGCGGCGAAGACGATCTCGGACGGCCGAGGTTAAAGACGAGGACGGTGGCGACGATGGAGGCCGTCCGGAGGTTCGTGGCTCGGCGAGGAGGTAGCTGGCGACGAGGTGGAGCTCCTGGGCACGACGGGGAGGCAAGGGGGAGGCGGTGGCTATGGTCACGGCGTGCGGCGGCGACGGCAGCGCTTCGGGCGCGGGGAGAGGGAGAGATGCAGGGGAGGGAGAGGAACGAGAGAGCGAGGGAGAGATCCGGGGGCGGTGCTGGGCGCTTCTGGCGAGGCCAGGGCGTCGAGGGGGAGGGCACGCAGGCAGCTGCCGTGGCGCTCATGCGCGCGGTGTGCGGCGACCACGCACCCTGTCCCTCTGGTGCGAGGAGGGGGACGACTGGCGTCGGCCAGTCAGCTGGGCCGAGCTACTGGGCCGAACGGGTAAGTGGCCCAGGTAAGTCTCTCTCCCCTTTTCTGTTTTCTTTTCTAATTTTCTGACATTTGTTTGGTTTAATAAAAATACTAAACCATTTTATTTTATTATGCCAATTTTTGTAGGGGCTAATGGTATTATTCCAGAGCTCCTCAACAAATGGCACAATTTTGGACATATAAAATATATATAACATTTATATATCCAAGAAAATAATTAATCGAATTAATCCAAATGGCCAAAATAAATATCCATGAGCTCCTAAAAATATTGTTTTGATTTTTATCTCTGTCCAATATTTTTAGAGGGCATCATGAGCATTTTCTTGGACCCTTTTGGAGAAATTTTTATTTGGGTCATTTTCAAAAATGATTCTGAGGGTTCCACCAATCCTCATTTCAAATTTAAATGAAATTTAAATATGATGCACAAATGGCTAGCTAGTCTAAGTCATACTAGACTAGGGATGTGACAGGATGTTACAAACCTACCCCCCTTAAGATGAATCTCGCCCTCGAGATTCGGGTTGGCTAGAAAATAGGTGAGGGTGGTCCTTCAGTAGATCTTCCTCTCGCTCCCAGGTGGCTTCATCTTCGGTATGGTGGCTCCACTGAACTTTGCAAAACTTGATAACCTTGCTACGTGTGACTCGGCTGGCAAACTCGAGAATCTTGACTGGTTTCTCCTCGTAGGTCAAATCACTATCCAACTGAATTGCTTCTAGTGGCACTGTATCTCTCAGTGGTATATCGGCCATCTCGGCGTGGCACTTCTTCAACTGGGAAACGTGGAACACATCATGAACTCCTGATGGTCCTTCGGGTAATTCCAACTTGTAAGCAACTTCTCCCATACGCTCCAAAACTTTGTATGGTCCCACAAAACGTGGCACTAAGTTTCCCTTATCTCCAAAACGATTAACTCCTCGAAGTAGAGATACACGAAGATAAACTCCGTCTCCGACTTTGTAAACTGTCTCCTTGCGTTTAGAATCTGCATAGCTCTTCTGCCTGGACTAGGCTACCTTGAGCCTATCGCGAATCAACTTCACCTTCTGTTCAGACTCTTTAATCAAATATGGTCCAAACAACTGACGGTCTCCAACTTCATCCCACAACAACGGTGTCCTGCACCTCCTTCCGTACAAAGCTTCCAAAGGGGCCATCTTCAAACTAGATTGATAACTGTTGTTGTAAGAGAACTCTGCATATGGCAAATTGTCGTCCCAACTAGATCCATAATCTAGCGCACAAGCTCTCAGTATGTCCTCCAGAATCTGATTTACTCTCCCAGTTTGTCCATCTGTCTGCGGATGAAAGGCTGTACTAAACTCTAGCCTGGTACCCAAAGTTTTGTGCAACTAATTCCAGAACTTTGAGGTAAACTGGGTTCCTCTATCTGATACAATGCTCCTCGGAACTCCATGCAGACATACGATCCTGGTCATGTATGTCTTTGCCAACTTAGTACTGGTGTAAGTGGTCTTCACTGGGATGAAATGAGCTACCTTCGTCAAACGACCGACTACAACCCATATTGAGCCATAGCCTGAACGAGTCCTGGGCAATCCCGTGATAAAATCCATGCCTAGCTTATCCCACTTCCATTCGGGTATCGGCAATGGCTGTAGCAATCCTGCTGGCTTCTGATGCTCTGCCTTCACTCTCTGACATAAATCACATACTGCTACATTCTTCGCAATATCCTTCTTCATTCTGGTCCACCAGAAAGTGTTCTTCAATTTCAGATACATCTTGGTATTTCTAGGGTGAATCGAATACGGCGAATCATGGGCCTCCTGCAGAATCAACTTCCTGATCTCTGGGTCATTGGGCACATAAACACGGTCCTCAAACCATAAGGTATCGTGCTCATCCTCACGAAAACCTTTAGCTTTTCCTTTGCTCATCTTCTCCTTATCTCGGCAATCTCCTTGTTTGCCTTCTGAGCTTCTCTGATCATATCCATCAAAGTAGATTGAATCTCCAACGCTGCAACATAGCCTCTCGGAACTATCTCCAAACATAGCTCGCGAAGATCCTCGGCTAACTCCTTTGGTAACTCTCCAGTCAAGAGTGTGTTGACATGGCTCTTGCGGCTCAACGCATCGGCTATTACATTAGCCTTTCCGGGGTGATAATGCAATCTCATATCATAATCCTTGATGAGCTCCAACCATCTCCTTTGCCTGAGATTCAACTTATTTTGTGTGAAGATGTACTTCAAACTCTTGTGATCCGTGTACACCTCACAATGGTTTCCGATGAGAAAATGTCTCCATGTCTTCAACGCATGCACTACAGCTGCTAACTCCAAATCATGGGTGGCATAATTTAACTCATGAGGCTTGAGCTATCATGAGGCATACGAACAACACTTCCCTCCTGCATAAGCACTGCTCCAAGTCCTCGATGAGAAGCGTCGCAATATACTTCAAAATCCTTGCGCTGATCAGGCAGAATCAACACCGGTGATGTAAGCAAACGTTTCTTCAACTCCTGGAAACTGGACTCACATTCCTCAGTCCATTTGAACTTGGTGTCCTTCTTCAACAACTCCGTCATGGGCTTTGCAATCTTCGAGAAATTCTCAATGAACCTCCGGTAGTATCCTGCGAGTCCAAGAAAACTCCGGATCTCTCCAACTGACGTGGGTGCTTCCCAATTTGTCACAGTGACAACTTTGGTGGGGTCTACTGCTCTTCCTTCTCCGGATATAGCATGTCTGAGGAATCCAACTTCCTTCAACCATTCACACTTGCTAAACTTGGCATATAGCTGATGTTCTCTGAGCTTCCCAAGTTCCAAGCGCAAATGCTCCTTATGCTCCTCTTCATTATTTGAGTAGACCAGAATATCATCAATGAACACCACGACGAACTTATCCAGAAACTCCATAAACACCTTGTTCATCATGTTCATGAAATAGGCAGGTGCATTAGTCAGACCAAATGACATAACGGTATACTCATACAGCCCATACCTGATGGTAAAAGCCGTCTTAGGTATATCCTGCTCTCAAATCTTCAACTGGTGGTATCCTGATCGCAGATCGATCTTGGAAAATACCTTAGCTCCTTGCAATTGGTCAAACAAGTCATTGATCATCGGCAGCGGGTACTTGTTCTTGATTGTCACTTCATTCAATCCTCGATAATCAACAACCATCCTTAATGATCTGTCGGTGTACTAGAGTAGGGGTACCCTAGTATCCCGAACTTGTGCACGGGCAGTTGCAGCACCCCGCGGCAAGGCTTGCCAGGTGACCGCCAAGGTCCTCCGTGGTTCCTTTGGAGCCATTCAAGAACAAAGTATTCAAGCCAAGGAGACAAGGCCCCGGCAAGAGGAGCTTGCCGGGAAGGCCAACCAAGGCATCTCAAGGAACTTGCCGCGACGCGCCACGCGTCCCGGCGAGGCCTGGTGAGCGACAAGCTTCCGGACGCGAACTACCACTCTGTACCCGCGCTCCAGCACATCCACCAACGTGTCGCCCTGGGACCTTTCCAGGCGCGCGTGGCAAGAGGCTGTGCGGCCAGCGGTGCACGGTGGCAAGCGACGCTGACAAGATTGCCATCGTGGCGAGCGGTGGCGTCCCTGACGGTCCCTTTTTGCACTATTTGGGCGATGTAGATGGGCATTTAATGCCTTTGTCCCCTGCCGTCTGGGTTAGGTATGATACACTGTACAGGTAGTTGTACCAACCACAATTCCTTTTCCATTTTTACCCTTGTCTACGTTGCCACCTGTCGGAGACCCCTTTAGCATATAAAAGGAGGCCCATGCGCAACGTAGAGGGGGTTCGAAGGCAGAAAAACACTCACGCTCGGTCTCATTAGCAGCTAGTGTGTACTGTAGCACTCAGCGCTCCCGAGCAAGAACTCAATACACCCAGACATGCAGCAGTAGGAGTGTTATCTCTCCGGAGAGCTCCGAAGCTGGGTAAACTGCTCGTGTGCTTCGCCTCGATCCGCTCTTCGTGCGATCTCCGCCCCCCGCCAAACCGAAAGGGGCTCGGTCCGCCGGTCCCATAGGTGTTCGTGGATCAGTTTCCCCGACATCTTTGGCGCGCCAGGTAGGGGGCGTCGAGGTTGTGTGAACCTGATCCGGCGTTCACACGAGCTAGATCTTCATCTTCTTCATCGACATGCCACCGAAGAAGAAGGCTTCGGCGGCAGCTGTTCCGTCCATGTCGATCCCACCACCACCGGAGCAAACGGGTGGTGGGGTAGACACCGGCGGAAGAACGGACATCGACAAGGAAGCCCACGGTGCTGCCAGGTCCAAGGACAAGGCTGCGCAGACCTTGGCGTCCGTACATGCACCGCGCCCATCTCAGGAGGCGCAGGACCGACAGCGTCATGGTATTCGCAGTGCCATATGTTTGTTGGACCAAGATCGAGCTGGTGGATCTCGGGGTGCTCAAGACCAGCATGCACGCCAACATGCTGGCACGAGCGAGACACGGTCGCCTGGACGGGATACTGCTCCTTCTAACATAGTTAGAAGTCCGAGCATATCCCGCTCCTCGCGCCGTTCGCCACTACCGCCCACCACTCCAGTAGAAGCTTTGGCGCGAGCTCAACTGCTCCTGGATTACCCTCCAACGGCAGACAAGATCGATGAATGGAGGGACACCATTCAGAGTCTCATCGGCTTCGCCAACGGCGACACTCCGCGGCAGCCGAGTACATCGCTGCCGCGGCAGGACTGCCAAGCACGAGCCGATGGCGACGAAACTGGTGGGGGTGCAACCACCATGCACTCTCCACCTGAAGGCCAGGATCGCCGACTCGCCGGATCCACCTCGACAGCGACTCCACCGCATCATCAGATCCACGAGCTTGTCGAAATCAGCGCCAAGTTCTTCACGAACGACAGCAAGAAGACGCTCGAACTCGCATCGAGCGCCAAAGAGAAGCGCGGCGTCAATCAGACCAGCGCGTTGGGCCCTCTGTCGACATGCATGCACCAGGGGCACCAGGCGACTTGCCGTACGCGGTAGGTTGCCCTGCGTTCACTCGTGAGCTGCGGCAAGTCTAGTGACCCAGCACGAAGAATTTCAAGCCAGACGTACCAGAGAAGTACGACGGCAAGTCACATCCGTCGGAGTTCCTCAGCATCTACACCATCGCGGTGCAAGCTGCCGGGGGGCGGGACGACAAGATCCTGGCCAACTACTTCCCGTGGGTGCTCAAGCCCAATGTCAGATCCTGGCTCATGCACTTGCCGGACAACTCCATATCCTCCTGGGCAGACCTATGCCATCAGTTTGTCGGCACCTTTACAGGCGGCCACAAGCCTCATGGCCAAGAGAGCGACCTTCATCTGCTCGCCCAGAAGGAAGGAGAGCCCCTGCGCAAGTACATTCAGAGATTCAGCCGCGTACAGCACAACATCCCAGATGTCCACCCTGCCGCGGTAATCAGCGCGTTCCATCAGAACGTGCGAAACCGTAGGATGCGGGAGGAGATGGCGATGTGCAAGATCAGAGACGTCAGTGAGCTATATGCCCTGGCCGACAAGTGTGCACGTGCTGAGGAATGGAGGAAACTCCCCGAAGAGAATACAGAAGCAGGGGGATCTGATAGTGAGGAGGCTGCCCCGGCAAAGAAAAACCGGCGGCGGAACAACAGGAAGAAGAAAGGCAAAAATGTGCTAGTCGTTGAGCAGTCCGGCAACGAAGGTGGCGCCAAGAAAGCCAAAGTTGGTAGCTCCAGCGAGGAGATTGCCGCAGGAACCAACTACCAGGCTGTGGCGGTCGCTGACAAGCAGGACGGCACCAATAAGCAGTACTGCAAGATCCACCGCACCAAGGGCCATGACCTCCAGAGCTGCAAGAAGGTCGAGTAGCTTGTCGAGCAGCAAAAGGCTGAATACGAGCGACGCGACAAGGAGAAGGCCCAGGAAGGTGCTGGAGGAGCCGGCAAGAAACGCCCCGGCCGAGGAGGACACCGCGGCAAGGCCAAGCAGCGGCAAGGAGACAGACCTCCCCACGGCCGCGACAAGGATGAAGATGACGACGACGATGAAGATATGGATGATGACGAGACCAATGAGCAGGAGTTCCAGAAAGCCACAAAGGTCCTGTGCGTTGACGGCGGTGCTTCTCTGCATACTTCACACCGCCAGCTCAAGCAGTGGGTGCGGGAAGTCAATGCGGCAGAACCACCCGTCGAGTCACGCAAGCCTCTGAAATGGTCCAGCACGCCTATCATCTTTGATATTGAGGACCACCCTGATCGCATAACTGCGGTCGGGTGCTTGCCGATGTTGGTTTCACCAACTATCCGCAACCTCAAGGTCACTAAGATGCTAGTTGATGGTGGGGCCGGCTTGAACCTGATCTCCTCCGTGATACTCCAGAAACTCCAGATCCCTGATGGGGAGCTCGAAGAGACCGACACATTCCAAGGAAGCAATCCGGGAAGGAGCAAGCCGAAGGGAAAGATCACGTTGCTGGTGACATTTGGCAGCGAGTTGAACTTCAGGACTGAGAGGGTCACTTTTGACATTGTTGACTTTCCATTGCCTTACAATGGGATACTCGGCCGTCCAGCACTCGCCAAATTCATGGCAGCCTCTCACTATGCATACAACATACTGAAGATGCCAGGCCCGATAAGTGTCATCTCTGTCCCTGGCGACAAGAAGGATGCTCTTATCTGCGCCGACAAGATCTACCGGGAAGCAGCAGCCGCAACAGATCGCAAGTCACTTGCCGTTGAAGCTCCCGGGGCGAAGAAGAAGACCAAGTCCGGCAAGAGTTCTGATGCCCACTCCGGCAAGCGCACCTCTTCGGAGTGCTGCGCTACCGTTGAGGACGCACCATCGAGCTCCATCGGCAAGTGTAAGAAGACAATGGCAGCTCCACCAGAGACCAAGAAGGTGTCCGCCAAGGAGGATGGCACTGGTGGTACCTTCACCATCAGTGCCACTCTCGACCCTAAATAGGAAAGCACGCTCGTTGCTTTCCTGCGGGCGAACGTCGACGTATTTGCGTGGCAACCGTCTGACATCCCCGGTGTTCCCAGGAAAGTAATCGAGCACCATCTTGCCGTCTGTCCTCATGCGCGGCCCGTCAAGCAGAAAGTCAGGAAACAGGCAGTGGAGCGCCAAGAATTCATCGCAGAAGAAATCAAGAAATTGGAAGCAGCAGGCCTTGTCAGAGGAGTGCTCCATCCTACGTGGTTGGCCAACCCTGTAGTCGTGCGCAAGGCAAACGGGAAATGGAGGCTTTGTATCGACTTTACCGATGTCAATAAAGCTTGTCCTAAAGACCCATTTCCCTTGCCGCACATCGACCAGATTGTTGACTCCACGGCCGGATGTGACTTGCTTTCATTTCTTGATGCATACTCAGGATACCATCAGATCTTCATGGCAGAAGAGGATGAGGAGAAGACCGCATTCATCACCCCATGTGGCACATACTGTTTCATACAGATGCCTTTCGGTTTAAAGAATGTCGGTTCAACATTTGCAAGGGTAGTCCATGACGCTTTTGAGCCGCAAATACACAGAAATGTGGAAGCCTACATGGATGACATAGTGGTCAAGAGCAAGGACAAGGCGACTCTGATTCAAGATTTAGACGAAACCTTTACAAATCTGCGCAAGATCAACCTCAAGCTTAACCCCGAGAAGTGTGTGTTTGGAGTCCCCTCCGGCAAGCTTCTCGGGTTCTTCGTGTCTCAGCGGGGAATTGAAGCCAATCCCGACAAGATCAAGGCCATTGAGCAGATTAAAGCACCAAAGCGCGTCAAGGATGTACGAAGACTTGCCGGTTGCGTAGCTGCTCTCAGCAGGTTTATCTCTAGGTCTGCTGAGCGTGCCCTGCCATTTTTCAAAATATTGAAAAAGGCAGGTCCAATGAAATGGACTCCGGAAGCGGAGGCTACACTGCAGGACTTAAAGAGATACCTGTCCTCCACTCCAACACTTGTCGCACCTAAGCCACAAGAGAAGTTGTTGCTATATATAGCGGCAACCAATCAAGCGGTTAGTGCTGCGTTAGTAGTGGAGAGGGAGGCGGATGATGAGCCAGCAACCACGGCAGATGCATCCAGCGACAAGCAGGGGACTTCACCGGCAAGCTCTGGTCCCGACAAAGATGGATCTGCGCAGGCGCGTGAGAAGATGCAGAAAAGAATGGTGTAGCGCCCAGTTTACTTTGTCAGTTCCCTTCTGCAGGGGGCTAGGTCAAGGTACTCTGGTGTGCAGAAATTGCTTTTCGGCCTTCTCATGGCCTCGAGAAAGCTGCGCCATTACTTCCAAGCACATGAGATCATAGTCGTCACTCGTTTTCCGCTGAAAAGGATACTGCAAAATCCAGAAGCAACAGGCAGGATTGTCGAGTGGGCACTGGAACTGTCAAGCTTTGGCCTCAAGTTTGAGAGCGCTTCAACTATCCAAAGCAGAGCATTGGCGGAGTTCATAGCAGAATGGACGCCAACACAAGATGAAGAAATTCCAGAAACGAGCATCCCCGTCAAGGAAGCAAGCAAAGAGTGCCTAATGTACTTTGATGGTGCCTTCTCGCTGCAAGGCGCCGGTGCGGGCGTGCTACTTGTTGCACCCACCGGAGAGCACCTCAAGTACGTAGTCCAGATGCACTTTCCCAAGGAGCAAGCAACGAACAATATCGCAGAGTATGAAGGTTTGCTTGCCGGTCTTAGGATCGCAGCAGACCTTGGGATCAAGAAGCTCATTGTCAGGGGTGACTCACAGCTTGTCGTCCGCCAAGTGAACAAGAATTATCAGAGTCCGTTGATGGAAGCTTACGTTGATGAAGTGAGAAAACTAGAAGAGCACTTTGACGGCCTACAGATGGAACATGTTCCAAGAGCTCAGAACGACATTGCCGATGGCCTGTCGAAGTGCGCCGCACTTAAGTTACCTGTGGAACCAGGGATCTTTGCGCTCAAACTGACTCAACCATCTGTAACGCCATCAACTGGACAGAGCAAGAAGAGGAAGTTGATTTCTGGTGACTATTTTCCGGCAGAGCTCCCCGAAGCCGCCGCCAAGAAGGTCCTCAAGATCAACACCAAGGGTGCTGAGGAGCAGTCTGCTCCGGCAAGCCCTAGGGTTTGTTCCGTTGAAGCAGACGCTCCCGACAAGTTTTGCTCTGGCAAGCTTGCCGGGGAACGTCAAGCTCCGGCTGAGCCGCAGGTTCTCGCCGTAGAAGCGGATGTTCCCGCAGCAGCAGATGTGCCTTTAGTCCTTGTTGTCGAGCCGCAAGCTCCAGCATGGGCACAGCAGATTGTCCGTTTCCTTCAGACAGGAGAACTTCCCGAAGAGCAAGAAGAAGCGGAAAGAGTAGCCCGGCAGTCAAGTATGTACCAGTTTGTCAACAACACACTGTACAGAAGAAGACTCAACGGCCTGAAATTGAAGTGTATTCATCGGGAAGACGGACAAAAGCTGTTGGCAGAGATACATGGAGGCATATGTGGTCACGACATTGGCGCAAGAGCACTTGCCAGCAAAGCGTTCCGGCAAGGTTTCTTTTGGCCGACAGCCCTCCAGGATGCAACTGCACAAGTAACCAAGTGTGAAGCGTGCCAGTTCCATTCCAAGCAGATACACCAGCCAGCTCAAGCTCTCCAGACGATCCCTTTATCCTGGCCATTTTCGGTCTGGGGGCTCGACATCCTCGGCCCCTTTCCCCGAGCTGTCGGGGGCTTTGAGTACTTGTACATTGCAATCGACAAGTTCACAAAGTGTCCGGAAGTGGAAGCAGTGAGGAAGGTGACAGCACAGTCAGCAGTCAAGTTCTTCAGGTCGATTGTTTGCCGCTTCGGGATCCCTAACAGGATCATCACCGACAACGGCACGCAATTCACGAGCCGCACCTTCACGCAGTACGTCCAAGATCTTGGCGCCAAGGTCTGCTTCGCTTCTATTGCTCATCCGAGAAGTAACGGTCAAGCGGAGAGGGCGAATGCTGAAGTGCTGTGCGGGCTCAAGACCAGGACTTTCGACAGGCTGCGCAAGTGCGGAAAGAACTGGATTGAGGAGCTGCCGGTGGTTCTTTGGTCGATCAGGACGACGCCAAATCGAGCCACTGGCCAGACACCTTTCGCTCTAGTCTATGGAGCAGAGGCAGTTCTCCCCACGGAACTCGTATACGGGTCACCTCGAGTGCTCGCTTATGATGAGCTTGAGCAAGAGCAGTTGCGACAAGATGACGCGCTGCTCCTTGAGGAGGACCGTCTTCAGGCCGCTGTACGAGCTACTCGATACCAGCAAGCTTTGCG
Source organism: Triticum dicoccoides (assembly GCF_002162155.2). Classification (NCBI taxonomy): domain Eukaryota; kingdom Viridiplantae; phylum Streptophyta; class Magnoliopsida; order Poales; family Poaceae; genus Triticum; species Triticum dicoccoides. The sequence goes on along the minus strand of NC_041387.1, from coordinate 361,886,847 downwards.
CCGCTATCATAGCCGCAAAGTTAATGCCAGAAGTCTCGAGGAAGGCGACCTTGTTCTTCGGCGCGTTCAGTCCGCCAAGAATTCCAACAAGTTGACGCCGAAGTGGGAATGCCCTTACCGGGTGAAACGAGTCACTAGGCCTTGCGCTGTCCGCCTTGAGACCGAAGATGGCATTCCGGTGAGCAACTCCTGGAACATTGAGCATCTTCGTAAGTTTTACCCGTAGGGCGCGGTTGCCAGAACCTATTCCGGCAACCACCTTTTGTACAAGTCTTGCCGATGTTGCATGTAATCCTTTGTACGAAGCCGGGCGCAGACCCCGTGCATAAGTAAAGCTCATGTGCTCCGCACATCTTGTCAATTTCATGCTTTCTACTTTTTTTTTGCATGCGTTATCTGACACTTTGTGCAGCGCCTACCCCCGGTAAGCAATAACGAGCCGTAAAGCTCCATATCTTTATTTTCTCTTCTTTCTCTTTCTCAAAGAAAGGAAGGTTCCCTCGCCCACAAGTTTGCCGGAGGGAAAGGAGAAGATAATGGTGTGGACCAAGCGTCGTTCGAGGAAGTTTCGCCTTACCGGGAAGCAAACGACAGAAAAGCTAAGTTGCTAAAGTTTGAGCAATCAGTTTTAAAAATTTTAAGTTATCTTCCTCGGACGACCGTGCTTTGTATGGAAAACCTGTGCACGGAGGAACCAACTCGTAGCTAGTTGCGCCCTTACTTTGTTTCGAGTCCGCTCAACAACTTAAGTGAGCTGCGACTAGTTGCGACAAGGTTTCTTGTCAGTAGCGGCACCGCCAGCAGGCTGCTGACGTCCCGCACTCAGCGCTCGCGGCTAAGGTGCCTGCGCCGACAAGTTCCCTAAAAGCGTAGGGCCAAAACATACAAAGGAAGGAATCAAGTAAAGGAAATAACCTAGTAATCGCTACACAAAATAGAGTCATATTACAAGATAGCTTGTCGCAGCTCTAACAGATTGTTCTCATAACATGACCAGCAGCGACAAGAAAAAGAGAAAACGGGCGGCCTAGTCTATGCGATCGCCCTCAACCCTCTTGATCCCGCTCACCTTGTCCACAATGGGTGCGACAAGGGCCTTGAGCACTTCGAGATCAGCATCCGGCGGCAAGGTCCTGAGGACGTTGGTGAGGTTGGGGCCTGGGTTGCGGAAGGCCACCTTCACCAGCACCTTTTGAAGAGCTCCCGCGCAGATCTTGCGTGACTCGTCGGCCAGCTGCTTTGGGATCTTCTCCCGGAGTCGCTGGAGGGCCGTCGCCACGCCTTTGAAGAACAAGCTGAGCTTGGCGCTGGGTTGGAGGTGCTCATCGGAGGAATACCCGAGATCCTCCATCCCCAGCTGCGCCAGCTCCCTGTCGATGGCTGCGGCAACATCCACGAGACCCACGATCTCTCCCACGACGCCGCATTCAATGCGTGCCGTTCGAGGAAGGCGCGGTGGATACAGAGTGAGATACGGCGTAACCCAGGCCGTGCGTGCCCGTGCCCTGTTTTGGGCCTGGCCCAACAACGCTCGGCACCGTGTGTGGCCCAGGCCCGGGGGCTCCTGTCGGTGTACTAGAGTAGGGGTACCCTAGTATCCCGAACTTGTGCACGGGCAGTTGCAGCACCCCGCGGCAAGGCTTGCCAGGTGACCGCCAAGGTCCTCCGTGGTTCCTTTGGAGCCATTCAAGAACAAAGTATTCAAGCCAAGGAGACAAGGCCCCGGCAAGAGGAGCTTGCCGGGAAGGCCAACCAAGGCATCTCAAGGAACTTGCCGTGACGCGCCACGCATCCCGGCGAGGCCCGGTGAGCGACAAGCTTCCGGACGCGACAAGACAATGACCGCGGCAAGGCGCTTGCCGCGGCAAACTACCACTCTGTACCCGCGCTCCAGCACATCCACCAACGTGTCGCCCTGGGACCTTTCCAGGCACGCGTGGCAAGAGGCTATGCGGCCAGCGGTGGGCGGTGGCAAGCGACGCTGACAAGATTGCCATCGTGGCGAGCGGTGGCGTCCCTGACGATCCCTTTTTGCACTATTTGGGCGACGTAGACGGGCATTTAATGCCTTTGTCCCCTGCCGTCAGGGTTAGGTATGATACACTGTACAGGTAGTTGTACCAACCGCAATTCCTTTTCCATTTTTACCCTTGTCTACGTTGCCACCTGTCGGAGACCCCTTTAGCATATAAAAGGAGGCCCATGCGCAACGTAGAGGGGGGTTCGAAGGCAGAAAAACACTCACGCTCGGTCTCGTTAGCAGCTAGTGTGTACTGTAGCACTCAGCGCTCCCGAGCAAGAACTCAATACACTCAGACATGCAGCAGTAGGAGT
>NC_041387.1:361778509-361884226 GCF_002162155.2 Triticum dicoccoides | reverse complement strand
GCCGGTCCCATAGGTGTTCGTGGATCAGTTTCCCCGACATGATCCATCCTTCTTCTCCACTAGAAGCACTAGCGATCCCCAAGGTGAAGAACTTGGGCGAATATAGCCTTTATCCAGTAGCTCCTTTATCTGCTTCTTAATTTCCTCCAAATCTTTTGCGGGCATCCTGTACGGTCTCTTAGATATCGGCCCTGTGCCTGGCAAAAGCTCAATCAAAAACTCAATTGCTCTATCCGGTGCATTGCCTGGCAACTCTTCTGGGAATACGTCAGGAAAATCCTTCACCACGGGTACTTCCTCCTGTACAACTCCTGTTAAGGAATTTATTTGAGTCCTCCTTGGCACATGCCGGGATACATACTTGATCCTTCTTCCTTCTGGTGTGGTAAGCAAAATCGACTTACTGGTGCATTCAATGTTCCCTCCATACTTCGATAAACATCTGGTGTGTAGGGCCATAGCTCCTGCTGAAACATTGATCTATTCCCATAAGCAAAATCGACTTACTGGTGCATTGATCTATTTACATCGAGGGAATTCACATGGTGATTTCTCTTTAGAACATATACTCCGAATATTATTAAGGAGCTATAATAAATATTCCATTAACTGGAAATCACCCATAACACATTTGCATTATTCTTCAACTCTTCTTTTATCCGACTCAACTTTCTATCCTTCCTTTCCGACCTTTTAGTAAAATTGAGTTGCAATTCTACTTCTCCATAAATGTTCCAGATCTGCCCATATATCACATCTGGTGTGTAGGGTCACCCCCCTATAATTTCAACCCATTTGGAGTTCATTCAAATGGGTTTCGAAATTCAAACTTGTTTGAGTTAAATCCAACAGGTGTGGATTTTGCTTCCTCTAAAAATCCTTAGTCTATTTTTGTCAAATTCCTCACATTTTTGTGAGTCCGGGAAAATAATCCCCATGCCCAAATTCTATTTCTACCTTCATTTCTTCTTCTTTTTCTTCTTTGACATTTTTCTATTTTTGGGAGAAAGAAGAAGGAGAGCAGCCGCAGCTCGGCCTGCTCGCAGCAGGCCACGAGGCCCAACCAGTGGCCCAACTAACCCTTCGTTCTCCTCCTGCGCCGCCACACGCCCATCGCCCGATCCCCATCTCCCTCTCGTCTCCTCCTTTGCGCTGCCTCCCACAGAGAAAGAGAGAGGAGTAGAGCCTCACGCCTAACCCCCACGCTCGCCATCGTGCCATGATCGGCCTCCGCGCTACCACCGGAGCGGCCAACTCCGGCGACCCCATCGCTATCACGCCCTGTCGCCACCACCAGAGCCCGCTGCCACCGCCATCGGATCTGGCTGTGCCTCGCCAGGGTCCTCCCCTGCCATGCCTCAGTCCCTGCTAGAGCTCCTCTGCACGTCATAGACAGGAGCTGGAGCTCCTTGCCACATCGCTGCCGTGCCCCGTCGCTCACCTGACCGCGTCCACCACCTGAACTTGCTGCTCCGCCGCACCACGGCGCTCCTCTGCTCCGGCCGTCCCTCTGCTGCAAGCCGACCTCCACCTTCCGTTTCGGCCAATGCAGTTCGCCCAAGTTCCTGCTCAACATCGTCATCACTCGCGTGCCTCTGCATCTTCTACCACAACCGCCCCATCTGCATGCTACCATGCGCCAGGCGGCATTGCTGCTCCACCAGAAGGTCCTTCACCCCGACTCCACAACCACCAAACCAGGAACGCCAAGGCCATCTTCGAGATTTTTGCCAAGTACCACAACCGTCGGTTCCGTTCCATCTCTATCAAGGCCGAGATGACGCCCAGTACCAGGAGGTTGATGACCCGTCAAGTTCATCTACATGCGTGTACGATCATCTTCGCCAAAGACCGCGTGTACGACTACACATCGAACCGTGAAGTTTCACAAGATACCAAGTACCATGATGGTCGGAGCCCTCAGATTCGTCAAGTTCGACCACAATGTGTGTACGACTACCATCACTGAAGACCGCGCGCACCACTACTTCCGTGGAGTCCACTACCATTGCATGAACGACTACTTCCTCTATGACCCATGTACCACTACTTCCTTCGACGTACTCGTTCCACCCAAAAGTGCATGCTTCAAAGGTATAACCAATGAGACGATCACCTGTGGACCGAATGCATGTGTGTTGTATGAGGTGCTCGTGTTTGCACCGTGTCAGAGTTGTCATTGCAAGTTCCTCCTCGTTTGCCATGCCGTCGAACCATGGGAAACCCGGCATCCGGGATCACCCACCTTCTTTTGCATGCTCACGTCCACACTTTCTTTTGCACCGACTCTCGACGAGTTGTCGGATCATCGAAATGTTGCCGTGGCAACATTTCCGTTGTCGTTGCCATGGCACCCCTTTCGTTCCGCCATGGTGACCAAATGCTTCATAACATGCTCATGTCAACATTTTATAAAATTGCATATAACTTGTTTATGTCATCCGCTTCATGATAACAACATTTAAATGCTTAAAATTGTTGTTTGCTTTAAATTGCTAAATAACATATGGGAATTTCTGGAATTGTTGTTTGTTAAACTTGCCTAAATGGGTGGTTTGCTCGTGCTTCACCTCTTGCCATGTTTAATAACATTTAATGTTGTTGGGTACATAACCGAGAGAGAACTAAATAATTGATGTGGTGTTTCGTCAATATGTAACTCGTTGCATATTGAGCTCCACTTAATTTGTAGTATTGTTTGTGCACTTTGCCATGCCATGCCTCATTAAATCGGACATGCATCATATTTGTTTGTGCATCATGCCATGTTTATGTGATGGTTTTTTACCATGTTGTTTGCTTCTTTCCGGTTTGCTTCTCTCGATAGCTTCGGTTTCGTTTCGGAGTTGTGAGGATTCGTTCGACTACGTCCGTTTGTCTTCATCTTGGTCTCGTTCTTCTTCCTTGCAGAATCTCAGGCAAGATGACCTTTACCCTTGATATCACTTCTATCTTTGCTTGCTAGTTGCTTCGTTCTACCGCTATGCTGCGCTACCTATCTATCACTTGCTTTACCATGCCTCCCATATTGCCATGCCAACCTCTAACCTTTTTCACCCTTCCTAGCAAACCTATATACTTGGTAAAGGGTGGAAGGCTTGGCCTTATGCCTGGTGTTTTGTTCCACTCTTGCCGCCCTAGTTTCCGTCATACCGGTGTTATGTTCCTTGATTTTGCGTTCCTTACGCGGTTGGGTGATTTATGGGACTCCCTTGACAGTTAGCTTTGAATAAAACTCCTCCAGCAAGGCCCAACATTGGTTTTACATTTTCCTAACAACCTACTAACTTTCCCTTTGGCAGGCCTACCCAAGGTTCATCTTTATTTTAAACCCCCCCGGGCCAGTGCTTCTCTAAGTGTTGGTCCGAACCGAGTAGACTGCGGGGCCACCTCGGGGAAACTTGAGGTCTGGTTTTACTCGTAGGATGTCTCATCCGGTGTGCCCTGAGAACGAGATACGTGCAGCTCCTATCAGGATTTGTCGGCACAGTCGGGCGGTCTTGCTGGTCTTGTTTTATCATTGTCGAAATGTCTTTTAACCGGGATTCCAAGAATGATCGGGTCTTCCCGGGAGAAGGAATATCCTTCGTTGACCATGAGAGCTTGTGATGGGCTAAGTTGGGACACCCCTGCAGGGTATAAACTTTCGAGAGATGTACCCGCGTTATGTGGCAGATGGGAATTTGTTAATATCTAGTTGTAGAGAACTTGACACTTGACTTAATTAAAACGCATCAATCGCGTGTGTAGCCGTGATGGTCTCTTTTCGGCGGAGTCCGGGAAGTGAACACGGTCTTTCTGTTATGATTGTGTGTAAGTAGTTTCAGGATCATTTCTTGATCACTTCTAGCTTCTTGACCGTTCCGTTGCTTCTCTTCTCGCTCTTATTTGCGTATGTTAGCCACCATATTTGCTTAGTGCTTGCTACAACTCCACCTCATTACCACTTCCTACCCATAAGCTTAAATAGTCCCGATCTCGTGGGTTTTGAGATTGCTGAGTCCTCGTGACTCACCAGATACTATCACAATAGTTGCAGGTGCCGATGACACCAGTGCAGGTGATGCAACCGAGCTTAGATGGGAGCTCAACGAAGATCTTGGTCGTTGCTATGTTTCATTTCATGTTGATCAGTAGTGGAGCCCAGTTGGGACGATCAGGGATCTAGTAGTTGGGTTATCTTCTTTTCTTTTGGCTTCATCCGTAGTCAGACTATGTGTGTATTTTGGATGATGATCTAATTATATGTTCATTGTGTGAAGTGGCGATTTTAAGCCAACTCTTTATCTCATTCTTGTTCATTACATGGGATTGTGTGAAGATGACCCTTCTTGCTAGGAAAATGTAAAACCAATGTTGGGCCTTGCTGGAGGAGTTTTATTCAAAGCGAACTGTCAAGGGGGTCCCATAAATCACCCAACCGCGTAAGGAACGCAAAATCAAGGAACATAACACCGGTATGATGGAAACTAGGGCGGCAAGAGTGGAACAAAACACCAACCATAAGGCCAAGCCTTCCACCCTTTACCAAGTATATAGATGCATTAATTAAATAAGAGATATTGTGATATCCCAACATAATCCTGTCCATCATGGATCAATCTTCGACTTCACCTCCAACTAACAACACTATAAGAGGGCTGAGCACGAGCGGTAACATAGCCAAACAACGGTTTGCTAGGAAGGGTGAAAAAGGTTAGAGACTGGCATGGCAATATGGGAGGCATGGTAAAGCAAGTGATAGGTAGCGCAACATAGCGATAGAACGAAGCAACGAGCAAGCAAAGATAGAAGTGATATCGAGGGTAAAGGTCATCTTGCCTGAGATTCCGCAAGGAAGAAGAACGAGACCAAGAAGAAGACAAACGAACGTAGTTGAACGAATCCTCGCAACTCCGGAACGAAACCGAAGCTATCGAGAGACACACCGGAAAGAAGCAAACAACATGGTAAACAACCATCACATAAACATGGCATGATGCACAAACAAATATGATGCATGTTCGGTTTAATGAGGCATGGCATGGCAAAGTGCACAAAGAATACTACAAATTAAGTGGAGCCCAATATGCAACGAGTTGCATATTGACGAAACACCACATCAATTATTTAGTTCTGTCTCGGTTATGTACCCAACAACATTAAATGTTATTAAACATGGCAAGAGGTGAAGCATGAGCAAACCACCCATTTAGGCAAGTTTAAACGAGGTCGGAAACAACAAACAACAATTCTAGAAAATCCCCATATGTTATTTAGCAATTTAAAGCAAACAACAATTTTAAGCATTTAAATGTTGTTATCATGAAGCGGATGACATAAACAAGTTATATGCAATTTTATAAAATGTTGACATGAGCATGTTGTGAAGCATTTGGTCACCATGGCGGAACGAAAGGGGTGCCACGGCAACGACAATAGAAATGGTGCCACGGCAACATTTCGATGATCCGACAACTCGTCGAGATGTCGGTGCAAAAGAAAGTGTGGACATGAGCATGCAAAAGAAGGTGGGTGATCCCGGATGCCGGGTTTCCCACGGTTCGACGGCATGGCAAACAAGGAGGAAATTGCAATGACAACTCTGACACGGTGCAAACACAAGCACCTCATACAACACACATGCATTCGGTCCACGGGTGATCGTCTCATTGGTTATACCTTTGAAGCGTGCATTTTTTGGTGGAACGAGTACATCGAAGGAAGTAGTGGTACACGGGTCGTAGAGGAAGTAGTCATTCATGCAACAGTAGTGGACGTCATGGAAGTAGTGGTGCACGCGGTCTTCGGCGACGGTAGTCGTACACACATTGTGGTCGAACTTGACGAATCCGAGGGCTCTGACCATCATGGTACTTGGTATCTTGTGAAACTTCATGGTTCGATGTGTAGTCGTACACGCGGTCTTTGGCGAAGATGGTCATACACGCATGTAGATGAACTTTTGACGGGTCATCAACCTCCTGGTACTGGAAGTCATCTCGGCCTTGATAGAGATGGAATGGAACGCGACGGTTGTGGTACTTGGTGAAAATCTCGAAGATGGCCTTGGCGTTCCTGGTTCGGTGGTTGTGGAGTCGGGGTAAAGGACCTTCTGGTGGAGCAGCAACGCCGCCTGGCGCATGGTAGCATGCAGATGGGGCTGTTGTGGTAGAAGATGCAGAGGCACACGAGTGATCACGATGCTGAGCAGGAACTTGGGCGAACTGCATTGGCCGACACGAAAGGTGGAGGTCGGCTTGCAGCAGAGGGACGGCGGGAGCAAAGGAGCACCGTGGTGCGGCGGAGCAGCAAGTTCAGGTGGTGGCCACGATCAGGTGAGTGAAGGGGCACGGTAGCGATGCGGCAAGGAGCTCTAGCTCCTGTCTATGACGGGCAGAGGAGCTCTGGCAGGGATCGAGGCACGACAGGGGAGGACCCTGGTGAGGCACAGCCAGATCCGGTGGTGGTGGCAGCGGGCTCTGGTGGTGGCGAAAGGGTGTGATGTCCCTGTGGCCACCGGAGTTGGCCGCTCCGGTGGTAGCGGGGAGGCCGATCGCGGCTCGATGGTGAGCGTGGGGGTCAGGTGCGAGGCTCTGCTCCTCTCTCTTTCTCTGTGGGAGGCAGCGTGAGGGAGGAGACGAGAGGGAGATGGGGATCGGGTGATGGGTGTGTGGCGGCGTAGGAGGAGAACGAAGGGAGAGATGGGGATCGGGAGAGAGCGTGGTGAGGGGCTAGGGTTATAGGCACGGCTGGGCTTAGGAGGGTTAGTTGGGCCGCTGGTTGGGCCTCGTGGCCTGCTGCGAGCAGGCCGAGCTGCGGCTGCTCTTCTTCTTCTTTCTCCCAAAAACAGAAAAATGTCAAAGAAGAAAAAGAAGAAGAAATGAAGGTAGAGATAGAATTTGGGCATGGGGATTATTTTCCCGGACTCACAAAATGTGAGGAATTTGACAAAAATAGACTGAGGATTTTTAGAGGAAGCAAAATCCACACCTGTTGGATTTAACTTAGACAAGTTTGAATTTCGAAACCCATTTGAATGGGTTGAAATTATAGGGGGGTGACCCTACACACCAGATGTGATTTATGGGCATATTTGTAACATTTATGGAGAAGTATAATTGCAACTCAATTTTACTAAAAGGTCGAAAAGGAAGGATAGAAAGTTGAGTCGGATAAAAGAAGAGTTGAAGAATAATGCAAATGTGTTATGGGTAATTTCCAGTTAATGGAATATTTATTATAGCTCCTTAATAATATTGGGAGTATATGTTCTAAAGAGAAATCACCATGTGAATTCCCTCAATGTAAATAGATCAATGATCTATGCAATTTATTTAGCTGAGGTTTAATAAGGGCTGCACGATGACATGATGCAAATGAGATGAAAAGCCTGACGTGAACAAAACAAAATCACACGATGAAACTCAGAAAACATGGAAGGCATCTGGAGCGTCGGTCTTGGGGTGTTACTCATCAACCCAACGGCTGAGTGTCATCCGATGAAAATACCAGGTGATATTTGCCTTATCTATTTTTTGGTGCATATTTAATTCTTCGAAGAACAATTACTTTGGTTTGTACATTTTTATGTGCAGGACAATGATTCGTTATAAAGATGGTGTCATGTTGTGCTTATGGAGTGTGCGTTAGCATCATCATGCACCGGTGTCCGCGCCCGCTTGCTGTTGAACGGTGTGCGCAAGCCGCCGCCCGTGCAGTTCGATCTACATCAAGTCGTCAGGATCGCGCCCATGATTGATTCGCTGTTTGCGCAGCTTACCGCGCCTGCGATTGACTCACCCGTACGCACCGGCTTACTACGCCGTGTCCGACTCATCTATCTGGTCCCGCGGCTGACTCGCCAGTAATTGATTTCAGCTTTACCGCAGTGATCATCGGCTCCACGACGGATAATTCCCGGCCTAACATATCAGGTGAACTCCATCCAATATATTTTTATATTACATATTAGTTACTTTAAAAGAGCAATTACTCTAGCTTGCAAATTCTTTAAATGCAGGACAAGTTGTCTACTGCAAAAGGGACCGTTATGTCATCGAGTTGTTGAATGATTCATACCAGGAGTATATAACAAGTATTGCGAGGATCATCAACTCGCTTCAAGCTTCTGGTTTACATAAATTTTAGCGTTTCGCTGTTCAAACTATATGCCAGTTTATATCACAGTCAAGTATGGAGAATCTCAAGACAATTCCTCGAGTCGTCTTAAGGCTCGGGGGCAACAAATCTTGCCAGTTTTAGCAAATTCAAAGAACCCCAGGACGTTGGAGGGAAAGATAATCCGGTCCCGTAGGCTGTTGCCATATTGATGGAAATTTAAATGCCGAGCAATCAGAAAGCTCCGGCTCAAAAGAAAGTTTACGGGTTATCAGAAAATATTCCAGTTCAAAATCCGGTTCAAGGGAAATCTGTCTCTCACAAAGTCTGGAGCTCTTAATATCCGGTTCAACATCCGGTTCAGGAGGAGGGCATCTCTCGCAAGTTTGAGTTCTCAGAAAAAGTATTGCTCATTCGGGGGCTTCTGTTCAATGAACATAGCGCGCTCACCCATCTTGATACGGCACCAACCACCTTATTGGACATTTGGAGGCTTCCTGTTCAATGAACGTAGCTCGCTCACCCATCTTGATCCGACCTCCTGCCACCTTATTGGACATTTGGGGGCTTCCTGTTCAATGAACATAGCTCGCTCACCCATCTTGATCCGGCCTCTAACCACCTTATTGGACATTTGGGGGCTTCCTGTTCAATGAACATAGCTCGCTCACCCATCTTGATCCGGCCTCCGACCACCTTATTAGACATTTGGGGGCTTCCTGTTCAATGAACATAGCTCGCTCACCCATCTTGATCCGGCCTCCGGCCACCTCATTGGTCGTATGGGGGGCTTCCTGCTCACCGAGCATAGCTGTTCACACCCATGTGATCCGGTTTCCAAGCCGAACATTGAGTTAAACCTGCCTGTTTGCTTGATGCTACTTCGCTAGGTGACACGCCGAACTCTTAACAGTTATTCTTTCAGTAAGACCCTGAACTTGTCAAGGTTCAAACGGCGACCTTTGTCACGTGAGAGCCGGCTTACAGAGAGCTAGGATAAACTCACCTATTGTCGCAGCCTCTCCGCTATGTGGCCAATTTGTATTCTTACCAGTTACTCTTTTAAATAAGACCCTAAACTAGTTAAGGTTAAAACAACGGATTTATGTCACGTGAGAGCCGGCTTACAGGATAAAACTGAATTTTTTCAAAAAAACAGAATAGAGCTACACTCTTCTGGACCCGTAAAGCTTCCGACTTACAGACTTACATCCTTACAACATCATTATGATACTGGTCTACATGTATGACTTCATATTTGAATAAATATTTCGGGTTCTAACCCGCCCTAGCTTTTGACATTAAGTCGCCAGTATGCTTTGTATTGCACAATTGGAATCATGCGCTTATAAATCTTTGGGTTGTCACCCTCACTGGATATGGCGATGTAAGCCGAGAATATAAGCCAATTTTACATGTATGTTTTTAATTGTTATAAGAATATGTGAGGTTTGATAACCCGCCCTGGCTTTTGATTAAGTCGTCAGTATATTTTGGCTTCGATGGCTTTAATTCTAGTCTTTTCCATAATTGCATAAGACTATATTATGTTTGGGTTGTTACCCGCCCTGGCTTTTGATGTTAAGTTGCCAGGGCATATGTTGTTTAAAACTTTGTGTAGAACATGTAGAGCTATGGCTTACATAAATGATTTAGTTCAAGCCCATCATAAAAGATTAAAATTGGTGTTTCAAAAGGGTTATCAGTTCTTGATTTTTACAAAGGCTATAAGCCGTCGGGTTCCAAAAGTCTCGGATTACAATGAATGCGCATTAAATCGCCATCGACCAAGAGCCACTGAGTATTTAACTCTTTATTTACTCATTAATAGACAAGATCTTATGATTGTTTTCATATCAGATTATATTATTGCAATCTTTAAATAGCCAAACATGGCTGGATTTTTCATTACGGTTGTCACAACCAGTATTGAATGATTGAGGTTTTCATACCGGATTATATTATTCAAATCTTTAATAGCCAACATGGCTGTAGTTTTATTATGGTTATCAATAACTAGTATTATGATTGAGGTTTTTAAAGCCGCTTCAGAGCAATGGCTATTATTCCTTCATCTAAAAATACTGGCTCACAGCAGAGAGCGTGGTTCAACATTGAAGGATTTCAGCAACATCATCCGGACAATGGATATGGTTTTATTTTACAGTTGAAGGAATAGTCCCGTGTTGATGCAGGTAGACGACCCGACACTTGGGGGCTACATTTTTCAAATCATGATTATATCAAACTAGTTAACCCGTTGCGCCAAATGGCGTAGAGACACGCTAAAACCATGTTGTCGATGAAAATAGTTTCATTTTGTAAGGACATATTCGATATTGATAGTAGAATGCCCATGTGTTAAACCATGTTATACTGATAATATGTTTACTATGCTGCGAAATCCGAGTTTGAAAAAAAACTGTATAACATGTACAGACCAGGTAAGGAAGCATTGTTTTAGTTGGAAATATGGTTATCATGAATGAGAAATCTAAGTTATAAAAAACATATTTATATAAGATGTATAGACCAGTTAAGGATTTATTTTTTAGCAGCACCAAACTTTTATTTCTATGTGCATGAAATAAAAAACTCTTTGCATTGTGCTACCTAGCCCATCCCACAAACAATGATGTGTGTAACCCGTTGCGCCAAATAGCACAGAGGCCTGTTCAAAAAAAAAATAGCACAGAGACCTGCCGAATCCATGTACACATTGTAAAAAATACCATGGTTGCGTTGACCCGACCAGGCACCATCGAACGACAAGAGATGCAGCAAAATCGGGGGACGCTCGCAAGGGTAGGTCCACATAGAAATTACAAGCTTAAAAACAACGATATACTCAAAAGAAGTACCTTGATAGGAAATTATGCCCATTGCTAAATCACAACTTGACAACATTAATGTAAATATATGACCAAGTCATACTTCCATAATACAGAATCAAGTAACATGGATCCCACAAAAAAATTTAGCTTCAGACCAGAATACAGATCTTTGTCCTTGTATCCTTTTTCTTCTCCAAACTCAATTGTGATGCCTTTCTCGTATTCATGTATCGTGTGCTTCTCCAATGACAATTTTTCTTTTGCAAACCATGTAGCCATAGTTTATTACCTCTCTCACCCTCTCTCAATCTTAGCTTTAACTTAAATTATTCAAGGACGACAACTGCTGAGAATGCAGAAACACAAACTAACTCATACAGAACTATGGAGGACAATTTTTCAACAATTCAGAGCTCACTCTGTATCCAAAGAATTTTATATGAACCTTGTGTCCATGGTCCAATGCCAAACAACAGGCCAACAGGATAATATCATGTGTGACTTGTGTTGCCTGAAACAAAGGACAAACCGTAAAGATATTATCAGCGATTATACCGCCTCAAGAAAATATCGGTGACGCTCCCCTGCATTTGGCAAAACATATGTTAAGAACAAAGTACCTTAATGGCATATTCATGTTAATGAAAGTGAAAATAGTGTGTATTCCATATCAGGCAGCTTTGTTTTATAACCTTTTAACTCAACTTCAGCCTGACTTGATTGCCATTGATGGCTTTATTTATGAAGACATGGTGCCTTATCTCTAAAAGAAGAACTTCACACGCAAACTAACCTGGTTCAGTCTGCTATATTAAAGAAAAGATCATTCTATGAATGCAAATGCACCAACCCCATACAGATTTTGAATAAAAAAATACGATGATGATGCATTCTTTATCATCTATCAATAAAATAAAGTGCTGAAGAAAACAAATTAAGTATGGACAAATCAGACAGGATCACAACGTGATATATATCGAGTAAGCATGAACTTCGATACAAACAAAAAAGAAACATCATGAACAATGAAATATATATCTGGTCAAATTTGATGCCAATGGCAAGCAAATAAATTTCTTTACTTAGGAAATAATGTTTCATGTCACACACACCTAAGTGAGGAACATGATTTCTTCGTCTTACCTGATACAATTATGTTATTTTAGTTTGACCATTCCCTATCATCATCAGGGATATCCTGCAGAACAATAAATACGAAAATCCATCATCATCAAAAATATCCAGCAGAAATCATGCACATGGAGTAGGGTAATAAACCAAATGTAAGGAGAAACCTTCAGGGAGGAAAAAATCTCACTGAAAGAAATGAGGTCATAACTAACTGATGCACACTGTTGACAATAAGGCCAAACAAACACCCAAGGGTCTTGGGTCAATACCAGAGCAGCCAAAGAGAAACTTTTTTATGTCGAGTCCATCCCTACCGCACATAAGCTGGAGGCTTGCATGGAATATTTCTTTCTTGAATGCTAATCAGATCATCAACATGCCACAGACAGAAGGGAAACCAAATAGCAACGACGAACAATTCAGTTTGCGATTAAGGAAGAGAATTGCTGAATTACAAACCCGAAAGAAGGAAACACTAAGTTAGTTTCTGCAAAATAGGAAATTTTGTATTGTTCTAACACTAATAGATTACAAAACAAATCTGCCCAATAGAAAATTGGCTTGATGCATTCAATACGCTTTAACGAGCAATAGTGTGGATGGCCTTAGGACTGCACAATCTCTAGGAGCTATCTATTTATGAACGGAGGTAGTACGAAACAGAGACATGGTCCATGATTTAATCTATTGATACTAATTACAACAACATGCACCTGGAGCAAGAGGGGGCACAATCTCGTGTTGTTGCTCTCTGAAATAGAGAACACTTTTATATTGTTCAACATGGTGGCTGAAGTAGTATGTTTGACTGGTGGTGAGAAGGATGACCCCGGCTCCCAGCTCACTACACACCAAAAATTGGTAACTTATTTCCAGGATCAAACCATTTGGAAGCTCTATATTATACAATAAAAAAACAAAAACAAGTTTCACAATGGCAACCTAATCAAGAACATGCTCTCCTCAGTCAGATAATCACTTAACGAAAAAAGAGAAAGGATCTAGAGCACATCACACAAGTCTACTGAGATCAGGAGCAGACAAGAACAAGGGACATTCATATTTCATCATCAATACCTCCTATACTATACACAGCCTGTAATAAAAAATCTAAAACTTAAAATGTTGTGAAACCAAAAGAAAACACACTGTAAAGAGATGTAAAAGGGACATGCTCGTTAAACTTTGCAATCTCTTCCAAGGAAATTTTTATGAAAAGAAAATGCAGTGGGTCTCATTGCCAAGAAACTCATGATTCCCATTAACAGACCACGATATTAATTTTTGTAGTAATATAATACAGGCTGTACCTTCAAATGTTGCTTGTAGTCGCTTTCTTTTAGAATTTCCTTCATTTACCAGCTTATCCCTGAAAAGTTGGCAAGAAAATCAATTTCATAAGTGAATGTTCTGCAAACCAGGAAGAAACAAAATCAAGCTACCAAAAGAGAAAACTGGGACAAAGTGATCCTGATCAGTGCAACCCCCAGCTTGAACATGACCTTGCGCTTCGCTATTCCTGCAGAATAATAGTGTGCAATGAATGAATAGGAAAATTAATCTTAGCTGCACACACAAAAATATTTGTTGGAAGAACTTTTTGTAGGGTAGTGGATTTTATTGCTTAAAATTTAATGAGAGTGAACAAAATCTAGAAACGAAAAGTACATCACTAAGTTGCGCGTTTCCATGGAGCAGCCGCTGCTTCCCTTTGAGCCACCATACCCACTGTTTACACATGTGCAGGTTGCCTCTGCCAACAACTCTTATTATCCGCACCTTCCTAGTTCTGAAATTAAAGGAATGGAGCACATAGTTTAAAGATTTAAGAGAATAGTAAACAACTGCAGGTTTCAAAGGTGTGGTAAATTTAACTTGCATATTTGCATATGTAGACACCGTATAATGTAAGGATGGCCGTGCCAAAATAACTAAGATACATGCTCTTATCTTATACGCTTTAAAACCCGCGAACATGATTGTCGTGGCTTGTCGCGGCGTGTGTATTTTTGTGGGAAAACATGCTAATATGTGCAGAAGTAAAGAACAAATCGTGTGGATGCTTGTTGGCATGTATAAAATCATAAGAGCATGACAGAAGAACCATGATTATGAAATCAAAATAGATGGATTGCTAGTGCAAGAAGAGAGTTTAGTTATCACCTCAGCTCACCTAGGAAGAAACATCAACTTCCATTTCCAAAAGAAAGATGGCCAGGAAACCGAAGCCGCAATTTGTTAGATAAATACCTGCAAATGATTAATTGTTCAAGACTACTTTAGGAACAATCACTCTGAGCAATTAACGATAATAAACAGAGAACAAAAAGGAACAAAATAAAGCCAGATTTGTTCAACTAAAAGGAATCGTCAAATGCAGCAATAACATGTGTGCATTTTTCTCCAATGATAAACCCAGGCATCAACTTGCAGCAAGATCAGCACCTGCAAATAACACACTGGAGCACCAGAGCAGGCGGCTTTGACAAATCACAAAAAAAACAGAAAAGAAAAATAAAGAATCAGGAGAATAAGCAGAGAAACATGGGACAAGGGGCAGAGGTACAAATCAGAAGGCCGAGGAGAATAGCGCTTACTTGTCCTAAGACATTGTGTTTAGGGGAAAAAGGTACCAAAACACCAGGTTAACTTAAATCAATTCAGAGTTAAATAACGTGGTGAAAAAGGAAGAATATCATCTGTGTATTCTTTTCACCAAAAGAAAAAGGAACTCCAGTACATAAAGATACAAAGCAAATGTAAACCAGCAGCAAAAGTGAAGAGTGCTAAAGCAACAACAACAACAACAACAAAAACAAAGCCTTTAGTCCCAAACAAGTTGGGGTAGGCTAGAGGTGAAACCCATAAGATCTCGCAACCAACTCATGGCTCTGGCACATGGATAGCAAGCTTCCACACACCCCTGTCCATAGCTAGCCCTTTGTCGATACTTCAATCCTTCAGGTCTCTCTTAACAGACTCCTCCCATGTCAAATTCGGTCGACCCCGCCCTCTCTTGACATTCTCCGCACGCTTTAGCCGTCCGCTATGCACCGGAGCTTCTGGAGGCCTGCGCTGAATATGCCCAAACCATCTCAGACGATGTTGGACAAGCTTCTCCTCAATTGGTGCTACCCCAACTCTATCTCGTATATCATCATTCCGGACTCGATCCTTCCTCGTGTGGCCACACATCCATCTCAACATACGCATCTCTGCCACACCTAACTGTTGAGCATGTCGCCTTTTAGTCGGCCAACACTCCGCGCCATACAACATCGCGGGTCGAACCGCCGTCCTGTAGAACTTGCCTTTTAGCTTTTGTGGCACTCTCTTGTCACAGAGAATGCCAAAAGCTTGGCGCCACTTCATCCATCCGGCTTTGATTCGATGGTTCACATCTTCATCAATACCCCCATCCTCCTGCAACATTGACCCCAAATACCGAAAGGTGTCCTTCCGAGGTACCACCTGGCCATCAAGGCTAACCTCCTCCTCACACCTAGTAGTACTGAAACCGCACATCATGTACTCGATTTTAGTTCTACTAAGCCTAAACCCTTTTGATTCCAAGGTTTGTCTCCATAACTCTAACTTCCCATTTACCCCCGTCCGACTATCGTCAACTAGCACCACATCATCCGCAAAGAGCATACACCATGGGATATCTCCTTGTATATCCCTTGTGACCTCATCCATCACCAATGCAAAAAGATAAGGGCTCAAAGCTGACCCCTGATGCAGTCCTATCTTAATCGGGAAGTCATCGGTGTCGACATCACTTGTTCGAACACTTGTCACAATATTATCGTACATGTCCTTGATGAGGGTAATGTACTTTGCTGGAACTTTGTGTTTCTCCAAGGCCCACCACATGACATTCCGCGGCATCTTATCATAGGCCTTCTCCAAGTCAATGAACACCATATGCAAGTCCTTCTTTTGCTCCCTATATCTCTCCATAAGTTGTCGTACCAAGAAAATGGCTTCCATGGTCGACCTCCCAGGCATGAAACCAAACTGATTTTTGGTCACGCTTGTCATTCTTCTTAAGCGGTGCTCAATGACTCTCTCCCATAGCTTCATTGTATGGCTCATCAGCTTAATTCCACGGTAATTAGTACAACTCTGAACATCCCCCTTGTTCTTGAAGATTGGTACTAATATACTCCGTCTCCATTCTTCTGGCATCTTGTTTGCCCGAAAAATGAGGTTGAAAAGCTTGGTTAGCCATACTATCGCTATGTCCCCGAGACCTTTCCACACCTCAATAGGGATACAATCAGGGCCCATCGCCTTGCCTCCTTTCATCCTTTTTAAAGCCTGCTTCACCTCAGACTCCTTGATGCGCCGCACAAAACGCATGCTGGTCTCATCAAAGGAGTCGTCCAGTTCAATGGTAGAACTCTCATTCTCCCCATTGACCAGCTTGTCGAAGTACTCCCGCCATCTATGCTTAATCTCCTCGTCCTTCACCAAGAGTTGGCCTGCTCCGTCCTTGATGCATTTGACTTGGCCAATATCCCTCGTCTTCCTCTCCCGGATCTTAGCCATCTTATAGATGTCCCTTTCACCTTCTTTCGTGCCTAACCGTTGGTAGAGGTCCTCATATGCCCGACCCCTTGCTTCACCAACAGCTCACTTTGCGGCCTTCTTCACCATCTTGTACTTCTCTATGTTGTCTGCACTCCTATCCAGGTATAGGCGTCTGAAGCAATCTTTCTTCTCTTTAATCGCCTTCTGGACATCATCATTCCACCACCAGGTATCCTTATCTTCGCTTATCCTTCCCCTGGACACTCCAAACTCCTCCTAGGCCACCTTACGGATGCAAGTCGCCATCTTCATCCACACATTGTCCGCATCCCCTCCTTCCTCCCAAAGGCCCTCCTTAATTACCCTCTCCTTGAACACCTGAGCTACCTCCCCCTTGAGCTTCCACCACTTTGTTCTAGCGACTTTGGCACACTTATCCCGCTGGACATGAATCCGAAAGCGGAAGTCAGCAACCACCAGCTTATGCTGGGGTACAACACTCTCTCCAGGTATCACCTTACAGTCTAGGCACGCACGCCTATCTTCTCTTCTTGAGAGGATGAAATCAATCTGGCTAGAGTGTTGGCCACTACTAAAAGTCACCAGATGTGATTCTCTCTTTCTAAAGAGGGTGTTAGCTACACTCATGTTGTAGGCTAGGGCAAAGCTTAAGACATCTTCTCCTTCTTGATTCCTGATGCCATAGCCAAAGCCCCCATGCGCCCCTTCAAAACCTGTGTTAGATGTACCCACGTGGCCATTGAGGTCTCCTCCTATGAAGAGCTTCTCACCAATCGGTACACTCCTAACCATGTCTTCCAAGCCTTCCCAGAACTCATGAACTACGTACTGACAAAAGAATTCAGAAAAATTGAAGACAACTCTTGCAGCCTCATTACTCTCATCTTATCGATATTAAAACAGAAGATTGCTCAGCCGGATAATCATGAATGTGTAAAGTCTAATAATCCTAGAAAACATCAATTCACGTTCCTGAGGAAGCAATGTAATGGAGGAAGAGGATGTTTGGCGCAACGGGAAAGCACTTTTGCATATTATCTTTTATGTTTTTATCAGTCTTCTCCAAACAATAATTTTCTTCTTGGCAAAAGAAGCATGCAGGCCACAAGGTCCTGCGGCAAAAAGAAGAGGGTGGAGATTTGCATCTTGCTACAGTAGAAGTCAAGTGCAAGGGAAATGATACCTAATTGGAACTGCTAGAAGGCTCTGACCAAGCGCAATAATTATCTCGCCAATATAAAATTTCAGCTATTCCACTGCTCCGACTCAGATCTGGAAATTCATGGAGATATGTTAGTTTAGAAGGCCAGGCATCAATTCAAATAATAATAACCACCATGTTTATCCGCTGACATAATTGGACCGAAGCAAGCGCCACACCGATGCTACCCTAACGATACACACCACACAGGCTTAACAGTAGTGGAAATTAAACCATGGCCTGAAGAAAAGAGTTGAGCAAATAAACCATGTAACAGGAAACTCATGGCATGTGTCTCATGCAACATTGCTATTTCTTATAAACACAAAAAGATCCAGACAAGAAAAACTTTGAAATGAACAACCCAAGCTATGTTGAATGCAGACTTCTCTTTCTTGCAAGAAAATGCCTACTGGCTCACCAAAAATAACAAGGAAGCTTATTCCCACACAACAAATGGTCAACAACCATAGATGAATCAAAGAAATATGGTAACTTACCAGCTAAATATTCAGGGCCTAATGAGTCCTTCAAACAAATATTGTCCTCCCTAATAAGGCACAACAATCTGCACACTTTAGAATGAAATTAAGTAGAAATATAGATGAGGGAACAAAAAAAATCAGATGCGTGATTCATAGAAAGAGAAGAAACCACACACGTAGGTTGAAGGAAGAGCTCACCCGGACCTGGCGCTTCACCATAGTTGAGGGCACGTCAACCGCCGATACACTCAATAGAGGGCTTACTTGATTCGAAGAGGAGAGGAGGCGGCGGCCACTGAACTTGCCGCCAGCAACGGTGCAGCTACCCCTCTCGAGCGTGCAGGCCATGGCAGAGAAGAGTGCATCGGGCCAACCAGCAGCGGCTGAAGTTGGTCCTGCCGCTCCGACCATCCTTCACGGCTGACCACGCCTCCTTGCTCCTGCTGCTCTAGCCGGCAAACCTCCCTCCACGGCCGACTCCGCTCGCATTTGCCGCTGCACCAACCCTGCTGCTTCCCGATCCGGGCGCCGCCAGCCTAAGCGATGGGCCGACGATGGCGTCCTTCCCTGCCTTGTACCCTCCAAATAGACATGGATCCGTGGTAGCCTTTAGAGAATTCGCGGCAATGGTGGGGAAGCGGGAGGAGAGGCGGTGAGTGGGAGGGGGCTAGGGTTCGTGGCCTCTGCTGTGACGGCTGACGAGGGAGAGAAATCGAGGGAGGGAGGGGTTCAGCGTGTGGGCGAGGGGATTGGACTAGAGGCCCACGCTCCCGCAACACAAACGGCGCACGCGACACACAGAGAGAGGGCATGAATCCTTTCTCACGTCTGGACACCTCACCCAGCCAATCGCCGTGAGCGACGAGCCCACCAGTCATTGGGCAAGAAGAAAAACCACCAGGTGAATCCAGATCTACCTCGAGGTGAACATCGGACGAAGGAGATGAAGCCTTGACCAAGATCCAACGATCAGGAATGCATTTCACGAGGGATTGCTGGGGAGCCAAGTTGGCTAGCAACCTTATAGGTTTAAATATGAAAGTCACGTGTCGCTGCAAGCATGCACCATGACACTCGGGGGCTAATATAAACTTATTTTAAATTCACCTCATTGAAGACCCGGGCCATCACGGACCTTGGGGGCTACTAATTGCTTCTGTCAAAGGATTTGTATTAAAGTAAGTCTTAAGTTATCACTATGTTCTCCTCTTAAGACTTGGGGGCTACAGGTGATATGCATATAAGGGAGGAACATCTTCAAATTCTCAGAGCAAACCAGGTATTATATTATTATTGGAGAAATTTTCAAAGTTTATTTCCTGTAAAGCTATTCATAAAAAGGTTTAGAGAAGCCGACTCAATGATCGGAAAGCTACATTTACAAAAGCAAGCACCAAGTCGCTATAAGATTGACCATGTGTCTGCAACAATCATGACCCGACGTCACCAACAATTATGACCCCACGTCAGCAACAATTATGACCCTCATCTGTTTATAACCCGGTAATTTCAGTAATCATAAATTGGCAAGATCTACATCTTCAAGCCGGCTGAAAATCAGATGAGTATTTCAAGACCAATATTTTTGTCAAGTTAGAGCATTAGAGGCCGACTCAAATGGATTCTTTCTTATAATACTTTTCTACAACCAAATTGACTATGAAGCTGACCTATTTACCTAGACTTTCTAGAATAAGGACATGACAAGGACATAAGGATGATCAGCAGCCGGTTCAGAAAAACTTTTAACCCAAAGCACAACTTGTTAAATTTGTTCTTGTGTTTATTTTTGCAGGATCAGTTTAACATGGATAAATAGAAATTAAACTGGGGGCTAATGTCGAGGATATACCCCGTGTTATGACCCAGTCAGAAGTATGATCCGTCCGGACTTGGCGACTCACTAAGTGACTCGCCCGGATCTCTCCACTCGCTGATGACCCGGCCAGGCCTGGCGACTCAATTGGTGACCCGATAGGCGGGTCAGAGGAACTACAAGACCCGGTGGCCCATAAGGCGGCTCATGGGAATGCCGACTCATGTTATTGTGGGTCGGTTTAATAAGAAAGGCATAAGGAATATTTCCTTACAAAGGAAGCAAGACTAGAACCCCACTTGTAATAGAGTAATCATAATCCTATTAGGACTAGTCATGTAACCCACCCTGTCAACTTATATAAGGAGGGGCAGGGCACCCCAAGAGGGGACAAGTTTCAAAAGTTAAGATAGACAAGTCAATAGCTCCCGAGATAGAGGTGGCGAAAGAGCGCCCTTGTAATCGTGAGCATCACCATGATCAATATAACTGAAGCAGGATGTAGGCTTTTACCTCCACTGTGAGGACCCGAACCTGGGTAAAACCTCGTGTCTCTCGTCCCGCTGAACCCCTCCCAAGCTACTACCTAGATGCATTGGCCTCACGACTAAGTCCTCACACTAAGAACATCTACCGTGACAAATCCACGACACTACTGGTTATTGAAGGTGTCTCAGTCATATCTACATAGTTCTCGAACCTAGAGGGTCCGCACGCTTAACGTTCGATGATGATATTGTATTGTATGAGTTGTGTGATTTGGTGACCGAATGTTGTTTGAAGTCCCGGATGAGATCGCGGACATGACGAGGAATCTCGAAATGGTCGAGAGCTAAAGATTGATAAATAGGACGATGGTATTAGGACACTTGAAGTGTTTCAGGAAGCACCAGGTACTTATCGGGTCACCGGAAGGGGTTCCGGGCACCCCGGGCAAAAGATATGGGTCTTATGGGCCAAGAAGGGAAACACACCAGCCACAAAGGGGCAGGTGCGCCCCCTCATATGGGCTGGCCAAATTGAAGAAGGAAAGGGGAAGGAGGAAAGGAAAAAGGGAATATGACCCCCCCCTTCCCCCTCTTCCTCCTACTTCGAATAGGAATATGAGAGGGGGGTTGGCCGAATTGGGAGAGGACCCCAAGTAGGATTCCTCCTACTTGGGGCGCCCCTCTTGGCTGCTTCTCCTCCCCTCACTTGTAATAGAGTATCCTAACCCTCACTTGTAATATATATAGACACACACATATATATAGTAACACTATTCTGATCCTAGGATCAGAATAGTTATTCTGATCACGGCCGGCCCTATAAGGGCCCGATGACATCTTCCCGAAATCCCGAAAACGCAAAACAGAAAACCTGGCCGGTCCATCAAACACCTCCGACCGGCCCACTCCCCATGTCACGACCTTCTGGACCACCCCACCTCCCGCACCACCTCTGCCCCATCTTCCCGTCGTAGGCCCCCTGGCTCCGGTGCACCTTCTGCCGCCGGCCCCAGCGCGCCACCCGCCACCGCCCAATCCCCTCCCTGGCCCGACGCGCCCTCCCCAAACTACCCGTCGCCGCGCGCCCCTCCCCAAACCATCACCGCCGCTTGCGACCTCCCCGGAAATCTCGCCGCTGCGTGCGACTCCCCAAACCACCCGCCACCGCCCGCGCCCTCCCCGGATCCCCCTCCTGGCCGGATCCTGTGGCGGCCGCCGCAAGCCTCCATGAATCCCGCCGGCCCCCTCCCTTTGGTGTGCCCTTGATCCCGTCGTCACGCCCCAGATCCCACCGCCATGCCCTTGTCCCTCACCGCCGCCAGCCACCCCGATGTACACCAGATCCGCCCGCCGCCACCGACAGCCTCCTGCCAGGCGATTCACTGGTACCGCCGCCGCTGGACCCCCAACTTTTCCTGCCACCCAGGCCCGAACTTCTCCTTGCCTCCCAGCGGCCTCTCCGTACCTCGTCTGCCGGCCAAATTATGGATCGGAAGCCCATCCATGCTGCATCTCGCTTCCACGATCGCATGTATGCCTCTCCTCGCCTTCAAAGGCGTCGCCACCCACATGGAACCCCTGCTACCATGCATCGGCGACCATCCATCTCCAATCCTTGCACGCCGTAGCACTTGCATTTTCTATGCTCAAATGCCTACTGTCACTGCCTGCATCTTCGTCCTACAAAAAACTCTAGCAGTGTTTAATTCTTCTGATTTCTTGCAGCAGTTCAATGTATATATCACAAGAAGAAGAAACTAATAGTATGTTGCAGATGTTCTCTTTTGTGATTGTCGTAGACTTCCAACAATTTAGATGTGGGCAAGTCAAACAGAGTTCTCCTTGCTTCTGTTGATCTTCTTGGGTCATCAGGATTGTACACATTGGCAGGTCAAACAGAGTTCTTGTGGCAGGTCGAACAAAGATGCCCGTGGAGCCGTTTCGGCTAGTCGCTATTCCCATCTGCGACACATTATGTTCCTGCTATCACCACAAAAAACAAAGGGCAAACGAGACTCGGGTGCTAATCGCCATCCACCTCCTCAAGCACGTCTCTGCTTCCTGCTATGTCCATCGTGTTCGAGCAACCTCTCGCTCATATTCGTGTATGTCATTTCATAGCTTGGATTTTGTAACTTGTTAAGTTTATCGTGCAGAACATTCAGAAAAGATACGAAAAAAGTATGTTATGGACCTTGTAACTCCTTCCCCTTTTTCCATTCATGCATGTTCTTTCCCGTGATTTGATGTAAGGAAGTCTGTGTAAACCATATTGTTTACATACACCTAAAGAAGTATGTATTTTTTAAAGTAATCTGGAAGTTCAAATATTATTGTATATAGAGTTTAATCATTGTATTTTAGGAAGAATGCATCTTACTGTTAAAAATGATTAGAGAAAAAGCATTCATCAAAAAGAAGTTAGCAAGACAAATTTTGGGAGGTTCAAAATGTTAAATTCGCACAAAAAAAGAGTGCAGAAAAAGATGGGCACCGCAAAAAATGATACTAAACAAACAAATAATTTGAAGTTCAAATTTGCGGAGTTGGGTAGTTTAATAAATGAAAATTACAAAACAAAAGACTAGTCTGTAGGTTACACAGGCCCATGACAAGCTCGTAAATTTAAAATTGTCTTTTATGGTGAAAAATATCCTTTGATTTCCATTTTTACATAGAGAAACACGGAGCAAAAAAGACCACAACAAAAATTGATGCCATATTCTGTAATTTTACCCGTTTTATGTAGAGAAAGAGTTAGCAAAAAAAGACTAGTCTGCAGGTTGTTTCAACATAAGGTTATTATTCACCAATGCACCGCTTTCTCTTTGGGAGCAGAAAAAGAGAGAAGTTCATCATGGCAACCCAATGTGGTTCAATTTGTATATTAAAAGAAGATCCTAGAAGTTCAAAATTAAATAACGATGTGGTTCAATTTTTATTTAGTAAGAAATGATTTCCCTCGAGACTAAATAATCAAGCCACCAAGTTCACATTAATAATAATGAAGCATTTCAATATATTCAAAAAACTCAAGTTCTTCCCATTTTCTAGAAAAAGAAAAGTATGAAGTTCATTTGAAAAAATTGTTTGTACTTGTTTAAAAACCATATTTTTCTAAGATTGAAACTAAGAGGTGCTGTCAGATGTTGGGTTCTGGCAGACCCTTAAGGTTCGAACTCTGGGGTGCGCACGAAGATCTCCCCCCTACCGATCCACGTCTGATCTCCTCACGAGAATCTAAGCTAAACGATGAACAACACGAGGGACACAAGATTTATACTGGTTCGGGCCATCGTTGTGGTGTAATACCCTACTCCAGTGTGTGGTGTGGTGGATTGCCTCAGGGGTTGATGATGAACAATACAAAGGATGAACAGCCTCGCGAGAGGTGTTCTTGAGCTGGTGCGATGAACTACTTGGGTGAGCTCGATCGCCTATGGATCTAATGAGGACTCAATGAGATGCCCCCTACTGTGGTGGTGGCTATCCCTATTTATAGAGGCCCTGGCCCTCTTCCCAAATATTGAGCGGGAAGGGCGCTAACAACGACCATTTTGAAGGGGAACATCTAGTACAAGTTATCCTGACTAAAGTTGGTCTTCGGCTGCTAAAGGCACTGGCGATGATGCCATCTTGGGCTCCATGGTGACCTCCATCCTGCCGCTCTGCTGGTCTTGGTCTCGTTGCACTGAAATGGCAACCTTTGCCTGATGCCTTGGTACTCCACGCCTGTGCTTGCCCCCTTTGCACCAAAGAGGAAACAAGGACACTGCGTAGGCCAGCGCCCGCCTGATCTCGATCGTCATGGCTTGCGTTACGAGTACCTCACGAGGTACCCTGCCTTGATCTCTCCGCCTCCTTGCGAGTCTGCCTGGCGAGGCCGCTCTTGAGGAAGCCTCGTGTCGTCCGCCCCGCGAGGCTTGGCCCCTCGCGAGGGTCTTGAGTCTTGCGCTGACGAAGATGGGCCGTACTGGGCCACCACTTGAGCCACGCCACAGGCCGCAGGCAGACAAGTCTGGGGACCCCCGTTCCCAGAACGCCGACAGTAGCCCCCGGGCCCAAGGCGCGCTCGGACTTGGCTTAGCGGAGAAGCGAAGGGGCAAGTGCGGAGCGCCGCGGGCCCCATCAGCCTGCGGCCTTGGGCGCCGCGTGGCGGTTGATTGGACGTGGGCGCCTCCGCTTCCCCATGCTGCCTCGGCAACTGCCCAACTTGACAAGTCCCTGCATGCAGAAATGAGTCATGATTACCTGTGATCATGGAGGCCGACAGTTGGCCTCCTCCGGACTATAAGTACGGACGGGCGAGAGCCCCCGTAGTCCATCCCTTCCCGCTTTGCTCTTTCTTCCTTGCCCTTGCTCCACTTCACGCCAATGGCGCCGATCCGCCAGTTTTCAGCGGAGGAGAAAGAGAAGGCCCCCCGAGAGGGTCCTTACCTGCTTCCGCAGAAGAAGCGGCCGGTCCCCGGTTGCTGTGACGTGGTCGCATGGCAGGGAACGTCGAGGCCCTGGTACGAACGGTCGCCGCCTGGGTTTCCGCTGCCCTTGTACGCCCGGGCCGAGGGCCCTAGAGAAGAAGACGCCGAGCGGCACCGCCGGCACCGCTAGCGACACCGACGGGTCACGGAGGTGCGCGTTGTCACCCGTGGAGTCCACGCCGAGGGCTCCTCTCGCGAGCTTGTCCTCCACGCCGCTATGCCTCCACGCTCTTGGATTCGCCTTCCTCCCCCCTTCGCCTTCGAGATGTCGCCGAGTGGGTCTTTGGAGCTCTAGCTGCAGCATGCTGACTGCAGCACCCTTGCTACCGGAGTGGAGGTCGCGGTCGTCGCTTCGGGCAAGGTCTACATGACTCGGGGCTGGGGCGATACCGCCCGGGTCTGCCGGACAGGGGGTGCCCTTGTAATTCATCTTGAATACGATGGCACCTCCTTAATGTTCTTCAAGGTCTTTGACGCAGAAGGACGCCGACTGGAGTGCTGCCCCAAGGAAAGCGACCGGGGCATTGACGTGGCGAGGGACATGCCTGCCAACCGCTTCCCCAGCAGCTCCTCAGGCAGCAGCAGGAGAGCCGGAGAATCCAGCGACTCTCCCGAGCTTCACGTGACCCTGGAGACGAGCGATGACAGCTACGAGCCCCCAAGCTCGCGTCGTGCTCGGTGCAGGGCAGCTGTATCTGGCCGCTGACGCAGCTGATCTGGATGGGGTTGGCGTCGGTGCTTGGTGGCCCACTGTTGATGATGGCGTCTTCTGCGGAGGCGTGCATAGTTAGTGTTCCTTAGGATTAGCACCCTTTGTTCCCTGCGAGGAATCAAAGAAACACCCCGCGGGGGTATGTAAGGCGTCTGCCATGTCTTTTGTGGATATTATCCTTATTATGGAGCGATGCGAGATGCTTGTCATGTCTCGGCTCGGCTCCCCCTTTCTATCTTCACGAGGGCTTGGTGCTCTACGCTGACACGTCCCGGTCCCTAGGCAGGCTTCAGCCGTCGCTGGTATGCCAGGTCGCGATGCCGTGGTCAAGGCCAGGAGGTGAGCGGCCCAAGGTCCAGTAAGAGCCCCCGAGGCGCGATGCTCGGGAGGTCCCCTTTAGCGCTCAAGCAGCCTTCGCTGGGCAAGAAAGGAAGGCAACATCGCCGTGACAGAGCTGCACTAAGCGAGGGTTTGGCGTCGCGTTGATTTAGCTGTTGTTGAGGCGTGACTTATCTCATGAGCTTGGAGTAGTTCTTCGGCGAGGTGCCGGGCCGGCGCGCCGGCAGCTGGGGTGTCGCTGGGCCAGGCCCTCGTGAGCTTCTCCCCTCTTCCCCGCGATTTCCTTCATGCTCTACGTCCTCAGGTCCCGGCCCTCGAGCGAGCTCAGCCGCCGCTGGTATGACAGGTCGCGATGCCGTGGGTCAAGGCCAGGGGGTGGGGGCTGGAGAGCCAGTAAGAGCCCATGAGTCACGATGCTCAGGTGCCCCCCTTTTAACGCGCGAGCGGATCGTATGGGAGAGAGAGAGAGGGAGCTCACGATGCCTCCCATGCTATTCCTTAGGCGGATCCTGTACACCAGCACGAGGAAAACAAGGTCTGGCATTATGGTTGCCAGCCAGCCATTGGTTGCTCCGAGGGAGTTACTGAGGCACTGAGGGCCTGGTGAGGTAGCTCTATGCGGGGCTGCCACGGCCAGAGCTCGACCACTCAGATTTGTCAATATTGCAGGGACGGACCCACGCGCAAGCGTCGTGCCAGAGCGAGCGGCTCCAAAGGTACGTGTCAATCGAGCAGGCGATTATCTCAAGCAGGTTAAGCATGAAGAAGCAATCAACTTAGATAGATGCAGAGAAAGGCACACGCCACTGGGTCAGGCCCGAGCGGCTTGGGGATGATGCAGCCCGAGGGGCGCCCCCAACAAGGTAAGCTGAAGACATAAGCAAAATGGATACATGCCGCGGGGACAGACCCACACGACCTAGGAATGATGCAGCCCTGAGGGCGCTCCCAACTGAAACAAAACTTGAGAGAAGTCACCTGATACCATTGCAGACCGAGTGTTGGGGTAGCTGGCGGTGCGTGGTGAAGAAGCCAATCCTCACAGGCCCTCGGGGCTCCGAGCCTCGGGAGGCTCAGGAGGTCCGGGCGGCTCGGCGAGGTCCATCTACATTTGCTCTAGGAGCGTGCGATGCTTGGCCACCTAAGCTTCCAGAATGCTCCTCATCAGGCGCTGGTGGGCAGCAGCCGCGTTCGGCAGGCCGAGGGTCATGCGAACATAGCTGTGCGGTGGACCCGTGCAATGCCCCACGCGCGAAGGCCAGAAGCACTCCTGAGACGCGACTCGATTGAGCCCTGGGTAGTCGATGCAGACGCGCGGCCCGCCATCCTTGCCTGGATGGGGAGCTACACTATGCAGGATGTGGTTGCCGCGCATGACTCTCGAATCCTGCAAATCCTGAGCGACCTTGGTGATGAACTCCTGAGGGTTGGGCCCTCCTTGCCTTACGCCTTCCTGAGGAAAACGTGTCGCGAAGCACGTCTCCAAGTGGTGCCCGAGCGGCTCCCTCGTGATCTTGGCAAAGTTAGTGGCTCCCCAAGAGAGCGCCCCTAAGCCTTGCCCGAGGAGGGCGCCGAGCGCGCCTCCCTATGCGACGGAGGGTGGCGCCCCTTGGGTGGGCGCATGTCCGGATGTGGCGCCTCCGGAGGTACCTGCCTCCTGAGGCCTTGAGTCAGGTGATGTCTTCTTCTTCTTGGGAGCTGACTCAGGAAGGTTTCTACTCTTGCTGTCTGGGTCCTCGATTGACGCGGCTTGGAAGGCGAACTCGAGAGAGTACACCGCATCCTTCTCTTCACAGGGGACCGTGATGACTCCGCCACTTCCTGGCATCTTGAGAACGTTGTAGCCATGGTGAGTCACTGCCATGAACTTGGCCAGAGTGGGGTACCCGAGGATGGCATTGTATGGCAGGCGAATGTGGGCGACGTCAAAGTCAATAAGCTCGGTACGGTAGTTCTTGCGCTATCCAAAGGTGATA
Organism: Triticum dicoccoides; assembly: GCF_002162155.2. Taxonomy (NCBI): domain Eukaryota; kingdom Viridiplantae; phylum Streptophyta; class Magnoliopsida; order Poales; family Poaceae; genus Triticum; species Triticum dicoccoides. The sequence goes on along the minus strand of NC_041387.1, from coordinate 361,856,109 downwards.
GGGAAGCAGACCTGCCCTATCGGGACAGTGGAACTATTAGTGACTCCTGAGAAGGGCTTGGTTGGTTGAAGCTGATCGTATGGCACTTGAAGATTGTTGAACGTCTCGACGGACAGGACGTTGAGCCCTGCTCCGCCATCGATGAGGGTCCTGGTAATTTGCACATTGCTGATGACTGGGGTGCAGAGCATCGGGAGGACACCGGCCGTTGCCGCGCACTTGAGCTGATCCGCTGAGCTGAACGTGATGGCGTACGCAGACCACCTGACGGGGCACGTGGCCTCAAGCTTGGGGAGGACTGCATTCACTTCGCGAGCAAACTGCTTGAAGATGCGCTGAGAGGCTGGGGCCTGAGCACCGCCCAAGATGCAAGCGATTGCACATGGCTCCTGGAAGCCCCCAGCCCCCTCGTCCTGATGATGGTCTTCATTCCTTCTTGGCGGTGGTGGCAGAGGAGGAAGTCCTGCGTTGCCTTGCGGGCGATCCTCATGAGGTTGATCCCTCCAAGCCCCCTCGCGAGGCTGTTCCTGCCAGCGGTCCTCGCGAGGCCGGTCACGCCACCCTTGGCGAGGACCACGGTCATCCCATTGTCCTCCACCTCTTCCTCCGCCTCGGCCGTAGCCCCGATCGTTGCGCTCGGGGCGTCGACCAACACGGCCTTCTCGCACGGCCCCGAGCTCTTGGCATTCGTTGGTGTTGTGGGTGTGGAGATTGTGGTACACACACAGTACCGGCTGCCCTTGGACGACTCCGGCTGGTCCCTGCCGCGCTTCATGTCTGGCTCCGCCGCTAGCACAACTGATCCCTTGCGCTTCACATCCTTGGCCTTGGCTTTCTTCTCTTCTGGGTCTGCTGCTGGGAGCTCGAGAAGGGAGAGGCGTCCCTCCTCAGCCCTGGCGCACTTGGTTGCCAGGTTGAACAACTCCAATGACGTGCACAGATCTTCGTGGATTGCCAGCTCCTCCTTCATCTTGACGTCGCGGACGCCATCAGAGAATGCTGAGATGATGGCTTCCTCGGTTACCCTGGGAACCTTGAGCCGGGCATTGTTGAAGCGCTGGATGTACTTCTGCAAGGTCTCTCCGGGCTGCTGCTTGATGTGGCGCAGGTCACCCACGGCCGGCGGACGGTCGCGAGTGCCCTGAAAGTTGGCGATGAAGCGAGTGCGCATCTCATCCCAGGAGGAGATTGTGCCAGGAGCCAGGTTCAGGAGCCAGGTGCGGTCACCGTCCTTGAGTGCCATGGGAAACCAGTTCGCCATGGCCTTTTCGTCCCCGTTGGCGGTTTTGATGCCTAGCTCGTAGAGCTGTAGGAACTCCGCGGGGTCGGCAATGCTGTCATAGCGAGGGGGCAGGTCAGGTTTGAACTTGCCCTGCCAGACGACACTCCATAGCTCGATGGTGAGGGCACAGCAGCCTGCGGTGGCCACCAGAGCTCTCTGCTGATGCGGGGCTTGCTCCTGGGGATTCCCGCGCGCCGCTGCCTGGAACAGCGCGGGGTCTTGACGTGGTGGCGCAGGGATGCGGTCATGGTGCACTGATGCCAGGAGCACACGAGCACCTTCTTGGGGACGAGGGATTCCTTGGCAGCTCCTTTCTTGTCGCGCGGGCGTCGGACGCGGTGGATCTTGTCCTGGGGCCGCGCGCCTTGGAGCCAGGGCGCCTTCTTGGGGAGGAGGTGGCGGAGGCACCTCCTGATCTGCGCCTCCTGCGCAGGACGGAGGGCGAGGCAGCGAGAGGGACGATGCAGGGGAGCCCCCTACGGTGCCGACGAGCTCGGTGATGCGAGCGAGCCACTCCTCGTAGAGGTCGTCGATGAGATGGTAGTGCAGGAGCTCACGCGCCAGGAGCAACGCGGCGTGCGCGTCCGTGGGGGCGCGACAGGCATGGGATGACGAACCGGCTGGAGTCAGCGACGGGGTGGCGGTGCGGCCTTCCCGCCGCACCGAAGGATGCAGCGACGAGGCCTGCTGCTTGTTCCCCACCGGGCCGGTGGCAGCGTTGGCGGCAGGCGACGAGGAACGACGAGGACACCCACCGACAGGAGCTATCTGGGCGACGCGGGCGGCGAGAGCATCCTGACCCTCGGCGCGAGCCCGGCGAGCGTCAGCCATGGACACGACGGAAGATCGAATGCGAAACAGTGGAAGAAAGATTCCGGCGCACCCCTACCTGGCGCGGCAAATGTCAGATGTTGGGTTCCGGCAGACCCTTTTGGTTCGAACTCTGGGGTGCGCATGAAGATCTCCCCCCTATCAACCCACGTCCGATCTCCTCGCGAGAATCTAAGCTAAATGATGAACAACACGAGGGACACAAGATTTATACTGGTTCGGGCCATCGTTGTGGTGTAGTACCCTACTCTAGTGTGTGGTGTGGTGGATTGCCTCAGGGGCTGATGATGAACAATACAAAGGATGAACAGCCTCGCGAGAGGTGTTCTTGAGCTGATGCGATGAACTATTTGGGTGAGCTCTATCGCCTCTGGATCTAATGAGGACTTGATGAGATGCCCCCTACTGTGGTGGTGGCTATCCCTATTTATAGAGGCCCTGGCCCTCTTCCCAAATATTGAGCGGGAAGGGCGCCAACAACGACCATTTTGAAGGGGAACATCTAGTACAAGTTATCCTGACTAAAGTTGGTCTTCGGCTGCCAAAGGCACTAGCAATGACGCTGTCTTGGGCTCCACGGTGACCTCCATCCTGCCACTCTGCTGGTCTTGGTCTCGTTGCACTAAAATAGCAACCTTTGCCTGATGCCTTGGTACTCCACGCCTGTGCTTGCCCCCTTTGCACCAAAGAGGAAACAAGGACACTGCACAGGCCGGCGTCCGATCATCATGGCTTGCGTCACGAGTAGCTCGCGAGGTACCCTACCTTGATCTCTTTGCCTCCTCGCGAGTCTGCCTGGCGAAGCCTCTCCTGAGGAAGCCTCGTGTCGTCTGGCTCACGAGGCTTGGCCCCTCGCGAGGGTCTTGAGTCTTGCGCTGATGAAGATGGGCCGTACTGGGCCACCACTCGAGCCACGCTGCAGGCCGCAGGCAGGCAAGTCTGGGGACCCCCGTTCCTAGAATGCCGACAGGTGCAAATTAAAATAACAGAGAAGTTCAAAGTTTATAAAAAATTCAGATTTTTTGTCGTTAGAAAAGATAAAATGAAGAGGTTCAAATTAAAATAAAAGGAACAAGTAAAAGAAGTTTAGATATAAATTTCTTGTTTTTCAATAAACTAGATGTTCAAACTAAAATAACAAAGAGGTTTGATATTTATTAGAAAAATCTAGGATTTACCTTTTTAAGAAAGTCAAATATCCGTTATCATTAAAGTATCAATCATGAAGTTTAAAATAAAAAAAAGACAAATTCAATGTTTATTCTAAATCAAACACAATTCTTTACTCAAAAAATAACATATGTGTAGTTCAACTTAAAATAACATAGAAGTTCAAACTATATTAAAACCTAGGATTTAGAAGCTCAAAAAACAAAAAACAAAAACAAAAAACAATGCCATTTTGGGCATTCCCCCCCATACCAAAGATTAAAACCAAGAAGTTCAATTTAAAAAGACGGAGGAGTTCAATGTATTTAAAAAAAATAAAAAGGCAAAGTCAAAAAGTTTTGTTGCTAGAAGTTCAAGTGCTCGGCCTGAGAAAGTTCAAAAGTTCTTGTGAGAGGTTGAACAAAAATACATGACAGAAGTTCAAGGTGAAAACAACAGGAAGTTAAACTACTACACAAAATGCATTTCAGATAAGAATATATAAGCATAGAAAACTAAAAGCTTCAAAGGTTTGTTTCAAGAAGTTCGCGTGCTCCTCCCGGTGAAGTTCGAGATCTCTAGTGCGATACGTCCAACCTTCAATTACATGTTAAAAAGAAGGAAAACCGATGTTGTTTTTGCCATTTTTAATACTGCTCTCAAACGACAATGAATTTGTGACGGTTGTCTTGATGAAAAATTTAGTTGCTCCAAGTTCAAGTGACCTGCCCGGGAAAGTCCAAAAAAGGATTTTCCCCATTACTAACAAATAAAAATAAGAAGGTCAAATTTAAAAAATGGTGAAGTTCGATGTCTATAAGAAATGCAGATTTTTCTCATAATTTTTCCCGTTACTAAGGAAAAAACCAAGAAATTCAGTTTGAAAATATCCAAGAAGTTGTACGATGTTTATTACAAAACTAGCTTTTTTTCTTTTACAAATGAAAAATATCAAGAAGTCCAAATTGAAAAAACCAAGAAGTTCAATTTTAAAAATACAATATTTCAATGTATATGAAAAAATGGATTTTCCTTGATAATAAATAATAAACCAAGAAGTTCAATTTCAAAAAATGGAGCAGTTCAATATGTATCACAAAAACTTAAAATTTTCCCATTGCTAACGAATAAACCAAGAAGTTCAGTTCGAAATAGCGAAGTATTTGTATAATGTTTATTACAAAACTAAGATTTTTTCCGTATAAAAATCGAATGCAATTCTTTACTCAAAATATAAAAAGGTGAAGTTCAAATTAAAATAACAGAGAAGTTCAGAGTTTATTAGAACCTAGGATTTACCTGTTGAAAAAATAAAAAACACAACGCCATTTTTGCACTTTTAAAAACAACTCATAAACGAAAAGAATGGTTGCTAGAAGTTCAATTGCTCGCCGAGGAAAAGTTCAAAAAATTCTTGTGAGAGAGGTTCACCGTGTATTTAGATGTCCAAAATAAATAAAAAATATGTTGTTTTCTGTGTTTTAAAATAATTCTCTCAAACCAGAGAGAAGTTCAAAAGTGATAACAACCGGAAGTTCACGTACTACATGGTGTGTATTTCATATAAGAAAAATACAAATAAAGTGAAACAGAGTGAAGTTCAAACAGACATGCCCCAGAAGTTCAACTACTTCGCGTAGTGCGAAAAACAACACGTCAAATAATAGCATGTCAAAAATAGAGTGAAGTTCAAACAGACATGCCCGAGAAGTTCAACTACTTCACGCAGTGCATTTCCATTCATGATGAAGGCAGAAATCATGATCTTGTCATTTTCTAAGTTACTTCAAAACGACACGAATATCATTTGTGTAAGTTCAAGTCCTCAGTTGGAGAACGTTAAAAAATTATTGTGAGAAAGGTTTGTACAAAAGGAAAATCACTTGTGTAACACTAACGAATGGATGAGAAAAACTACAAACGAAAATACGTCACAGAAGTTCAACGTGAAAACAGCAGGAAGTTCAACTACTACACTGAATGAATTTCACATGAAAAACTTTTAAAACCGTCGCGAGTATGAAAAAATGATCAGCACGGGAAAGTTGCGTGTCTACAACAGCTTTCCATCGGTATCACTTGCTCAATTCCGGTGAGTGGATGGAGAGCTACGAGCAGTGGATGGGTGACCTTCCGAGAAGTTTGACCACTTAGTGCGATTTGACTTGAGATTAAGCATATTGACCCGAGATTAAGCCGCAGTGACCCGAGATTAAGAAAAAAAAATTGAAAAAAATTGAAAAAAAATTCTGAAAAAATATTTGAAAAATTTGTGAGTAATGGCGCACTTCTATGTGGTGCGCCATTACTAAGTTAGATAGTAATGGCGCACCATGGGCTATACTAATGGCGCACTGCCTGGTGCGCCATTAGTAAAAAATTCTAATGGCGTGGTGCTAGTGGCGCACCTGTAGTGCGCCATTAGTAGGCAAAATAGGTGCGCCACTAGCAGGCCTTTTCCTAGTAGTGGCGCGCGCTACCCTGATCAGGTAGGCGGACATAAACTTTGTGTGCCCATTGTTGTTATATGGATCCGGGTCCCCGTGTGGGATCATTTATGTTTTGGCCACGACGGTGGTCATTGTGTCTTTGGTAGACACGGGGCCACCCAGGATTTAGCGCAAAGGGGAGTTGGTCAGAGTGGCTGAGAGTGTGTCATGGCAGTAGGACGGTTTTGTTGGAACGCCGTTGGTCCATCCGAATGGGAGTGCAAGGCCATGGGTTCCGTAGTGTGGGTACAATGTACTAACCTCTGCAGAGTGTATATTAAATCTATCGATAGCCGCGCCCGTGGATAAGGGCCCAGTTCGTATCGGTCACACTGTGTGTCAACAGTAATAAGGATAATGTGCTTAATAACAACCTCGGTTCGAGGATGAGATAAGTTGGTTGGGATCGCCGGAAAGATCACCGTTTGTGACCAAGTGTTGGTCGTTGTTGTGATCGCCGTAAGGATCATGGTTTGAGACCAAATATTGGTCGTGGTTGTGATCGCCGTAAGGATCACGGTTTGAGACCAAATATTGGTCGTGGTTGTGATCGCCGGAAGGATCACGAGATGTCTCTAGGCTGGTACGTTTGTGATCCCCTGGTATCGAGGATACCGAGTTGTTGTATATTCGTGATGTTGTGCGAGAGTCGTGGGTAAAAATCAAGCTCCTTGTGGTCTTTTAATGATTACTATGGTATTGTTTATACCAAGCTTGATTTGATCCTGAGATGATCGTGTGATGTGCGAGGTTGGTAAGTGATGCATGTGTTGGTTACGAGGTAGCCCGAGAAGAATAAGTGGTGCATATAGTGTCATCATGTTGGATGCTAGTATCGTCAGATTCATATGTTCATGCCATGCTCATATAGTTCTAAGTCGTATCATGTTTATGTTGGTCATGCCATGTTATTCTGATGATCTCATGATAATTCATGTTTAACCTGTAATTGCCATGCTGTTGTCTGCCTTGAATGCTTCTGGTTATTGTGAGCTTGCAAGTACATTCAATGTACTGACCTGGTGTGTCAGGGCAGTTTGCAGGTCATGCCGGATTTGATTGCTTGCTTGTCGTGGTTTCCGTTCGTGCGAGCTAGGATAAGCGTTCCAGCCAGAGTCCCTGCAGAGTGGAGTTCACCACCTTCATCGTTATTCCGCTGCTAGAAGATTTCTGCTGCTTCAAGTTGTTCCGCTACTAGCATAGAGAAAGTGTAGTATCGCAGACGTAGTGTCGCCGTGCCGATGTGATTCTTTGTAACATCAGACCCGTGTATTATTATTCTTGTAATAAGAGCTGATTTGTTCTATGCTAAGCAGTGTTGTATTCCAGATGACTTCTCCTTGATCTCTGGGCTGGAATACGAGGCGTTCCAGTTTCTCTGAGCCGGGGTGCCACAGGTTTGGTATCAGAGCAGGTCTAGCTTTAGAACGCCCTAGTTAGCACGAGCGGTAGAAACCGGTAGAAATCGGTAGTATAGAGTCAGGCTTGATGATTGCATTTGGTTGCTGCATTTGTTTGTTGCATAGCATGCATATAGCCTTATTATTTGATTCTAATGTTTTATCTGGTGAGTGTAGCTGGCATCGGTTCGGATCCACTACAGCTCAACCTTTGCATTCCTCCAGTTCCTTTTTTTCTTTCGGTGTTTGGTTTCATTTCTATCCCAGCAGAGTGATGCCAAGTGATCCCGACACTGTTTGCAAAAATGGTGCTCGGGTATTGCGCCGATGTATTTACTTCAGTCCCGTCTATCATTTCGGTGATGGACATGTTTCTATCCCGAATCATTCTTTTTGTCGTGTTGGCAATTCTTAATTATCTTAGTAATCAAGGAAGGGCAATGTCAGCAGCCTCAGTTTTTCCCCGCAATCCTATTTCTTGGATGAGTACGGATCTTTTTCCATCCGCTTGATAATAATGTGGTTGCGACCTTCGTGTCCCACTGCATGATTACCGAGTACGTCCTTACCTCCGAGCTAGTTTAGGTTGCCACCTGGCTAAGCTAGCACTCGGTGTAGCGTTGTTCACACCAACTCTTCCACACATTTATTCATCCTCGTTTACATCATCATAGCATGTTAGATCGTAGTACCGGAGATTTCGCGAAATTTGTGTGCTTAAGTAGGCATGCATATTGTGTGACTAGCAGTAATATGTGACATTGATTGTGTGTTAATTGATTGTTGTTGTGTGTTTTTGTTTAGTTGAGTTTTCTTTTGCTTCTTTCTTTTCGGGCCCGGTGTTACATTATTTTTTCCCTATAAAGAATTTCTCATCCACCGACACCGGACTCAAAGAAGCAATAAGGATTTGAAATATTTGAAAGAAGCTCGGCTAGACATTATGGTCTACCCAGTCAACTGCATTATGGCATTAACATCTGTTCAGGATACCAATGATGTATTGGATTGACTATCAGCATCAAGTCTACACCAGTACAAATCCTCACAACAGTTATGATCCAGCCAGCAGAAAGACAAGTCAGGTACAAGACCAACGGTATATTTTCAAACAGAGGTATGGATCATATACAAAGTTTTGGCTCAAAAATGCATGATGCTTGAAATATGTTATCATTTGAAATGAAGTCAGAGTGTGATATGATCAACGAGGATAGTCAAACAATTTTCCTCATGCAAATAATCAGCCTCAGAATATTATGGGCATGCGTATGGGTTTCAGTCTACATAACAGTATGAAGTTTTGGATATAAGAAACCCAGTACTCTTCCACATGCTATTGGAAGAAATTTATGATACAAGGCTCCTCAATATTCCTCAGCATGATATGTGAACAATTTCTGGCCCACGATACCCTGTCTTTCACAGCAAGATACCTCGGTAAAGGCTTCTGACAGACGGAAATGATTTTTTCTCAACAAGAAAACCCGAGGAGAAGCTTCTCAAGTACAGAACTCAGGCTTCTCCAGCACAATAATTAGACCAAGCTTTGTGTGTAAGCTATAGATCCTTCTTCTGCACGATACCCAGACAAAAGCTTTGAGCAGAAGTTAGCAAGTCTTCCTCAACAAACTACTCGGACTACTTCTCTCATAAGCTACCCAGTCCACGTCAGTACCAGAATATTGCACCATCCTTAGAGATTATATGATGAGTTTCCGATGTATGGCAGTACTACTCAAGGACCAGACTTGCAATAATTTTGTCAGAGGTAAAATTCAGTCAAAACCTATGCCTACCGCAAGGATCGAGTGATCGGTGGCATATCCTTCTTATATATGGTGAGCATGTATCCCAAGTCATATCAGTAACTCATAGTGATGCGACAGTGATCCAACAGATATACCTAAGGAAAGTAAGGATTCAACAACCTCCCCAGTCAGGCAAAGGAAAATAAGCAGAGATACATCTCCTGAATTGCAAGGATCGACAAGATCTGGAGATGACATCAAAGAATCCACAGTCTTGACAATGGTCATCAAGGTCATTATTCCCGCAACAGACAAGGCGATATCATGAAATCTTGTCACCTTCTTGTATGATTTGCCTCAGCGAGGAGCTCCGTATAAGCTACAAACCCTGGGTATATGTCATATGTGTGCGGACCCAGGTCAGAAAACAAGCACAAGGAATAATGCCAAAAATATTGCACTAATTGCATTCATGGTCATACGAAGAATCAAGGACAAGTGTGGCCAAGATATTTCAATATGGTATCCCGACAAAGAAAATCATGACCATAAAAAGGATGAGACTGACAGCAAAGGTATGAGGATTTTTGCACGACCATCAGGGTCCGGATACCCAAATCAATTGGAGGCCATAACTCCATATGGATCCACAAAGGCATACTCTCAGCGACCTACTATTTATACAAGGATTTTCATATCCCGCTGACCCGCTTGACATGGTTAGTGTGGAATATCCAAGTCTGTTCTGCTAGATCCAAGATTCCTATGCAAACTCTGTTGGGGAACGTAGCAATAATTCAAAATTTTCTATGCATCACCAAGATCAATCTATGGGGATTCTAGCAACAAGAGAGGGAGAGGATGAGCATCTTCATACCCTTGAAGATCGTGATGCGGAAGCATTACAAGAATGCGAATGAGGGAGTCGTACACGCGGCGATTCAAATCGCGGAAGATCCGATCTAACGCCGAACGGACAACGCCTCCATGTTCAACACACATACAACCCGGGGACGTCTCCCCCTTATGGATCCAGCAAGGGGAGAGGGGAAGTTGAGGTAGAGCTCTGGTAGCACGACGGCATGGTGGTGGAGCTTGCACTTCTCCCGCAGGGCTTCGCCAAGCACTACTGAGGAGGAGGTGGAGTTGGATAGGGGGAGGGCTGCGCTAGGGGTAAGGGGTGAAACTCCCATGCGCCTCCCCACTATATATAGGGGTGTAGGGGGCTGGTTTCTTGCCCTCCATGTCCATTGGGGCGTTGACAAAGGTGGGAGGAAAGAAATCCCATCATTTCCTTCCCCATTGATTGTTATCCCCCCTTTTTAGGGATCTTGATCTTATCCCTTCGGGATGTGATCTTATTCCTTCTAAGGGGGGGATCTTGGTGCGCCTTGACCAAGGGTGTGGGTCCCCCCATGCAGGTGGGCCCCACTCTAGAACCTTCTAGAACCTTCCCGGTACAATACCGAAAAATCCGGAACATTTTCCGGTGGCCAAAATAGGACTTCCCATATATAAATCTTTACCTCTGGACCATTCAGGAACTCCTCGTGACATCCAGGATCTCATCTGGGACTCCAAACAACATTCGGTAACTGCACACTAATTCCCATAACAACTCTAGAGTCACCGAACCTTAAGTGTGTAGACCCTACGGGTTGGGGAATCATGCAGACATGACCGAGACAGCTCTCTGGCCAATAACCAACAACGGGATCTGGATACCCATGTTGGCTCCCACATGTTCCATGATGATCTCATCGGATGAACCATGATGTCAAGGATTCAAGCAACCCCGTCTACAATTCCATTTGTCAATCGGTACGTTACTTGCCCGAGATTCGATCATCACTATCCCAATACCTCGTTCAATCTTGTTACCGGCAAATCACTTTACTCGTTCCGTAATGCGTGATCCCATGACTAAATAATTAGTCACATTGAGCTCATTATGAAGATGCATTACCGAGTGGGACCAGAGATACCTCTCCATCACACGGAGTGACAAATCCTAGTCTTGATTCATGCCAACCCAACAGAAACTTTCGGAGATACCCGTAGTGCACCTTTATAGCCACCCAGTTACGTTGTGACGTTTGGCACACCCAAAGCATTCCTACGGTATCCGTGAGTTGCACAATCTTATGGTTTAAGGAAATGATACTTGACATTAGAAAATCTTTTACCAAACGAACTACACGATCTTGTGCTATGCTTAGGATTGGGTCTTGTCCATCACATCATTCTCCTAATGATGTGATCCCTTTATCAATGACATCCAATGTCCATGCTCAGGAAACCATAACCATCTATTGATCAACAAGCTAGTCAACTAGAGGCTCACTAGGGACATGTTGTGGTCTATGTATTCACACATGTATTACGGTTTCCAGTTAATACAATTATAGCATGAACAATAGACAATTATCATGAATAAGGAAATATAATAATAACCATTTTATTATTGCCTCTAGGGCATATTTCCAATAGTCTTGCACTTGCACTAGAGTCAATAATCTAGTTCACATCACTATGTGATTGTAATGAATCCGACACCCATTGGGTTTGATCATATCTCGCTTGTGAGAGAGGTTATTAGTCAACGGGTCTGAATCTTTCAGATCCGTGCGGGCTTTACAAATCTCTATGTCATCTCCTAGATGCAGCTACCACGCGCTATTTGGAACTATTCCAAATAACTGCTCTACTATACGAATCCGGTCTACTACCCAGAGTCATCCAGATTAGTGTCAATGTTTGCATCGGCGTAGCCCTTTACGACGAACTCTTTTACCACCTCCATAATCGAGAAAATTCCTTAGTCCACTAGTTACTAAGGATAACCTTGACCACTGTCCTGTGATCCATTCCTGGATCACACTTGTACCCCTTGACTGACTCATGGCAAGGCACACTTTAGGTGTGGTACACAACATAGCATACTGTGGAGCCTACGTCTAAAGCATGGGGGACGACCTTCGTCATTTCTCTCTCTTCTGCCGTGGTCAGGTCTTGAGTCTTACTCAATACTCACACCTTATAACACAGCCAAGAACTCCTTCTTTGCCGATCTATTTTGAACTCCTTCAAAATCTTGTCATGGTGTGTACTCATTTGAAAGTACTATCAAGCAATTTTGATCTATCCTTATAGATCTTGATGCTTAATGTTCAAGTAGCTTAATCCAGGTTTTCCATTGAAAAACGCTTTCCAAATAACCCTATATGCTTTCCAGAAATTCTACATCATTTCCGATCAACAATATGTCAACAACATATACTCCTCAGAAATGCTATAGTGCTCCCACTCACTTCTTTGGAAATACAAGTTTCTCATAAGCTTTGTATAAACCCAAAATCTTTGATCATCTCATCAAAGCGTATATTCCAACTCCGAGATGCTTACTCCAGTCCTTAGAAGGATTGCTGGAGCTTTGCATACTTGTTAGCATCTTTTAGGATTGACAAAACCTTCTGGTTGTATCACATACAACCTTTCCTCAAGAAAATCATTGAAGAAACAATGTTTTGACATCCTATCTACAAGATTTCTTAAACAATGCAGGAACTGCTAATATAATTTCCATAGACTCTTAGGATCGCTATGAGTGAGAAAGTCTCATCGTAGTCAACTCCTTGAACTTGTCGGAAAACATCTTAGCGATAAGTCGAGCTTTCTTAATGGTGACACTTACCATCATTGTCCGTCTTCCCTTTTAAAATCCATATGTACCCAACAGCCTTATGACCATCAGGTAGTTCTTCCAAAGTCTACACTTTGTTTTATACATGGATCCTCTGTCGAATTTTATGGCCTCGAGCCATTTGTCGGAATCCGGGCGTACCATCGCTTCTCCACATCTCGTAGGTTCATTGTTGTCTGGCAACATTACCTCCAAGACAAGATTACCGTACCACTCCGAAGCAGTACATGTCCTTGTCGACCTATGAGGTTTGGTAGTGACTTGATCCGAAGTTTCATGATCACTATCATCAGCTTCCACTTCAACTGGTGTAGGCGCCACAGGAACAACTTCCTATGCCCTCCTACAGATTGGTTGAAGTGATGGTTCAATAACCTCATCAAGTCTCCACCATCCTCCCACTCAATTCTTTCAAGAGAAACTTTTCCTCGAGAAAGGACCCGTTTCTAGAAACAATCCCTTTTGCTTCCAGATCTGAAATAGGAGGTATACCCAACTGTTTTGGGTGTCCTATTAAGATGCATTTATCCGCTTTGGGTTTGAGCTTATTAGGCTAAAACTTTTCCACATAAGCTTCGCAGTCCCAAACTTTTAAGAAATGTCAGCTGAGGTTTCTCTAAACCATAGTTCATACGTTGTCATCTCAACGCAATTACGTGGTGCCCTATTTGAAGTGAATGCGGTTGTCTCTAATGCCTAACCCATAAACGATAGTGGTAATTCGATAAGAGACATCATGGTATGCACCATATCCAATAAGGTGCAGCTATGATGTTCGGACACACCATCACACTATGGTGTTCCAGGCGGTATTAGTTGTGAAACAATTTCCACAATGTCTTAATTGTATACCAAACTCATAACTCAGATACTCATCTCTCTGATCATATCATAGACATTTTATCATCTTGTCATGATGATTTTCAACTTCACTTTGAAATTGCTTGAACCTTTCAATAATCCAGACTTGTGTTTCATCAAGTAAATATACTCAGCATCTACTCAAATCATCTGCGAAGTAAGAACATAATGATATCCACTGCATGCCTCAACACTCATTGGACTGCATACATCAAAATGTATTACTTCCAACAAGTTGCTTTGTTGTTCCATCTTACTGAAAACGAGGCTTTTCAGTCATCTTGCCCATGTGGTATGATTTGCATGTCTCAAGTGATTCAAAATCAAGTGAGTCCAAATGACCCATCTGCATGGAGTTTCTTCATGCGTACATACTAATAGACATGGTTCGCATGTCTCAAACTTTTCAAAAAACGAGTGAGTCCAAAAGATCCATCAACATGGAGCTTCTTCATGCGTTTATACCAATATGACTCAAATCGCAGTGCCACAAGTAGGTGGTACTATCATTACTATCTTATATCTTTTGCCATGAACATGTGTATCACTACGATCGAGATTCAATAAACCATTCATTTTAGGTGCAAGACCATTGAAGGTATTATTCAAATAAATAGAGTAACCATTATTCTCCTTAAATGAACAACCGTATTGCGATAAACATAATCCAATCATGTCTATGCTCAACGCAAACACCAAATAACAATTATTTAGGTTTAACACCAATCCCGATGGTAGAGGGAGCGTGCGATGTTTGATAATATCAACCTTGGAAATACTTCCAACACATATCGTCACCTCGCCTTCAGCTAGTCTCCATTTATTCCGTAGCCTTTTATTTTGAGTTACTAGCACTTAGCAACCGAACCGGTATCTATTACCCTGGTGCTACTAGGAGTACTAGTAAAGTACACATTAATATAATGTATATCCAATATACTTCTGTCGACCTTGCCAGCCTTCTCATCTACCAAGTATCTAGGGTAGTTCTGCTTCAGTAACCGTTCCCCTCATTACAGAAGCACTTAGTCTCGGGTTTGGGTTCAAACTATGGGTTTCTTCACTAGAGCAGCAACTGATTTGCCGTTTCATGAAGTATCCCTTCTTGCCCTTGACCTTCTTGAAACTAGTGGTTTCACTAACCATCAACAATTGATGCTCATTCTCGATTTCTACTTTCGCGGTGTCAAACATCGCGAATAGCTCAAGGATCATCATATCTATCCCTGATATGTTGTAGTTCATCACGAAGCTCTAGTAGCTTGGTGGCAATGACTTTGGAGAACCATCACTATCTCTTAAGGAAGATTAACTCCCACTCGATTCAAGTGACTGTAGTACTCAGACAATCTGAGCACATGCTCAACGATTGAGCTTTTCTCCCTTAGTTTACAGGCTTAAGAAACTCGTCAGAGGTCTCATACCTCTTGACATGGGCACGAGCCTGAAATCCCAATTTCAGCCCTTTGAACATCTCATATGTTCTGCGTGTTTCTAAATCGTCTTCGGCGCCTCAATTCTAAACCGTTTAACATTACTGAACTATCATGTAGTCATCAAAAAGTGTATGTCAGATGTTCGCAACATCCACAGACGACGTTCGAGGTTCAACACACCAAGCGGTGCATTAAGGACATAATCCTTCTGCGTAGCAATGTGGACAATCCTCAGTTTACGGACCTAGTCCGAATAAATGCTACTATCAACTTTCAACTAAATTTTCTCTAGGAACATATCTAAAACAGTAGAACTAAAGCGCAAGTTATGACATAATTTGCAAAGACCTTTTGACTATGTTCATGATAATTAAGTTCATCTAATTTAATGAACTCCCACTCAGATGGACATCCCTCTAGTCATCTAAGTGATACATGATCCGAGTCAACTAGGCCGTGTCCGATCATCACGTGAGATGGACTAGTCATCATCGGTGAACATCTTCATGTTGATCGTATCTGCTATACCACTCATGTTCGACCTTTCGGTCTCTTGTGTTCCGAGGCCATGTCTGTACATGCTAGGCTCGTCAAGTCAACCTAAGTGTTTTGCTTGTGTAAATCTGGCTTACACCCGTTGTATTCGAACGTTAGAATCTATCACACCCGATCATCACGTGGTGCTTCCAAACAACGAACCTTCGCAACGGTGCACAGTAGGGGGGACACTTTCTTGAAATTTTAGCGAGGGATCATCTTATTTATGCTACCGTCATTCTAAGCAAATAAGATGTAAAAACATGATAAACATCACATGCAATCAAATAGTGACATGATATGGCCAATATCATTTTGCTCCTTTTGATCTCCATCTTCGGGGCGCCATGATCATCATCGTCACCGGCATGACACCATGATCTCCATCATCATGATCTCCATCATCGTGTCTTCATGAAGTTGTCTTGGCAACTATTACTTCTACTACTATGTCTAACAGTTTAGCAATAAACTAAAGTAATTACATGGCGTTATTCAATGACACACAGGTCATACAATAAATTATGACAACTCCTATGGCTCCGGCCGGTTGTCATACTCATCGACATGAAAGTCGTGATTCCTATTACAAGAACATGATCAATCTCATGCATCACATATATATCATTCATCACATCCTTTTGTCCATATCACATCACACGGCATATGTTGCAAGAACAAGTTAGAAGTCCTCTAATTGTTGTTGCAAGTTTTTACGTGGATGCTATAGGTTTCTAGGAAGAACGTTCCTTACCTACGCCAAAACCACAACGTGATATGCCAATTGCTATTTACCCTTTATAAGGACCCTTTTCATCGAATCTGATCCGACTAAAGTGGGAGAGACAGACATCCCCTAGCCACCTTATGCAACTAGTGGATGTCAGTCGGTGGAACCTGTCTCACGTAAGCATACGTGTAAGGTCGGTCTGGGCCCCTTCATTCCATGATGCCGCTGAATCAAGATAATACTAGTAACAACAAATAAATTGACAAAATCGACGCCCACAACAACTTGTGTACTACTCGTGCATAGAATCTACGCAATAGACCTAGCTCATGATACCACTGTTGGGGAACGTAGCAATAATTCAATTTTTTTTACGCATCACCAAGATCAATCTATGGAGATTCTAGCAACAAGAGAGGGAGAGGATGAACATATTCATACCCTTAAAGATCGCGATGTGGAAGCATTACAAGAACACGGATGAGGGAGTCGTACTCGCGGCGATTCAAATCGCGGAAGATCCGATCTAACGCCGAACGGACGACGCCTCCGCGTTCAACACATGTATAGCCCGGGGATGTATCCTCCTTCTTGATAAAGCAAGGGGAGAGGAGAAGTTGAGGGAGAGCTCTGGCAGCACGACGGTGTGGTGGTGGAGCTTGCAGTTCTCCGGCAGGGCTTCGCCAAGCACTACCGTGGAGGAGGTGGAGTTGGATAGGGGGAGGGCTGCGCCAGGGGCAAGGGGTGAAGCTCCCATGTGACTCCCCACTATATATAGGGGTGGAGGGGGCTGGTTTCTTGCCCTCCAAGTCCATTGGAGCATTGACAAAGGTGGGAGGAAAGAAATCCCATCATTTCCTTCCCCATCGATTGTTATCCCCCCTTTTTAGGGATCTTGATCTTATCCCTTCGGGATATGATCTTATTCCTTCTAAGAGGGGATCTTGGTGCGCCTTGACCAGGGATGTGGGGCCTTGCCCCCACTACTCACGTTCATGTGGGTCCCCCCATGCAGGTGGGCCCCACTCTGGAACCTTCTAGAACCTTCCCGGTACAATACCGAAAATTTTCCGGTGGCCACAATAGGACTTCCCATATATAAATCTTTACCTCCGGACCATTTCGGAGCTCCTCGT
Source organism: Triticum dicoccoides (assembly GCF_002162155.2). Taxonomy (NCBI): domain Eukaryota; kingdom Viridiplantae; phylum Streptophyta; class Magnoliopsida; order Poales; family Poaceae; genus Triticum; species Triticum dicoccoides. The sequence goes on along the minus strand of NC_041387.1, from coordinate 361,838,804 downwards.
GATGTCCGGGATCTCATACGGGACTCCGAACAACATTCGGTAACTACACACGAATTCCCATAACAACTCTAGCGTCACCAAAGCTTAAGTGTGTAGACCCTACGGGTTCGGGAATCATGCAGACATGACCGAGACAGCTCTTCTGCCAATAACCAACAGCGGGATCTGGATACCCATGTTGGCTCCCACATGTTCCACGATGATCTCATCGGATGAACCACGATGTCAAGGATTCAAGCAATCCCGTATACAATTCCCTTTGTCAATCGGTACGTTACTTGCCCGAGATTCGATCGTCGGTATCCCAATACCTCGTTCAATCTCGTTACCGGCAAGTCACTTTACTCATTCCATAATGCATGATCCCGTGACTAAATACTTAGTCACATTGAGCTCATTATGACGATGCATTACCGAGTGGGCCCAGAGATACCTCTCCATCACACGGAGTGACAAATCCCAGTCTCGATTCGTGCCAACCCAACAGACACTTTTGAAAATACCCGTAGTGCACCTTTATAGCCACCCAATTACGTTGTGACGTTTGGCACACCCAAAGAATTCCTACGGTATTCGGGAGTTGCACAATCTCATGGTCTAAGGAAATGATACTTGACATTGGAAAAGCTTTTAGCAAACGAACTACACGATCTTGTGCTATGCTTAGGATTGGGTCTTCTCCATCACATCATTCTCCTAATGATGTGATCCTGTTATCAGTGACATCCAATGTCCATGGTCAGGAAACCATAACCATCTAATGATCAACGAGCTAGTCAGCTAGAGGCTCACTAGGGATATGTAATGGTCTATGTATTCACACATGTATTAAGGTTTCCAGTTAATACAATTATAGCATGAACAATAGACAATTATCATGAACAAGGAAATATAATAATAATCATTTTATTATTGCCTCTAGGGCATATTTCCAACAAACTCAGCAGTCTGACCTCAGCGGCAGTGTTAAAGCATATCACAGCCTATTACCACAGATGGGTATACCAACAAAATGAGAAAAATCAAAAGCCGAACAATCAGCTCAGACCCAGTATCCTCACTGACGGAATCAAGTACATGGTCAGTCTATCAGGAAAAGCATTTGTCCGTCAGCCCCTGTCGGTCCAATCTCATGATGTAAATATTTGAGGTATGACACATCTATAACTCCACACACCATTATATTGCTCACGACAGAAGGCAGTCAAGTCATTGGTGCATATCTCATGCTTGAGCTAAAGAAATAAATCAAGATAAATCAGTGCCACCTGTGAGCAGTCAGATCCCATCAGAAGATGGCCAAGATAATTCTCAGCATTGATTGAAACCACAAGGCCTGCATTTATTTCAAGCAACCCCATGACAGAAGTAAAAAGGTTTTCATGATCAAAAGAAAATTTATGCTCAGATCCAGTAGACATCACCAGATATGAGAAAATTCACGTCAGTAAAAGGATTTGGAATGTGAGCAGAAACCCGTCAGAATTTGGCGAAAGGTGAAGCAAGATCACCCCACAGCAAGGTAAGTGGATGTTATGAAATTCTTGGGGGAACAATAAATAAAGGAATAAGGATACCCGAGTTGGAAACGATGTCCTCAAGTCATACTTATTCCCTAAGCAATCGAATCTTGAGGACGAGATTTCTTTAAGGGGGTAAGAGTTGTAACAGGCTGGATTTTGGCCCTTTTTTCTTCTTCTGATTTATTTGGTTTTTTCTCTGTTTTTCTTTTTGGAGTGGTTCCGTGGCCTTGCCACCTAGGAAATCATCCTCATTCCCCCTCCCAAGTGGCTCATCATTCTCAAAACCTTGCCAAGATCATGTCCCTTCACTCCTTGACCAAACCCTAAAATCTTTTTCTAGGGAAAATTCCTTTTTCATTAAAGGAATAACCCTATCTACCCTAGCTTGAGAAGCAACCTTTATTTCTGTCCATCCAAAAATCCCCAAATAATTCTCATAATTCCTTTGGGTCATATATAGCTCAAATATGCCCAAACATTGCCTTGGACAGTTCAAAAATAATTCCCCAATAATTATTCGTCCTTTTTGCCCTAAATGGCACTTTGTGAAGGAAGTGTCATATATATTTTTCCTAGTGGCTCCCAACCTTTTTGGGCATGTTTATATGTCCAAATAATTGCCTGATGCACAAGTTCAAATTTATTTGCCTAGTCAATCTTCCTCGGTGAATTTTCAAAGTTTCTGTCAGACAGAAGGCTTTGTGAAGGAAGTACTATCTAGGAGTATACAAATGAGTTGAACTTTTGCACACTCCTTAATGTGCTCATTTTAACCCCCTCCACCCATTTCCAGCCCCATCCAATCATCTATGTGAGCACAGGAATAAATCTTTGATTCTGGCAATATTTTCAGGTTGTGAAGCAAGTGTATTTTATATTGCTTCAAAAATCCTGATAAATTACTAGATCATTCTTATACCCATGAAACATCTCTACACCCATTTTGGCATCATTTAATTGATCCATTTGATCATCAATATTATTATTCCAAGTTTCTAGACAGAAATGATGTTTGTGAAGCAAGTGCCATTTTGGCTTGTCCATTTGGCATGATCTTTTTACAGCATCATCATATGTCCAAATAATCAAACTTTACCCAATCTTAGCCCAAGTTGATACTCTATGTGAGAGAATCATCATGATCCTCATTTCTGACCAGATTATGTGGTTGTTAAGCAACTACATGAAATATTTATTCAAATCTTCTCAAAGTTACCAGGATGAAAGTCCTTCTTACCCTATCCCACGCAGAACACTCCATTGCTCCCAAAATCCTTACTGTTGATCACCAGTGCTCACCCAAGTTTACTGCAGTATACTTGAGAGATCATTTACCAGTTAACCACAGAGCCTTTAACCAAGCTACCACCATAATTGAGACCTCCCTAGGAAGGACTAACCCCTAGAGATCGCTTGACATCGTTTGTGGCACTGTGTGCACCAGTGCGCGGTGTGACCACCTCCCTGGCATGCAATGGCCGCGTCCAGAATGGCTTCTTGCTCGGGCCCCTCCTCTGCTCGATGTCTCAGCGAGCACGAGCATGTCTAATAGATTTACCGTGTCGTCGTCGTCCTCATGGACCTCTCTCCCGCGCTGTAAAATCCCTCGCCGATGCTCGCCGACGCGCGCCCACGGGAGGAATGTGCCATTTCGTCTCGGTTCATTCCTGGCCGCTTCCTCCCTACGTCCCTTGACCTCTTCTACCCCGTGAGCTCTGCCCTGTGCCTCCCCGTCGCCTTCCCCGAGCTCATGCGCAAGCACACGCGTCTGCGGTGCCGTCCACGCATCCGCGGCGACGCCAGATTGGCCATAACCTCGCGCTGCTATATATAGCCATCCCCGGCCTCGTTCGAGCTCACCACCAGCCTCACAACCCTCCTCTAGCCTTGCCTAGCCACTTCCCCGAGCTCGAGGAGTTCCCGTTGCCCTCCCATGGCCGAAGCCTCGCCACGGTGCTCCACTCAAATTCGGCCGACCCGAGCCACCCCTCCTCTCCCTGACCTCACCCACGTCTTCCCCATGCTCCGGTGACCCTCCCCAATCCTTCCCCTCGTCACTGGAGTGCCCATGGCCGCGTGCTCCCCGCTTGGTTGGGGATGTCCGGAGCAAGCGAGGCCATCGCCGGCGCCGCGCTTCCCCTGCTCCTCCTTTGTCTCGATCGGGACAGAGGGAGGAAGAAGACGCCGCGCCTAGTGGACCCCGCGTCACCCCGGGCCCCACCTGGCAGCGACCCAGGCGGCCAATCCCTGCGCGTTGACCCCCTGCCACGCTAGCATAAGTGAAAGCGTATTTCTCTGATTATGCTTTCAATTTTTCTGTCGAGGCCCCTGTTTGAAAATATTTTTCTTGTAGATAGGTCCCTGGCAGAAAACACCTCATAACTTTTCAACCGTAACTCCGTTTAAGGTGAAACCAATGCTCACTTCTTTGTTTCATTGAGCCTGTTCTGTTGGTTTCATTTTCACTATGGTTTGACACTGTGAAAATGACCATTATGCCCTTGCCCTTATTCAGCCCCCTCCGAGAGAGAACGTTTTTCGGCGATTCGTTCCGCGAGTTTCTCGCACTTTCTCCCGGTGATTTTTTCCACCCCATGCAAGCCACAATACCCACTTGCATGATAGTCATGCAGTAGCCATGGTTTTCAACTTGACTCTTTATTAAATGTTTGCTTGTGAAAAGATGATTATCGTTGTTCCGGTGATGTTTAGATTTGCATGTTCACTTTTGTACTATGTTGTCTTGTATTCTGTTATCATGTTCTACCTGCTAGTATTTCCTTTCATATGTTTATGCTTGCTACTAGTACATGTTGATGTTGGTGATGGTCTTCGGTGCATGACTGCGGTCTGTCCCAAGTACCGTTGTTATGCATGTTCCATTGCATCCAGTTGGTTAATTGCTTACACGATGGCATTGTTGATATGTTCTTGAATGATATTTAATGTTGATGCTAGTGGTCATGCTATGTTTTGGAGAAGTATGTACTGATGATGTTCATGCCAGTCAGTATGCCATGCTTAGTGGATATGATTCATTGTTGATATGGTGGACAGTCATGTGATACCCTCATGATTATGTTGATATCATGTTCATGCATTGTAATTTGCTTCATGTTATTTTATCATGGATCAGCATATTTGCATTCAAGTTTAACCGGATTAAATTGAACTTAAACAATTGTTGGCTGAGTCATGGTGCCGTTGAATCGAGCTGACCAGTGCAACCATGCTTGCCTGTATGGGACGACCCTAAGTGGGTCTATTGTTGTGCCTCTCGCCGGTGCCTCTAGCTAGGGAAGGTTATGGGCGCGCGCTACCCTGATCAGGTAGGCAGACATAAACCTTGTGTGCCCATTGTTGTTATATGGATCCGGGTCCCCGTGTGGGATCGTTTATGTTTTGGCCACGACGGTGGTCGTTGTGTCTTTGTAGACATGGGGCCACCCAGGCCTTAGCCCAAAGGGGAGTTGGTCGGAGTGACCGGGAGTGTGTCATGGCAGTAGGACGGTTTTGTCGGAATGCCGTCGGTCCACCCGAATGGGAGTGCGAGGCCATGGGTTCCGTAGTGTGGGTACAGTGTACTAACCTCTGCAGAGTGTATATTAAATCTATCGATAGCTGCGCCCGCGAATAAGGGCCCAGTTCGTGTCGGTCACACTGTGTGTCAACAGTAATAAGAATAATGTGCTTAATAACAACCCCGGTTCGATGATGAGACAAGTTGGTTGGGATCGCCGGCAAGATCACCGTTTGAGACCAAGTGTTGGTCGTGGTTGTGATCGCCGTAAGGATCACGGTTTGAGACCAAATATTGGTCGTGGTTGTGATCGCCGTAAGGATCACAGTTTGAGACCAAATATTGGTCATGGTTGTGATCACCGGAAGGATCACGAGATGTCTCTAGGCTGGTACGTTTGTGATCCCGTGGTATCGAGGATACCGAATTGTTGTATATTCGTGATGTTGTGCGAGAGTCATGGGTAAAAATCAAGCTCCTTGTGGTGTTTTAATGATTACTACGGTATTGTTTATGCCAAGCTTGATTTGATCCTAAGATGATCGTGTGATGTCCGAGGTTGGTAAGTGATGCATGAGTTGGTTACAAGGTAGCCCGAGAAGAATAAGTGGTGCATATAGTGTCATCATGTTGCATGCTAGTATCGTCAGATTCATATGTTCATGCCATGCTCATATTGTTCTAAGATGTATCATGTTTATGTTGGTCATGCCATGTTATTCTGATGATCTCATGATAATTCCCGTTTAACCTGTAATTGCCATGCTGTTGTCTGTCTTGAATGCTTTTGGTTATTGTGAGCTTGCAGGTACATTCAATGTACTGATCTGGCATGTCATGCCAGTTTGCAGGTCATGCCGGATTTGATTGCTTGCTTGTCGTGGTTTCCGTTCGTGCGAGCTAGGATAAGCATTCCAGCCAGAGTCCCTGCAGAGTGGAGTTCACCACCGTCATCGTTGTTCCGCTGCTTGAAGATTTCCGCTGCTTCGAGTTGTTCTGCTACTAGCATAGAGCAAGTGTAGTATCGCAGGCGTAGTGTCGCCATGCCGATGTGATTCTTTGTAACATCAGACCCTTGTATTATTATTCTTGTAAGAAGAGTTGATTTGTTCTATGCTAAGCAATGCCGTATTCCAGAAGACTTCTACTCGATCTCTGGGCTAGAATACGGGGCGTTCCAGTTTCTCTGAGCCGGGGTGCCACACTGCATGAGGTGGAGAGCTATAGATCCGGCTCGGGGTAGGGAAGAAGGAGCTTGGCATGAGGAGGAGGATCGAGCGAGGTGGTGGCTGGATGAAGAGCCTGAGGTGGATTGGATTGGAAGGGATCCCGAGGAGGGAGGCGACTGGGTGGAGCTAGTGGCGGCGGGTGGGAGGATCCCTAGGAAATAGGGTAAGGTCCAAAATGGACTAGGGGCAGACTATATAAGGGAAGAAGGGGGAGTTTGGATCATTGGATCGGGATCGGGCGCTCGAGATAAAATGCTTTGGAAGTGCAATTAAGAAATCGAAGATATTTTAGGGATGTTTGGGGATGATCCGGACCCATCGGTAACGACAGCCTGGGTCGAGTCCGGGAGAAGTTTCGGACAAGCATACGTGGGGTCTATGCACCGGGCAAAAAGGAGTTAGGAGGTCGCGGTCTGGTGCAGTCAGTTTTGGAACGGTCAACGAAAACAACAGGGAGAGTGGTGACTACTAACAGATGCATGTTTTGAAAAGAATGAAGACACAGAGTGCCGATGCAATGCGAATGATGCAATGATGAAATGCAACAAGAAAAAATAAATCACACGGCAAAACTCGAAATAACTAGAAGTCTTCTGGAGCCTCAGTCTCGAGGCATCACAGTTTCCTTGGCCGGCTAGAAGGAGGCCCCTTCTTCTATCTCCTTGGGATCACTCAGCATGGTCGGCAGCTCACTGGCCATGGCGACCATCAGGTCAAGGAGACACTTCTCTTGCGAGATGACAAGGGACTTGGCCAGCCGGCTGGTAGCGGCAGCGCACTCTAGCGACTTCCGGTAGTCGCTGGCAACGATGATGATGCCCTTGGTACCCGGCGTCTAGGCCTTCAGGTAGGCGTAGTGCAGGACCATCATCAATTAGGCTAGTGTAGGGCGGCCCAAGAGCGCGTGGTAGGGGCTATCCAGGTCGACCACCTCGAGCCATATTAGCTCGCGGCGGAAGTGGTTCTTGTCGCAGAACAGGATATCGATCTTGATCTTGCCGATTGGAGAGCAGGAAAGGCCGGGAACTATGCCGTGGAAGACTGTCCGGCTGGGCTGAAGTTGCTTGGCCTAGATGCCCAACTGCTCCATGGTCTCACGGTAGAGGATGTTGATGCTGCTGCCACCATCTATCAGAACTTGGCCGAAGTGGCAAGTCCGCCTCTCCATGGAGAAGGTGGACTCCAGCACCAAAGCGTACGCATCCGACGATGGCATCTTAGTCGGGTGGTCTTTTTGGCTCCAGGTGATGGGCCTCTCGGACATGTGCAAGAAGGAGGGAACCTCTGAGTTGATAGCATTCACCTCGCGGTGCTGTTGCCGTCTGCTGTGCTTGTCGTCGGCTTCACTTGTGAAGACGATGTAGGTGGCATTCTCTTCGGGGAACTCATCTTGAAGCATGCCGGAAGCTCGGGCCGGTTGCTGAACAGCCAGAGCTACCTGGCCGGCTAGTGGAGGAGGCGGAAGGGCCTCGCCCTTGGCAATCCGGGCAAGCCAGTTGCACTTCCGGGTGGTGTGGTTGGACAGCTTCGCGCCGCTATGGAACTTGCATAGGGCATCGAGGGCTTGCCCAAAGGAGAAGGCAGGCTGCTAGGCACCCTTGCTGCCCTGCTAATCCTCGACTACTGCCACTTGCCGGCTGTTAGAAGCTGGATGCTGGGACTTGCGCTTGTTGTCGTTCGGCTGGCGCCAATTGGTGTCACTCACCTGCATTTGGGAACCTGACTGGACCACATTGCCGAACGTGTCAACCCGTATATCCGACTTCATGGAGGAGTCTGCCGTGGCGTACTTGTCCGCCATGACCAGGAGCTCGTCCAAGGTGGCCGGCTCGTCGCACAGAAGCTTGTGCTTGAGTTGGGTGCCCTCTCTGCACCCGGCGGTGAAGTACTCGATGGCCTGCACCTCGTGGACCGCCTCGCAAGAGTTGTGCAACTCGGCCCAGCACGTGAGGTAGTCGCGCATGGACTCCGTTGGCCCCTGGACACACATGGAGAGTTGGCAAGGCTTGGGTGGCCGCTTATACATGCTGGTGAAGTTGCGAACAAAGAAGTCGCTAAAATCCATCTAGCTGTTGATGATGTAGGGCTTGAGGCTGTTCAGCCATGTTCGCGGTGCCCTAGAGCGTGTGCAGAACATACTTCAAGGCAACACGCTTGTTGCCGTTGGCGATGCCGACGGCTGTGGAATAGTCGGTCAACCAGTCCTCCGGCATCACGAAGCAAGTGTACATGGGAGTGTCTCAAGGAAGCGTGAACCCCTTGGGAAAGGGCTCATCATGGATGCGGGGGCCGAAGCAGGCCGGACCGATCACGTCCTCCTCCTCTATTGCCAAGGACTGAGCCAGCGAGCATTCGAGGAGCCAGCGAGCATAAGGGCGTCATTCTCATTGAGTGCTTCACGAGGGCCTAGCCGGCCTCCGAGCATCGGGTGATCAGGCGGCGGCGGCGGGGTTGCCGCCCTCTCCCTTCGAGGAGGCGGGTGTTCCTTCGACCGGGGTCGGGGCTCTGGGTCCTGGAGCACTTGCTGGTTGTGCGCCATCATGCGGCGCGAGCGCCAGCTGTGACTATCAGCCGGCTCCGGGTTCCGCCGCTCGTGGCCTCCACCGATAGGGGACCGAGAGGTCGCGACGTTCTTGCGACGGGGCAGGTGGGTGTCGACCTATCGGCCTGCTCCCTCTGCACGGTTGCCCGTGTCCTGCTGCACGTTCGAAGCGTCGATGAGCTACTGGATGCACTCCAGTTGCTCATGTAGCTCGTCGCCCTCCAAGTGCTTGAGCTCATCTGTGGCCGAATGGCCGGCACACATGTTCTGCACCGCGGTCTTGTTGACCGGGCGTCCGATTCCCAACATGCTGGCAATCGCAACGCCGCGTTGTCGGATGGCGCCGACCCGGCTAGGGTCAGCCGCAGCCGGCGTCCCTCCGACCATGCGGTCGATATCGCACTGAGTAGCTTCAGTGCGGTGCTTCAGCGCTACCATCTTGGAGGCACTATCGAAAAGCTTGGTGCGGAAATCCTCTAGCTCCTCCTGGCTAGCGCCGGCAGGAGGAGGGGGCGCCATGGCGTGTATGGCCGCATCCAGCGGATCCTGGTTGGATCCGCCTGCATCTCACATGCCGCCAATGACCATCACCTCTGCGAAGGCGCTGGCGTCGAGTGTGCCGACAGGGGCGTTGCTAGCGACATGAGGGATAGGGTCATCGACGACCTCCACGTAGCTGGGGAAGTCATCGGTGGAGGCCGCGTCGGTGAGGGCGAGCTTGCCAAAGAGCTCATTGAGGGAGTTGGCTGCTCGCGCGTTGGAGGCGGCCTCATTGAAGAGGTCGAGAAGGCGACCTGCGAGGGTGGCAGCTCCTGCATCAGGCGATGCGCCAAGGCCGGCGCGGACGGGCGCACCGGGCCAGCTGATCTCGCCAGCCGTAGCATGCTCGCCAGAGAGGAACAAGGTTCATGTCTCCGGCCGACATCGCTGCTGGCCCCACAGTGGGCACCAACTATCGTGCTAATATCTCGACAGATGCTAGGGGTGGCTTATCATGGTTGGGGCCATGATAACCCTACTCCTGCTCTGCGGGGTCTCTCCATGATCACTATATCATAGGGTATACAAAGGTGCTCCTAGAGCTATTTTGCTTGAGGAAGAAGAAGGGCAAGGCTAGCCCTCTTCTCCCCTAGCTGTGGTGTGTGGAATGGAATGGATGGAACTGTAGTGGAACCCTTTGCATGGGTGCACTTGGGGGGGTTATAGGCCAAACCCCTAGGGGTACAATGGTACTGTGGCTGGGTGGTAGGTCCCGGCCGTCAGTGTCTATGGTGGCCAGGTTCTCCACCGGCTTCTAGGGCCCGCCTCTGGTGGGCCCTGCCGGCTGCAGAGTAACCGGCCGACGGGTGGGGCCCGCCGTTTGTGGGCCCCATTGATGGCTCTTCACTATAGCACCGTTCATGCTGACAGAGGCCATGTCGGGCACGCCATGGCTACAGTGCTGCGTCGGGCTGGTAAGCGACTGCCTGGCATCACTCACTATAGCCACGCGGGCAGTGATTCGGGGGAGGCATGGTGCATTGTTGCCATGCCTCAACTTGTCTCTTGTTCGGGCAAGGACTCCAAGGGGGAGGATGGCCACCTGCTAGGAGCCGGCCCATACCTCGGTCGCCTTCTTCGGGCCCAACGTCTTCTAGGAGGCGGCCCTCTCGTCTCCGCCATCTTGTTGAGGTCAGCTATCTTCTAGGAGGCGGCCCTCTGGTTCCAGCCGGCCCAGGAAGCCGACCTTGCAACCAGTCGGGCTGAGGGGCTCGGCCAGCCCCGATGTCTTGAAATATGGTCAACTGTTGATGAGGCTACCCAGGGTCTATCCCCCCAGTAGGGTGTGTCGAAGCTCGGCCTCTTCATTGACCGTGCTCTACTCATGCTTCGTGGTTCCCATGACAGGCGCCGTCTCGCCCGACGGGCCATCGGGCGCTTACGGAGGTGCTGTGGGAAATCGAGCCACCACATCAAGTAGCTCCTCCGTTGGGTGGGAGCTGCTCGTCCGCAGCAGGGGCTCCTCCAGGCCGTGCTGTGCTTTAGACCGCCATCACCTTCGACTCTAGGGATCACCCCAAGACCATGGTGTTGGGCAACATAGCAGAAATTCAAAATTTTCCTACGTGTCACCAAGATCTATCTATGGAGAGACCAGCAACGAGTAGAAAGAGAGTGCATCTACATACCCTTGTAGATCGCTAAGCGGAAGCGTTCAAGAGAACGGGGTTGAAGGAGTCGTACTCGTCGTGATTCAAATCATCGATGATCAAGTGCCGAACGCACGGCACCTCCGCGTTCAACACACTTACAGCCCGGTGACGTCTCCCATGCCTTGATCCAGCAAGGAGAGAGGGAGAGGTTGAGGAAGACTCCATCCAACAGCAGCACACCAGTGTGGTGGTGATGGAGGAGCGTGGCAATCCAGCAGGGCTTCGCCAAGCACCACGGGAGAGGAGGACGACTTGGGAGAGGGGGAGGGCTGCGCCAGAACTTCGTGTTTAGCTCCCATGCGCCTCCCCACTATATATAGGGGTGGAGGGGCTGGTTTCTTGCCCTCCAAGTCCATTGGGGCGTTGGCCAAGGTGGGAGGAAAGAAATCTCATTATTTCCTTCCCCACCGATTGTTATCCCCCCTTTTTAGGGATCTTGATCTTATCCCTTCGGGATATGATCTTATTCCTTCTAAGGGGGGATCTTGGTGCGCCTTGACCAGGGGTGTGGGGCCTTGCCCCCACTACCCACGTCCATGTGGGTCCCCCCATGCAGGTGGGCCCCACTCCGGAACCTTCTAGAACCTTCCCGGTACAATACCGAAAAATCCCGAACATTTTCCGGTGGCCAAAATAGGACTTCCCATATATAAATCTTTACCTTCGGACCATTCCGGAACTCCTCGTGACGTCCGGGATCTCATCCGGGACTCCGAACAACACTCGGTAACCACATACAAACTTCCTTTATAACCCTAGCGTCATCGAACCTTAAGTGTGTAGACCCTACGGGTTCGGGAGACATGTAGACATGACCGAGACGTTCTCCGGTCAATAACCAACAGCGGGATCTGGATACCCATGATGGCTCCCACATGTTCCACGATGATCTCATCGGATGAACCACGATGTCAAGGACTTAATCAATCCCGTATTCAATTCCCTTTGTCTATCGGTATGTTACTTGCCCGAGATTCGATCGTCGGTATCCAATACCTTGTTCAATCTCGTTACCGGCAAGTCACTTTACTCGTTCCGTAACACATTATCCCGTGATCAACTCCTTGGTCACATTGCGCATATGATGATGTCCTACCGAGTGGGCCTAGAGATACCTCTCCGTTTACACGGAGTGACAAATCCCAGTCTCGATCCGCATAAAACAATAGATACTTTCGGAGATACCTGTAGTGCACCTTTATAGTCACCCAGTTACGTTGTGACGTTTGATACACCCAAAGCACTCCTACGGTATCCAGGAGTTACACGCTCTCATGGTCGAAGGAAGAGATACTTGACATTGGCAAAGCTCTAGCAAATGAACTACACGATCTTTTGTGCTAGTCTTAGGATTGGGTCTTGTCCATCACATCATTCTCCTAATGATGTGATCCCGTTATCAACGACATCCAATGTCCATAGCCAGGAAACCATGACTACCTGTTGATCACAACGAGCTAGTCAACTAGAGGCTCACTAGGGACATATTGTGGTCTATGTATTCACACGTGTATTACGATTTCCGAATAATACAGTTATAGCATGAATAAAAGACAATTATCATGAACAAGGAAATATAATAATAATACTTTTATTATTGCCTCTAGGGCATATTTCCAACAGTCTCCCACTTGCACTAGAGTCAATAATCTAGTTCACATCGGCATGTGATTAACACTCACAGGTCACATCGCCATGTGACTAATACCCAAGAGTTTACTAGAGTCAGTAGTCTAGTTCACATCACTATGTGATTAACACTCAATGAGTTTTATGTTTGATCATGTTGCTTGTGAGAGAGGTTTTAGTCAACGGGTCTGAACCTTTCAGATCCGTGTGTGCTTTACAAATCTCTATGTCATCTCCTAGATGCAGCTACCACGCTCTATTTGGAGCTATTCCAAACAACTGTTCTACTTGGAGCTATTCTAAATCATTGCTCCATTATATGTATCCGGTCTCTCTACTCAGAGCTATCCGGATAGGTGTCAAGCTTGCATCGTCGTAACCTTTACGACGAACTCTTTTACCACCTCCATAATCGAGAAAATTCCTTAGTCCACTAGTTACTAAGGATAACTTTGACCGCTGTCCTGTGAGCCATTCTTGGATCACTCTTGTACCCCTTGACTGACTCATGGCAAGGCACACTTCAGGTGCGGTACACAGCATAGCATACTGAAGAGCCTACGTCTTAAGCATAGGGGACGACCTTCGTCCTTTCTCTCTATTCTGCCGTGGTCGAGCTTTAAGTCTTAACTTCGTACCTTACAACTCAGGCAAGAACTCCTTCTTTGACTGGTCCATCTTGAACACCTTCAAGATCATGTCAAGGTATGTGCTCATTTGAAAGTATTATTAAGCATTTTGATCTATCCTTATAGATCTTGATGCTCAATGTTCAAGTAGCTTAATCCAGGCTTTCCATTGAAAAACACTTTCAAAATAACCCTATATGCTTTCCAGAAATTCTACGTCATTTCTGATCAACAATATGTCAACAACATATACTCATCAGAAATTCTATAGTGCTCCCACTCACTTCTTTGGAAATACAAGTTTCTCATAAACTTTGTACAAACCCAAAATCTTTGATCATCTCATCAAAGCGTACATTCCAACTCCGAGATGCTTACTCTAGTCCTTAGAAGGATCGCTGGAGCTAGCATACCTTTTAGCATCCTTAGGATCGACAAAACTTTTCTGATTGTATTGCATACAACCTTTCCTTACGAAAACTGGTAAGGAAACTTGTCTTGACATCCATCTGCCAGATTTCATAAATGCAGCTAATGCTAACATGATTCCGACGGACTTTAAGCATCGCTACGAGTGAGAAAATCTCATCGTAGTGAACTCCTTGAACTTGTCGGAAAACACTTCGCCACAAGTCGAGCTTCATAGATGGTGACATTACCATCCACGTCCGTCTTCTTCTTAAAGGATCCATTTATCTCAATGGATTGCCGATCATCGGGCAAGTCCATCAAAGTCCATGCTTTGTTCTGATATATGGATACTATCTCGGATTTCATGGCTTCTAACCATTTGTCGGAATTCGGGCCCACCATCGCTTCTCCATAGCTCGTAGGTTCATTGTTGTCTAGCAACATGACCTTCAAGACAGGATTACGTACCACTCTGAAGTAGTATGCATCCTTGTCATCCCACGAGGTTTGGTAGTGACTTGATCCGAAGTTTCATGATCAATATCATAAGCTTCCACTTCAATTGGTGTAGGTGCCACAGGAACAAATTCATGTGCCCTGCCACACACTAGTTGAAGAGACGGTTCAATAACCTCATCAAGTCTCCACCATCCTCCCACTCAATTCTTTCGAGAGAAACTTTTCCTCGAGAAAGTACCTGATTCTAGAAACAATCCCTTATTGCTTTCGGATCTGAGACAGGAGGTATACCCAACTGTTTTGGGTGTCCTATGAAGATGCATTTTATCCGCTTTGGGTTCGAGCTTATCAATCCTGAAACTTTTTCACATAAGCGTTGCAGCCTCAAACCTTTAAGAAACGACAACTTAGGTTTCTCTAAACCATAATTCATACGGTGTCATCTCAACGGAATTACGTGGTGCCCTATTTAAAGTGAATGTGGTTGTCTCTAATGCCTAACCCATGGACAATAGTGGTAATTCGATAAGAGACATCATGGTACGCACCATATCCAATAGGGTGCAACTATGATGTTCGGACACACCATCACACTATGGTGTTCCAGGCGGTATTAATTGCGAAACAATTTCCACAATGTCTTAATTGTGTGCCAAAACTCGTAACTTAGATATTCACATCATAGACATTTTATCCTCTTGTCACAATGATCTTCTACTTCACTCTGAAATTACTTGAACCATTCAATAATTCAGACTTGTATTTCATCAAGTAAATATTCTCAACATCTACTCGAATCATCTGTGAAGTAAGATCATAACGATATTCACTGCATGCCTCAGCACTCATTGGATTGGATACATCAAAATATGTTACTTCCAACAAGTTGCTATCTTGTTCCATCTTACTGAAAACGAGGCTTTTCAGTCATCTTGCCCATGTGGTATGATTTGCATATCTCAAGTGATTCAAAATCAAGTGAGTCCAAATGATCCATCTGCATGGAGTTTCTTCATGCGTATACACCAATAGACATGGTTCGCATGTCTCAAACTTTTCTAAAACGAGTGAGTCCAAAGATCCATCAACATGGAGCTTCTTCATGCGTTTTATACCATTATGACTTACATGGCAGTGCCACAAGTAAGTGGTACTATCATTACTATCTTATATCTTTTGGCATGAAAATGTGTATCATTACGATCGAGATTCAATAAACCATTCCTTTAGGTGCAAGACCATTGAAGGTTTTATTCAAATAAATAGAGTAATCATTATTCTCCTTAAATGAATAACCGTATTGCGATAGACATAATCCAATCATGTCTATGCTCAACGCAAGCACCAAATGACAATTATTCAGGTTTAATACTAATCTTGATGGTAGAGGAAGCGTGCGATGTTTGATCACATCAAACTTGGAAACACTTCCAACACATATCGTCAGCTCACCTTTAGCTAGTCTCCGTTTATTCCGTAGCTCTTTATTTCGAGTTACTAACACTTAGCAACCGAACCGGTATCTTATACCCTGGTGCTACTAGGAGTACTAGTAAAGTACACATTAACATAATGTATATCCAATATACTTCTATCGACCTTGCCAGCCTTCTTATCTACCAAGTATCTAGGGTAATTCTGCTCTAGCGGCTATGACTTTGGAGAAACATCACCATCTTATCTGGAAGATCAACTCCCACTCGATTCAAGTGATTGTTGCACTCAGACAATCTGAGCACAAGCTCAACGATTGAGCTTTTCTCCCTTAGTTTGCAGGCTAAGAAAATCGTCGGAGGTCTCATACCTCTTGACGTGGGCACGAGCCTGAAATCCCAATTTCAGCCCTCGAAACATCTCATATGTTCCGCGACGTTTCGAAAAACGTCTTTGGTGCCTCAACTCTAAACCGTTTAACTGAACTATCACGTAGTTATCAAAACGTGTATGTCCGATGTACGCAACATCCACAAACGACGTTTGGGGTTCAGCACACTGAGCGGTGCATTAAGGACATAAGCTTTCTACTGTCCGCATAATTGCTACTGTCAACTTTCAACTATATTTTCTCTAGGAACATAACTAAAACAGTAGAACTATAGCGTGAACTACGACATAATTTGCAAAAGGTCTTTTGACTATGTTCAGGATAATTAAGTTCATCTTATGAACTCCCACTCAGATAGACATCCCTCTGGTCATCTAAGTGATCACATGATCCGAGTCAACTAGGCCGTGTCCGATCATCACGTGAGACGGACTAGTCATCATCGGTGAACATCTTCATGTTGATCGTATCTACCATACGACTCATGCTCGACCTTTCGGTCTCCGTGTTCCGAGGCCATGTCTGCACATGCTAGGCTCGTCAAGTTAACCCTAAGTGTTTTCGCTATGTAAAACTGTCTTACACCCGTTGTATGTGAACGTAAGAATCCATCACACCCGATCATCACGTGGTGCTTAGAAGCGACGAACTGTAGCAACGGTGCACAGTTAGGGGAGAACACTTCTTGAAATTTTGTAAGGGATCATCTTATTTACTACCGTCGTCCTAAGTAAACAAGATGCATAAACATGATAAACATCACATGCAATCAAATAGTGTAGTGACATGATATGGCCAATATCATATAGCTCCTTTGATCTTCATCTTCGGGGCTCCATGATCATCTTGTCACCGGCATGACACCATGATCTCCATCATCATGATCTCCATCATCGTGTCTTCATGAAGTTGTCACGCCAATGACTACTTCTACTTCTATGACTAACGCGTTTAGCAATAAAGTAAAGTAGTTTACATGGCGTTCTTCAATGACACGCAGGTCATACAATAAATAAAGACAACTCCTATGGCTCCTGCCGGTTGTCATACTCATCAACATGCAAGTCGTGAATCCTATTACAAGAACATGATCAATCTCATACATCACATATTATTCACCACATTCTTGTTGGCCATATCACATCACAAAGCATACCCTGCAAAAACAAGTTAGACGTCCTCTAATTGTTGTTGCATGTTTTACGTGGCTGCTATGGGTTTCTAGTAAGAACGTTTCTTACCTACGCAAGACCACAACGTGATATGCCAATTGCTATTTACCCTTCATAAGGACCCTTTTCATCGAATCCGTTCCGACCAAAGTGGGAGAGACTGGCACCCGCTAGCCACCTTATGCACCAAGTGCATGTCAATCGGTGGAACCTGTCTCACGTAAGAGTACGTGTAAGGTCGGTCCGGGCCGCTTCATCCCACAACACCGTCGAAACAAGATTGGACTAGTAACGGTAAGCATATTGAACAACATCAACGCCCACAACTACTTTGTGTTCTACTCGTGCAAAGAATCTACGCAATAGACCTAGCTCTGATACCACTGTTGGGGAACTTAGCAGAACTTCAAAATTTTCCTACGTGTCACCAAGATCTATCTATGGAGAGACCATCAACGAGTAGAAAGAGAGTGCATCTACATACCCTTGTAGATCGCTAAGCGGAAGCGTTCAAGAGAACGGGGTTGAAGGAGTCGTACTCGTCGTGATTCAAATCATCGATGATCAAGTGCCGAACGCACGGCACCTCCGCGTTCAACACACGTACAGCCCGGTGACGTCTCCCATGCCTTGATCCAGCAAGGAGAGAGGGAGAGGTTGAGGAAGACTCCATCCAACAGCAGCACAACAGCGTGGTGGTGATGGAGGAGCGTGGCAATCCAGCAGGGCTTCGCCAAGCACCACGGGAGAGGAGGACGACTTGGGAGAGGGGGAGGGCTGCGCCAGAACTTCGTGTTTAGCTCCCATGCGCCTCCCCACTATATATAGGGGTGGAGGGGCTGGTTTCTTGCCCTCCAAGTCCATTGGGGCGTTGGCCAAGGTGGGAGGAAAGAAATCTCATTATTTCCTTCCCCACCGATTGTTATCCCCCCTTTTTAGGGATCTTGATCTTATCCCTTCGGGATATGATCTTATTCCTTCTAAGGGGGGATCTTGGTGCGCCTTGACCAGGGGTGTGGGGCCTTGCCCCCACTACCCACGTCCATGTGGGTCCCCCCATGCAGGTGGGCCCCACTCCGGAACCTTCTAGAACCTTCTCGGTACAATACCGAAAAATCCCGAACATTTTCCGGTGGCCAAAATAGGACTTCCCATATATAAATCTTTACCTACGGACCATTCCGGAACTCCTCGTGACGTCCGGGATCTCATCCGGGACTCCGAACAACATTCGGTAACCACATACAAACTTCCTTTATAACCCTAGCGTCATCGAACCTTAAGTGTGTAGACCCTACGGGTTCGGGAGACATGTAGACATGACCGAGACGTTCTCCGGTCAATAACCAACAACGGGATCTGGATACCCATGATGGCTCCCACATGTTCCACGATGATCTCATCGGATGAACCACGATGTCAAGGAGTTAATCAATCCCGTATTCAATTCCCTTTGTCTATCGGTATGTTACTTGCCCGAGATTCGATCGTCGGTATCCAATACCTTGTTCAATCTCGTTACCGGCAAGTCACTTTACTCGTTCCGTAACACATCATCCCGTGATCAACTCCTTGGTCACATTGCGCATATGATGATGTCCTACCGAGTGGGCCCAGAGATACCTCTCCGTTTACACGGAGTGACAAATCCCAGTCTCGATCCGCATAAAACAATAGATACTTTCGGAGATACCTGTAGTGCACCTTTATAGTCACCCAGTTATGTTGTGACGTTTGATACACCCAAAGCACTCCTACGGTATCCAGGAGTTACACGCTCTCATGGTCGAAGGAAGAGATACTTGACATTGGCAAAGCTCTAGCAAATGAACTACACGATCTTTTGTGCTAGTCTTAGGATTGGGTCTTGTCCATCACATCATTCTCCTAATGATGTGATCCCGTTATCAACGACATCCAATGTCCATAGCCAGGAAACCATGACTATCTGTTGATCACAACGAGCTAGTCAACTAGAGGCTCACTAGGGACATATTGTGGTCTATGTATTCACACGTGTATTACGATTTCCGGATAATATAGTTATAGCATGAATAAAAGACAATTATCATGAACAAGGAAATATAATAATAATACTTTTATTATTGCCTCTAGGGCATATTTCCAACACATGGTCAGTGCAGGCGCGCTCCCCATGTTGTGCACGCTCACCATCACCAATGTCGCGGTCACCAGGACTCTCCTCGATGGCGGTGCTGGCCTCAACGTCATCTCCATGGAGGCCTTCGACTTGCTTCGACTGCCATACGACCAGCTCAAGCCCAACAAACCCTTCTTGGGGTGATCGACGGCTCTACCACCCCCTCGGGGCAGATACACCTCCCGGTCACCTTTGGCACGCACCGCAACTACCGTACCGAGCTCATTGACTTCCACGTCGCCCGCATCGGCCTCCCGTACAACACCATCCTTGGGTACCCGGCCCTTGCCAAGTTCATGGCGGTGATGTACCCCGGCTACAACGTTATCAAGATGTCTCGCAGCAGCGGCATCATCACTGTGGTGGGGGACACTTGAGATGCACTCCTGGCCCTCAAGCTCTCTCTCAAAGCTGTGGCAGTTGTGCGGCCAGTTGCTGAGGACTCATGACACACAAGTATAGGAGATCTATCGTAGTCCATTTTATAAGTAAGAGTGTCAAACCCAACGAGGAGCAGAAGGAAATGACAAGCGGTTTTCATCAAGGTATTCTCTGCAAGCATTGAAATTATCGGTAACAGATAGTTTTGTGATAAGATAATTCATAACGGATAACAAGTAACGAGTGTAAGAAAGGTGAAGCAAGGTGGCCCAATCCTTTTTGTAGCGAAGGACAAGCCTAGACGAACTCTTATATAAAGCAAAGCGCTCCCGAGGACACATGGGAAATATCATCAACTTAGTTTTCTGTCACAGCCTGGTTTTTGACCCTTTCTTTTTCTTTTGATTTTCTGAGGATTTTGCTTGAGTTTTCTTTTTCCGTGGCTATGTGGTCTGGAAACTGAAGAAGATGACCTCATCTTTCTTTCCAGAGTGGCTTTTCATCCCAAATCCAACCCTAGACCTTTCCATTTTCACCCTAGACCAAATATCAATATTCTTTTTATTGGGAACATTCCTTCTCTATTAAAGGAATTATCCTATTTGCCGTAGGTTGTGAAGCAACCTATATTTCCATCAATCGAAAAATTACCAAATAATTCTGATATTTTTTTTGGGTAATATCTTATCAAATATGGCAAAACTTTTCATTGCCATGTTTAAAAATAATCCTCAAATATCCCTTTTCCTATTCTGCCCTAAATGGCACATTGTGAAGCAAGTGCTATTTTCCTTTGCCCAATTGACCCCAAACTTCATGGACATCTTTTACTATCCATATCATTGCCACATGCCAAAATTCAACTTCATTTTCCTTGTAATTATTTATTAATGATTTTCCAAAGTTTCTGTCTAGAAAGAAACTTTGTGAAGGAGGTACAAGCAAGGCATATCCAAATGAGTTGAAATTTATGCATGACCTCAATATCGTCATATAATATCTCTCCATCCAATTTGAGCTCATTTCATGCCTCCATGTGAGCTCATCTTCAATTCCTTGTTTCTGCCAAAAAATTTAGTTTGTGAAGCAAGTATATTTTATCTTGCTCCATTATGGCTAAATTTTTTCCAAGGCCTTGTCTTATACATATAACCTACCTCCACCAAATTTGGGCATATTTCATCTAGCCCTTTTCCCTCAGGAATTTTTGCAAGTTTCTGCCCAGAAAAGATGTGTGTGAAGCAAGTACCATTTTGGTTTATCCAATTGGTAAGAAATTTCTACAACATCTTCATATGGCCATATAACTCTACCTTGGCCAATTTCATCTCTACTTGCATCTCCATGTGAGTGCACCATCCAAATCTCTAATTCCGGCCATTATAGTGGTTTCTACAGCAAGTACCAATTATCTTCATCCTAATTAGCTGCAAATTTGCAGAGATGATCATCTTAGTATGTGATCTTCACCAAACAAATCCATTCCTTCGTTCCCAAGCTGGTGCCCCCCACTGCACAGCACAAACACTTGGCTGCTGGTCTGCTTTGGGACCATCTGCAAATCTCTTCTTTGCCCATGGACCAAATTCTTTCTTCAGTTAGACTAAGGGCACTAAGGCCATTCTACTAGACATGGTCGGCCATGCCAAAGCCCGCAGTTTGCTCTAGTGTAGGTTGTGATCACACTTGCATCATGCAGATTGCAAGCTCTGGCGCGTTCTTTCCCCTGTGCTCATCGGCTCCCTCCTCGTCTCGACCTCCATACTTGTCTAGGAGCTGCCCCGTGATGCCCTGCATCGCCTTGAGTCGCTGCTTCGTCTTGTTTCGCCTTAAATGAGCCGCTAGCTCCATGCCCGTGACGTGCCCCGCCACTGTCCACCATTAGAAGCACTGCTCAAGCTCACTAGCGAGGCTCTAGAGCCCTCCCCTCGGCTATTTAAGCGTGCCCGAGTCCCCCGCAGCTCATTCACTCCTCCCCCGCCTCTCTAGTCCACCAGAGTGCTCTAATCACGTCGTTGCTTTGCCATTGCTCCTCGGTGGTTGGCGGAGTTCGGCCTAGTTCGGCCACCTCGATTATCCCCTCGCTGTGCCATGACCTCCATCGCATTCCCCACCCTTCGGAGCACCACCCCAACCCCTCGTGCGTCCGGGAGCCCACCCTGGCCGCGTGCTCCTCGTCCGGCCACCGCCTCCATTGTTTGGCCTCTGCTCCATTCGGCCACCCTAGCCACTCCCTCGCCACCCCGACTCCACCATCGTCTCCCCCACCTCCCGTAGAGCTGCCCCAGCTACTCCACCTCGCCGGGGATCGCCCAAATCGCCGGCTACCACCATCGCCCACCCGCCGCTGCTTCCTTGGTGTTCCCCCCGCATCCTCCATCCCTCCTCGCGCCTCCCTCTAGCGGGGAACGGGCATGGCAGGACGCCACGATCCCGCCGGTGTCCACTCCATGGCATGATGTGGCCTGAGCCGGCCGCCATGTCGCCGACAGTGCCCCTACTTGGGCCTTCCCTTGCTTCCGTCGGGACAGGGAGCAGGAGGAAGAAGACGCTCGTGCCAGCCTGACCCCTGCCTGGCTCCTGCACGTGAGTGTCTTAGGGCCAGGCCCAGGTACATTAAGTGGACACATATTTCTGAAAGTGCGTTTTCTTATCTCGAAAGCGTACTTCCTCTCTCTTTTGGCCGAAATGCGTTTTCTAAGTAAGAAAACGCATTCTGTTTCTTCTTCTGCTAAAAATGCGCTTTCTATTTCAGAAAACGTAAACTGTCCGAAGGCGCTTTCGGTTTTTCCTACAGGGGCCTGTTTGCTGAAAAATATTCACAGATAGGTCCCTGAGCTTCAACACATCGTATCTTTTCATCCGTAGCTCCGATCGAGGTGAATCCAATGCCCACGTCTTTGTCTCTGTTGACACTAGATTTTTCCATCGTGAAAAACGTAATTAATAAGGCCTCAAATGGAAAATTTCTCAAACTGAGAAAGTTCCATATTGTCAAAAGAAGAAACTTTGATATTTGGGCCATAGCCATCCGATCTCATCTCTAAGGCCGAAGTTGTGTTTGAAGTAGTGAGATTTTGTATTCAGAATACTATTCGGCTGGTTAGGCCCCCAATATGGCGTCTGATGGAAAAAGTTAAAACAGAAAAGTTCTTCGTCTCGTCAAAACGAACGATTTTGATATAAAGATCGTTGCCATCCGATGTCGTATGCAAAAGTTATAGGTAAAACCATGCACTGTAGTAATGTTTGGCCGGATCATCTGGGCTGGGGTCCGGATCATCTGGGTAATTGAAGCACGAAGACTACAGAAGGTTGGCGATGAAGACGGATGATCTAGTTTCAGTCCCGGATGATCTGGATGGAGGCCGGACAGTTCGGGTAGAAGTCCGGACGTTCGGGCAGGTTTTCTGCTGTAGATGTTAGAAAACATCCCGGAACTCCCTCATGATTACCTCATATTGAAAAGTGTTCAACATTAAAGTTGTGCGTCTCATCGATATGGTTGATTTTGATATAAAATACGTCCCAATCTGAGGTCGTATGTGGATTCTAGAGCCAAAACAGTGGGCTGCTGTCAGAAAACTGGGCTAGGCCGGATCATCCGGGCCTAGAGCCGGACATCCGGGCCGGAGGTCTTGAGAAGTCCGAGTTTGGTTAGATTTTGATGATTTGGACGGCAAGGAAAGTCCTTTTCTTGTACGGGAAGTCCATCCGCCTCTTATATAGATAAGAGGTGACGGTCGATTGAACGACAACACACAATCGAACAAATCTATCTACACCTTTTACCTTTACTTTTCCTTCTCCCTTGTTCTTCTTCCTCGTTCTTCGTTCGTTCTTTTTCATTGCAGGGCGGCGAACCTTGAGGCCCTAGGGGCGGTCAGGCCGACCTAGGGAAGCCCATAGCTGCCGCACGCCCTGACGGGGTCCCTCCTAGGCGTGTTGGGTTTCGGGTGTACAAAAGCGCCCGCCGGATTGTCTTGCGTACCGCGCTTCCGAATGGTCTCCTTCGACGTGAGCTGCGGTGCATCACCCTTGGCGTCGAGGGTAAACACGTTTTGGCGACTCCGCTGGGGACGAAGCTTTGAACGGTCTCCGGCGCGTTCTTGCTACGAAGAGATCGTCATCTAGGGTTTGCAATCTACAAAGGTAATATGAGTGCCCAATTCACATATGTAGATGCAAATAATGCATATGTTGTTGCTAGATCATCAAATGAGCATAATGTATCATCTAGCCCTAGCTTTATCAATCATGCATTTAATTATGTGCAAGAGCCTATGCAACAAAATCTTCATGCTTCTACCTCATATAATTTTAGCAACATGCAACATATGTATTCCAACTCCCATGCATCGGCAACCCCAGAAATCCATATGCCGATGAAACACATGATGAGTTCAGTTAATCAAGTTGAAACACCTCACATAGGAACTTCCGATAGTCTGCAACAAAGTGTTTCACCTTTTTATTCATCGGCAACTAACTTGCAATATGTGAATCCAAATATGCCGGTGGATAGGAGAATTGGCCATGCTACTACTAGTTATCCGGCCAATTACCCTCAACCATCATATGCTACACTTCATGCTACTAATGTTTTGGCACCATATGCAACTATAGGTATTCATAATTCGGCTTCGCAACTTCATGCTAATAGCCGAATAAGTGACAATTCTATAGGATCCCATGTGTCTTCACCTAGTATCGTAGCATACAATGTTTTCCCTGCACAATTATAGAATTTCGGCGACACCTCGTTACCGAAAGAGTCTAAATGTGTCGGGGGCAATTCTATCCAGATTGGGTCATTAAGAAAAACCTTATGTCTTTTTGGGACGAATGCAATGTTGTTCTACATGAATTAATAAAAGAGGGAAAGCCTATTAATTCTGTTGCAATACAAGCTAGATTATGTCAAAAAGAGAAAGCATTGGGTGTGGGTAGAATTATCAAAAAGAGTGGTAATTTGGAAAACAAAGTTAATTCGGTTATTGAAAAGACCGAATCAAATATTACATATGCCGAATCTATTCTAGAAAAAGAGGATCACAAGGCGCTTGGGAGGTATTCGAAAGGGGAACAAGATATCGTTCAAGTAATGCAACCATCATGCTCTCCCAACGTATTCGAAGAGGTATGTCTAGCAAGTGATTTACCTATCTTCCGATTTGGTCGCAACTTTATTGTTGATGCTTCTATTAGAAAAATTCTCATAAGCAATCTTGAAAGACCAATGAAGAAGGGTAATTTATTTGTTAGCAATAAAAGCGTTGCAAAGCATGTCGGTCAACACATTGTGCCATTTATAAAGACCGATTGTGACTTATTATTGCAGCCAAAGTTTTCCCCATTGCTTTATCAAAAGTTCATATATAATTGGGTAGATTTGCTTGTTTCTTACTTGGCTTACACTTGGTCTCAATTAAGACATATGTGTTCTAACTATTTTCATTTCAGAATTTTAAAGCCAAGGTTAAATTCTATTGAGAAAACTGATGCTAGTATAATATCTTATCCAAAGACATCGGAGATAGAATGCAAAACACAATGCATAGCCGAATGGGGCTATTCTAAACCATTCGTTTGCTTACCTGGAAAGCCATTCTCACACCAAGATTGGCTAGAAAATGAGAAGCATCCCTTCAATTCAAGCATGTGTGATCGAATATTTGATTTGTTACTGAAAAATAAATAAATTAGAGTTCTTGATCACCATGAAAAAACATCTATCCGAGGACGAATGTATTGTAAGTTGCATGATTCGTTCAAGCATAGTTTTGAGGATTGCAATATGTTTCATCAAATAGTTAAACCGGACATTGAAAAAGGACTATTGAAACTTGTTGAAACACCAAGGGATGACCAGTCTATTTCGATTGGTCCTGACGGCAAACGGTTTTTGTATCGGCTGCTTCAAGCCGATCCATATAAACACGAGAAGTTAAGGCCCGTGGGTAATGGGATCAAGCTTTCAAGCAAGGAAGTTGTTCAAGAGCACAATGATAATATTCTTGAGGGCGAAAATTCCATCGAGGTTGCACAAAATACGCCAAGTACTGGGGGGCAACGAGAAAATCCAAAGATCGATGCAAGCACAACCCAAGAAAACAAAGGCCAACGTAAGCACAAAGGTAAAAAGTCGAAAGTCACTTTCATGCCACTATTGGAAAAATATCAGAAGATAAGTGAGGGGAACAGTGCTTATTGGCCAACTAATGCAAAAGCATCAAGATCACCCCCAGGCGCAGATCCAAGGATCGATATTGGCAAGAAGAGAATTTGAATGCCACTTGTTCATATCCTTATTTTGGGCCGCCAATGCCAATGTCGTGGATGCCTCCCTATGGTCACGTAAATCGATATTCATCATGGACAAGTATGATACTAGGGAACATTCTCCATATTATTATAAACCATCTCGCCAGTATTATGCAGCTCCAAGAAGACCAACGTTCAATGAGCAGTCATATGTTCAAGACCGTTGCAAAAAAGAATCGGTCTGGAGCACAAGGAAGAATAAGGAGGTGGTTGAGCAAGTCTACCGCGTCAAAAGAGATGGTCGTAAGAGTGCCACTTTAGATATAATCTGAAATGAAAAAGAGCCAATTAAAGTGTTGATATTGGCTACAAAAGGCAATGAGGCAAGTCAATCAAGTGCCAAATCTGAAGGGAAGAAGTTGAGAGTGCACAAGGTAAAACAAGATTTGCCATTACTTCAAACAAAATCGCAGCCGGGGTGCCCACTCAGCTTATTGTATTGGCAAAAGAAGAAGTTGCAAAAGCTTAGTGCACAAGAACTTGAAAAGAGAAACATGGCATGAGTTCCCAAAGGGAATATTCAAAATAAGAATTATGTGCGAGCTTCCTTTACAAGGAGTGCGAGAAAGGTGAAGAAGGAAAAGAGTGAAAGCTACAAAGGACCAAACCGAAGGATTCAACATCTTCGGTCCACACATTATCCATTTTCTTCAACAATGCCGTTTATGCCTATGCCATGGAATTCTTCATCAGGTATGATTGGTTACCCTCAATGGGCTTATCTTAATCCATGGATGCAATATATTTTCTTACATCATGAAATGGTATTACCAAATCATTATATGTTCGATTAGCTTCACTTTTGTTGCTAATCTAAATGACCGATATATACTTATCGTCCAAAGCATGTACAAAATGGCCGATGGAGTGTTGACATCGCGCTTAGAACAAACTTCATGCAAGTTATTTTTCGGCACACAAGTTTTGCCGAAAAATAGGGGGCATGTGTTGACACTAGATTTTGGCATGGTTAAAAACGTAATTAAGAAGGCCTCAAATGGAAAAGTGCTCAAAGTGAGAAAGTTCCGTATTGTTGAAATAAGAAACTTTGATATTTGGGCCATAGCCATCCGATCTCATCTCTAAGGCCGAAGTTGTTCGAAGTACTGAGATTTTGTATTCAGAATACTATTTGGCTGGTTAGGCCCCAAAGATGGCCTCTGATGGAAACATTTACAACTGCAAAGTTCTCTGTCTCGTCAAAACGGACAATTTTGATATAAAGATCATCCCCGTCCGAAGTCGTATGCAAAAGTTATAGGTAAAACCACGCACTGCAGCAATGTTTGGCCGGATCATCCGGGCCGGGGTCCGGATCATCTGGGTAATTGAAGCACGAAGACTACAGAAGGTTGGCGATGAAGCCGGATGATCTAGGTTCAGTCCTGGATGATCTGGATGGAGGCCGGACAGTCCGGGTAGGAGGCCAGACAGTCCGGGTAGAAGTCCGGACGTCCGAGCAGTTTTTCTGTTGCAGATGTTATAAAACAGCCCGAGACTCCCTCAAGACGACCTCATATCGAAAAGTGCTCAACATTAAAGTCCCGTGTCTCATTGAGGCAGTTGATTTTGATATAAAGCTCGTCCCAATCCGAGGTCGTATGTGGATTCTAGAGCCAAAACAGTGGGCTACTGTCAGAAAAGTGGGCTAGGCCGGATCATCCGGGCCGGAGGTCATGAGAAGTTAGAGTTTGGTTAGATTTTGATGATTTAGACGGCAAGGCAAGTCCTTTTCTTGTACGGGAAGTCCATCCGCCTCTTATATAGATAAGAGGTGATGGCCGATTAAACGATAACACACAATCGAACAAATCTATCTACACCTTTTACCTTTACTTTTCCTTCTCCCTTGTTCTTCTTCCTCGTTCTTCGTTCGTTCTTCTTCATTGCAGGGCGGTGAACCTCGAGGCCCTAGGGGCGGTCAGGCCGACCTAGGGCAGCCCATAGCCGCTGCACGCCCTGACGGGGTCCCTCCCGGGTGTGGGGGGGTTCGGGTGTACAAAAGTGCCCGCCGGGTTGTCTTGCGTACCGCGCTTCCGGCAGGTCTCCTTCGACGTGAGCTGTGGTGCATCACCCCTGGCGTCGAGGGTACACAGTGACGTGTTCGTGTGCGAACAGTCTCGTTGAGCCTGTTCGGTTTCTATCATGTTCACCATGTTTTGACATTCTGAAAATGGCCTTATTGCCCTTGCCCTAATCAGCCCCCCTCCGGGAGAGAACTATTTCTGGCGAATCTTTCCGCGATCCTTCTACACTTGTCCCCGGTGCCTTCTTCATCCCCAGGCAAGCCACAACACCCACTTGCATGATAGTCATGCAGTAGACATGGTTTTCAACATGAATATTTAATAAATGTCTGCTAGTTTTGCTACTGTTGTCATGGTTTCGGTGATGTTTAGAGTTTCATGTTCACTTTCGTGCTAGGTTTTGATGCATCTGGTTGTCATGTAATAGTTGCCAGTATTTCTTTCATATGTCAGGCTTGGTAGTAGTACCTGTTGTTATTGGTAATGTTCTTCATTGCATGACTATTGTCGGTTACCAAGTACCGTGGATATGCATGTTTCTTTGCATCTAGCTGGTTATATGCTTACCTGTTAGAATGCTTGATATGTTCTTACATGGTATTTATTGTTGATGCTCTTGGTCCTGCTATGTTTCAGAGTAGTGTACTTGTGATGTTCATGCTAGTCATTATGCCATGCTCAGTCAGATATATGATTTATTGTTGTTGATATGTTAAGAATGATGTTGCATAACCATGCTTATGTTGATACGATGCTCAGACATTATAGTTGCATCATGTTATTTTCTTATGACTCAGCTTGTCGCATTCAAGTTTAGCTGGACTTAATTTAACTTGAACAGCTGTTGGTTGAGTCATGGTGCCACCATATCGACCTGACCAGTGCAATCACATTTGCCTTTATGGGAGGGTCCTAACTGGGTCTATTGTCAAGCCTCTTGCCGGTGCCTCCAATGAGGGAAGGTTGTGCTCGGGTGCTACCTTGATCAGGTAGGACGGCATAAGCCTTGTGTGCTCGATGTTTTTGTTGTACCCGAGTTGTCCCCATTTGGGACCGTTTATTGTTTTGCCATGACGGAGGCCATGTTTTGCCACGACAGTGGCCGTTGATGTCTTTGGTAGGCACGGGCCACACATGACTTAGCCCATAGGGGAGTTAGTCAGAGTGGTCGGGAGAGTGTCATGGGCAATAATCGGTTTTGTCGGAACACCGTTGGTCCACCCGAATGGGAGTGTGAGGCCTTGGATTCCGTGGTGTGGGTATAGTGTAGTAACCTCTCCAGAGTGTGTGTTTAATCTATCGATAGCAGCGCTCGGAGATAAGGCCTAGTTCATAGTTGGTCACAATATGGGTCAATAGTAATAACAATAATGATGTGATTAATAACAACCTCGGTACGATGATGAGATAAGTAGGTTATGTGATCCGTGAATGATCACCGTTTGGTTACGAGGTAACCCGTTGAACCAAGTGTGGTTCCGTTTGTGATCCGTGAATAATCACCTGGTATCGAGGATAGTGAGTTGATGGATATTTGTGATGTTGTGCGAGAATCGTGGGTAAAGATCAAGCTCCTTGTGGTCATGTAATGATTACTACAGTATTGTTTATACCAAGCTTGATTTGATCCTAAGATGATCGCGAGATGTCCGAGGTTGGTAAGTGATGCATGTGATGGTTACGAGGTAAACCGAGCAGAATAAGTGGTGCATGATAGTGTTAACAAGTTGCATGCTAGTATCGTTAGATTCATATGTTCATGCCATGCTCATATTGTTCTAGCTGTACCATGTTCATGTTGTTCGTGCCATGTTGTTTTGATGATCTCATGTTCATTCCTGCTTAACCTGCAATTGCCATGATGTTGTTGGTCTTGACTGATTTTCGTTATTGTGAGCTTGCAAGTACATTCAATGTACTGACCTAGCGTGTCATGCCAGTTTGCAAGTCATGTCGGATTTGATTGCTTGTTTGCTGTGGATTCCGTGTTTGCGAGCTAGGATAAGCGTTCCAGCCAGAGTCCCTGTGGAGTGGAGTTCATCATCTCCGTTCGTTCTTCCGCTGCCAATAGTTATTCCGCCGCTTCTATTTGTTCTGTTGCTTGCATAGAGCAACCGTGGCAGGCGTAGCGTCAGCGTGTCGATGTAATTCCTCGTTATATCAGAATCCATTGTATCCATATGGACTGTAATAATGAGCTGATTTGTTCTATACTAAGAAGTGTCATGTTGTAGAAGACTTCTTCTTGATCTCTGGGCAGGAATACGGGGCATTCCGGTTTCTCTGAGCCGGGGTGCCACGACGCTTGGTATTAGAGCAGGTTTGGCTATAGGATGCCCCAGCCCGCGCGAATGTTAGAAAACGGTAGTATAGACCCCAGTTGGTTCGTTGTACTGGTTTACAACATTTGTTTGTTGCATAGCATGCATATAGACTCATATCTTGTCGCTAACGGTTAATCTTGTGAGTGTTGGTGGCATCGGTTTTGATGCACTACCTGCACCCTCCTTCTTAGCATGCCTGCTCTTTGGTGTTTGGCGTCATCTCTGTCCCAGCAGAATGATGCCCTGGTGTTCCAGACACCATTTACGGGAGTTATGCTAAAATATTGTGTGGATATTTTTTCTCCACCCACCCATATTATTTCGGTAATATACTAGTCTCTATCCCAAATCGTGCCCTCCATCTCGTCCCTCTGGCAACCCTTACTGATCTTTGTTATCAGAAAAGGACAGTGCCATCAAGCCTTCCTTTTCCTCCCCTATTTTACCCTGTCATCCCATTCTTTGGACGTGTACGGTTCCGTTCGTACACTTGATGAAGAGGTAGTCATGACCTTTGTGTCTTGATACTTGATTGCCAAGTACGTCCTCGCCTCTGTATCCATCCAGATCCAGCCAGTGTTCAGCCAATGCATGGTGTACCCTTGGTTACGCCAAATCCTTCCACACATGGATATCGTTTCTGTGCACTCTCCAACACAGCATATTAGACCGTAATACCGGAGTTTTCGCAAGATTTGTGTGCTTAGTTGGGCATGCATATTATTGTGTGAGTAGCAGTAATATGTGTTATTGCTTGATTATTTATATTAATTGCATGCTTGTGTGCTTTTGTTT
Source organism: Triticum dicoccoides (assembly GCF_002162155.2). Lineage (NCBI taxonomy): Eukaryota > Viridiplantae > Streptophyta > Magnoliopsida > Poales > Poaceae > Triticum > Triticum dicoccoides. Next base: position 361,807,661 of record NC_041387.1, on the reverse strand, counting down.
TTGTCGTTTCTTTTGTTTTTTTCTTTGGGCCGTCGGTGTTGCCATATTTCCCCTTATTAAAGTTGCTCGTCAACCGACACATGACCCGAAGAATCAACAAGGAGTTCAAATGTTTGGAAGCTCAACTAAATAGAATGGAATTATCAGCAGATAGTAGTGAAATTGGGAATATCTTGTCTGAATGCAAAAGAAATCCTGGATGGACTGTCTGTATCAAGTTTGCACTAGTGTTCATTCCTCACAATAGTATGGAATTCTCCGCCAACTCCATTGAGATTGGGGATATCTAATTATGATACTGAATATCTAGTTTGCCTCATTGTGCGCTCTGCATATCAGAAATGATCGAATCAGCAAAAAAGATGAATTGTGTGCAAAATCGACAGTATAATCTTAGTCAAAGGTATGGTTAAGATACAAGGTTTGATTCTTCATTGAGGATGATTTTGAAACATGATATACCCAGAAACAAGCAAAAAAATACGGCTTGTATTTAATACTCAGAAGGGAGGATAGTCCAGCAAAACCCTGTTTCATACAAGAAATCAACAGCAGAAATATTAAGATGGTATGTATCTGTGGAAATCGGTCCGCATATCACAATGGGAAGCTTCTAGTGTAAGCAACCCAGTCTTCCCTCGCAAGCTACTAGAGACGCTTCCAATGCAAGGTTCCTCTATCTTCCTCAGTACGATACATGGATGATTCCCCGTGCAAGGTACTCCGCCTTCTTCAGTAGACAACCGCAAAAGCTTCCGGCATAAGGTACTGAGTTTTTCCCCAGCAAAGTCTTTAAGGGGGGAAGCTTCTGAAGCACGATATCCTGTCTTCTTCGGCAAGCTGTCTGATGAAAGTTTCGAGCACAAGCCATCCAATCTTCCTCAGTATGGTATTGGTACAAGATCGTACATAGTGAACTGAAAACATTTGGCAGTGCATCCAAAGAACCAGATCCGCAACAGTTTGGTCAGAAGCAAGAATTAGAACCCAAGTCTGCCTCAGGAATCAAATTCTCATATTGGGAGCATGCTGCCAAATTCTTGCAAGTCACCCATATAATGATGAAGTCAAGATAAGGATCTGACAATCTCATGAGTCATGCAAGATAAGTAAGCCAGTTATACACCTCAGTTAGTGACGGCAAGAATCATCAAATTTTGGAGAAATACAACATGGGATAACAGAAGTTTGTCAGTACTCAGCAAGGCCAGTTTCCTCATACCCGACAAGGTGATATCATTCGTCACCACTTGGTATGCTTTACAACAAAAGTGAATTAGATGCAAGCACATGTGAACCCGGTATAGTTCCCATGGTACCTGAACATGGATAAAGTTATGATTGCCGACATATGGCACCCGACAGTACCTAGGGTCACATGAAGAAACAATATGACCAAGCTCTTTCAACCAAGGATCCAGACCAAGAAAACAATAATGAAGGAGCAATACTAGTGGTGCAGGTATGAAAATTGTTGCATGACCCACATAGTGCAGATACCCCGGACAGTCTGAGTTAGTATTGACCACCATGAATATTCACCTGCGGGGTCTACTCAATTTTGGTAAGGACCCCTATCGAAACAACCCGCTCAGTTAACAGTATATGCTCAGATTTGTCAGTATCAAATATCTGAGTCTGTCAAGTCAGACTAAGGGTCAATTCAACATTTTGACTCCAGTGACCATGGTATAGCAACACACAACCTACTATGCCCATGGATATGACGAGAAAATGAATGATTAGTATGTGAATGACAGTCTCGAAGCATGTGCCCTCACTTATGTGAATCACCAAAGGATAGCCTGTTTCGAACAAAATTTTTCCACTAGAGGCACCGTCAGTCAAGGATGATGATATTATTATATAAGGTCATACCCCTTATGATGGCCATGTCAGGCGCCAATCAAATATTTTGTATGAATGTGATACTCAAGACAGTGGATCTAGTTAGGACGAATCAGAAATTCCTGCGATTAGTTGAAATCTTTCACGAAACGGTTATGCCTCAACTCACTGTTTGGAACCCGAAGGACTTGCATTTAGTGGAGAAATCCAATGCAAGGAGTCGGAGCTTGGGTGTTCATCAGGAAGATTTGGTCACCACTTCATGGAAGATTGTCAGTACAGACACAACTAATCGGAAATCACTCTCAGATTTGTGAGACGGGCATATATTTCAGTCATGATAACAAATCACACTCAACTAAGTCAGCATATATGAAAATAATTGGAGAGTTTATAAGCATGAACAAGTCAGGTAAGATATGTCATAATCTGAATACAGTGAAGCAAACCACCCCAGAACCAGTCAGGTAAGTCAGATGAAGAATTCAGTGGGAACAATCAATAAAGGAAAAAGGATACCCGAGTTGGAAATGGTTTCCTTAAGTCAGTATATTCATACTTGGTCCCTGAGCAACCAAATCTTGAGGACGATATTTCCTTCAGGGGGAAGGTTTATCACAGCATGATTTTTGGCCCTTTCTTTTTCTTTTGATTTTCTGAGGATTTTGCTTGAGTTTTCTTTTTCAGTGGCTATGTGGTCTGGAAACTGAAGAAGATGACCTCTTCTTTATTTCCAGAGTGGCTTGTCATCCCAAATCTAACTCTAGACCTTTCCATTTTCATCCCAGAACAAATCTCAATATTCTTTTTATTGGGGATATTCCTTTTCTATTAAAGGAGTTATCCTATTTGCCCTAGGTTGTGAAGCAACCTATATTTCCATCATCCGGAAATTCCCAAATAATTCTCATAATTTTTTTGGGTCATATCTTCATCAAATATGGCAAAACTTTTGGTTGCCATGTTTAAAAATAATCCTCAAATATTCCGTTTCCTATTCTGCCCTAAATGGCACATTGTGAAGCAAGTGCTATTTTCCTTTGCCCAATTGACCCCAACCTTCTTGGACATCTTTTCCTGTCCATAACATTGCCACATGCCAAAATTCAACCTAATTTTCCTAGTAATTATTTATTAATGATTTTCCAAAGTTTCTGTCTAGAAAGAAACTTTGTGAAGGAGTAAAAGCTAGGCATATCCAAATGAGTTGAAATTTATACACGACCTCAATATCATCATATCATAGCTCTCCACCCAATTTGAGCTCATTTCATGCCTCTATGTGAGCTCATCTTCAATTCATTGTTTCTGTCCAAAATTTCTAGTTCGTGAAGAAAGTATATTTTATCTTGCTCCATTATGGCTGAAAATTTTCCTAGGCCTTCTCTTATCTATATAACCTACCTCCACTAAATTTGGGCATATTTCATCTAGCCCTTTTCCCTCAGGAATTTTCGCAAGTTTCTGTTCAGAGAAGATGTGTGTGAAGCAAGTACAATTTTCGTTTATCCATTAGGTATGAAATTTCTACAACATCTTCATATGGCCATATAACTTTGCCTTGCCTAATTTCAGCTCAACATGCATCTCCATGTGAGTGCATCATTCAAATCTCTAATTCTAGCCATTATAGCGGTTTCTAGAACAAGTACCATTTATCTTCATCCTCATGAGCTGCAAATTTGCAGAGATGATCATCTTAGTATGTGATCATCACTAGACAAATCCATTCCTTCGTTACCAAGCTGGTGCCCCCACTACACAGCATAAACACTTGGCTGCTGGTCTGCTTTGGGGCCATCTGCAAATCTCTTCTTTGCCACTTGACCAAATTCTTTCTTCAGTTAGACTAAGGGCACTAAGGTCAATCTACTAGACATGGTCGGCCACGCCAAGGCTCGCAGTTTGCTCCAGTGCATGTAGTGATCATGCTTGCGTCATGCAGATTGCAAGCTCTGGCGCGTTCTTGCCCATGTGCTCGTCAGCTCCCTCCTTGTCCCAACCTCCATCGTTGTCTAGGAGCTGCCCCGTGATGTCCTGCGTCACCCTGAGTCGTTGCCTCATCGTGGTTCGCCTTAAATGAGCTGCTAGCTTCCTGCCCGTGTTGTGCCCCGCCACTGTCCACCATTAGAAGCACTGCTCAAGCTCACTAGCGAGGCTCTAGAGCCCTCCCCTCGGCTATTTAAGTGTGCCCCGAGTCCCCCGCAGCTCATTCACTCCTCCCCGCCTCTATAGTCCACCGGAGTGCTCTAATCTAGCTGTTGCTTCGCCGTTCCTCCTCGGTGGTCGCCGGAGTTCGACCTAGTGCGGCCACCTCAAGCATCCCCTTATTGTGCCACCACCTCCATCGCGTTCCCCACCCTTTGGAGCACCACCCCAACCCCTCGTGCGTCGCCGGAGTCCCCCCTGGCTACGTGCTCCTCATCTGGCCGCCGGCTCCATCATTCAGCCTCTACTCTGTCCGGCCGCCCTAGCCACTCCCTCATCTTCCCGACTCCACCACAGTCTCCCCCACCTCCAGTAGAGCCGCCCCAGCTACTCCACCTCGCCGGGGATCACCCAAATTGACGGCTACCCCCATCGCCCACCCGCCTCTGCCTCCTCGGCGTCCCCCCCGCCCCACGTCCTCCATCCATCCCCGCACCTCCGTCTGGCCGGGAACAGGTGTGATAGGACGCCACGATCCCACCGGTGTCTGCGCCATGGTGTGAGGTGGCCTGAGCCGGCCGCCACATTGCCGGCAGTGCCCCTGCTCGGGCCCTCCTCTGCTTTCGTCGAGGCAAGGAGAAGGATGAAGAAGACGCCCACGCTAGCCTGGCCCCTGCCCCTGGGTCCCGCACATCAGCGGCTTAGATCCGAGCCTAGGTACATTAAGTGGACACATATTTCTGAAAGTGCGTTTTCTTAGCTCGAAAGCGTACCCCTCTCTCTTTTGGCTGAAATGCGTTTTCTAAGTAAGAAAACGGATTTTGTTTCTTCTTCGGCTAAAATTGTGCTTTCTATTTCAAAAAATGTAAACTGGCTGAAGGCGCTTTTGGTTTTTCCTCCAGGGGCCTGTTTGCTAAAAAATATTCACGGATAGGTCCCTGAGGTTCAACACCTCGTATCTATTCAACCGTAGCTCAGATCGAGGTGAATCCAACTCCCACGTCTTCATCTCATGCGGCCCGTTCTGTTCCGATCATGTTCACCATGTTTTGACATTCTGAAAATGACCTTATTGCCCTTGCCCTAATCAGCCCCCCTCCAGGAGAGAACTGTTTCTGGCGAATCTTTTCGCGATCCTTCGGCCCTTCTCCCCGGTGCCTTCCTCACCCCCAGGCAAGCCACAACACCCGCTTGCATGATAGTAATGAAGTAGCCATGGTTTTCAACTTGAATATTTAATAAATGTCTGCTGGTTTTGCTACAGTTGTCGTGGTTTCGGTGATGCTTAGAGTTTCATGTTCACTTTCGTGCTATGTTTCGATGCCTCTGGTTATCATGTAATAGTTGCCAGTGTTTCTTTCGTATGTAAGGCTTGGTAGTAGTACCTATTGGTATTGGTAATGTTCTTCATTGCATGACTAATGTTGGTTACCAAGTACCATGGATATGCTTGTTTCTTTGCATCTAGCTGGTTATATGCTTACCTGGTAGAATGCTTGATATGTTCTTGCATGGTATTTATTGTTGATGCTCGTGGTCCTGCTATGTTTCTGAGTAGTCTACTTATGATGTTCATGCTACTCAGTATGCCATGCTCAGTCGGATATATGATTTATTATTATTGATATGTTAAGAAGTGATGTTGCACAACCATGCTTATGTTGATATCATGCTCATGCATTGTAGTTGCATCATGTTATTTTCTTATGACTCAGCTTGTCGCATTCAAGTTAAATGGGCTTAATTGAACTTGAACAACTATTGGCTGAGTCATGGTACCACCATATCGAGCTGACCATTGCAAACACATTTGCCTTTATGGGAAGGTCTGAGCTGGGTCTATTGTCATGCTTCTCGCCGGTGCCTCCAACAAGGGAAGGTTATGCGCGGGTGCTACCCTGATCAGGTAGGACGGCATAAGCCCTGAGTGCCCGTTGTTGTTGTTGTACATGGGTTGTCCCCATTTGGGACCGTTTATAGTTTTGCCACGACGGTGGCCGTTGATGCCTTTGGTAGGCACGAGGCCACCCATGACTTAGCCCAGAGGGGTTTTAGTCGGAGTGAACGGGAGAGTGTCATGGGCAATAGAGTAGTTTTGTCGGAACGCCGTTAGTCGGAGTGGCCGTGAGAGGCCTTGGGTTCCGTGGTGTGGGTACAATGTCCTAACCTCTGCAGAGTGTGTGTTTAATCGATATCCGCGCACACGAATAAGGGCGCAGTTCATAGTTGGTCACACTATGGGTCAACAGTAATAACAATAATGATGTGATTAATAACAACCTTGGTTCGATGATGAGATAACTTGGTTATGTGATCCATGAATGATCACCGTTTCATTACGAGGTAACCCGTCGAACCAAGTGTGGTTCCGTTTGTGATCCGTGAATGATCACCATGGTATTGAGGATACCGAGTTGTTGGATATTTGTGATGTTGTGCGAGAATCGTGGGTAAAGATCAAGCTCCTTGTGGTCATGTAATGATTACTACGGTATTGTTTATACCAAGCTTGATTTTATCCTGAGATGATTGCGAGATGTCCGAGGTTGGTAAGTGATGCATGTGATGGTTACGAGGTAACCTGAGCAGAATAAGTGGTGCATGATAGTGTCATCATGTTGCATGCTAGTATTGAGAGATTCATATGTTCATGCCATGCTGATATTGTTCTAGCTGTACCATCTTCATGTTGTTCATGCCATGTTGTGCTGATGATCTCATGTTAATTCCTGTGTAACCTGTAATTGCCATGCTGTTGTTGGTCTTGACTGCTTCTGGTTATTGTGAGCTTGCAAGTACATCCAATTTACTGACCTGGCGTGTCATGCCAGTTTGGCGGTCATGCCGGATTTGATTGCTTGTTTTCCATGGATTCCGTGTTTGCGAGCTAGGATAAGCGTTCCAGCCCGAGTCCCTGCGGAGTGGAGTTCATCATCGTCGTTCGTTCTTCTGCTGCCAATAGTTATTCTGCCGCTTCTAGTTGTTCTGCTTCTTGCATAGAGCAACCGTGGCAGGCGTAGCGTCGCCGTGCTGATGTAATTCCTTGTTATATCGGAATCCATTGTATCCATATGGATTGTAATAAAGAGCTGATTTGATGCTAAGCAGTGACGTATTCCAGAAGACTTCTCCTCGATCTCTGGGCTGGAATACGGGGCGTTCCGCTTTCTCTGAACCGGGGTGCCACATTTTCATCATGCTCATATGATTCACAATCTTTACTTTGATAATTTGATATGTGGCTGAACCAGTGCTTGGGTGCTGCCCTTACTTGTACAAGCCTCCCACTTATGATTAACCCCTATCGCAAGCATCCGCAACTATGAAAGAAGAATTAAGATAAATCTAACCGTAGCATGAAACATATGAATCCAAATCAGCCGCTTATGAAGCAATGCATAAACTAGGGTTTAAGCTTTTGTCACTCTAGCAACCCATCATCTACTTATTACTGCCCAATGCCTTCCCCTAGGCCCAAACAATGGTGAAGTGTCATGTAGTCGACGTTCACATAACACCACTAGGGGAAAAATAACATACATCTCATCAAAATATGGAACAAATACCTATTCACATGATTACTTATAGAAAGACTTCTCCCATATCCTCAGGAACAAACGTAACTACTCAAAAAGCATATTCATGTTCATAATAACAGGAGTAATAATTATCATTAAGGATCTGAACATATGATCTTCCACCGAATGAACCAACTAGCATCAACTACGAGGAGTAATCAGCACTATGTCGCGGGGAACCACGACCACCTATGGGACCAGGACAGCTACTTGCTGGTTCGACAGTGGGGAGTAGCATTGCACAAAGAGCAGACCAACATAGGCCAGCACGACAGAGATCACACGGGAAATTTTACCCAGGTTTGGACCGCCGTGAGGCGTAAAACCCTACTCCTGCTTTGGTAGATTGATGGTGGAAAGGTGGTGGTGGTGCATAGTACACTTGCCTGGCAGGGGTTGCCTCGGGGCGGAAGTGGCTACGCGCGTACTGAGGTGCGGGTGGTCTAACTTTCCAACCTCGCAAACCCCTTTCTACGGTTGCCATGGGCCTCCTTTTATAGGTTAAGGGGTCACCACAATGTCAAATTAGTCATTAGACACTGATATGATAGCAAATAGTGCTATCATACCTAGCTCTGTAGGCTGACAGTGCGTATTTAATGCATCGCTTAATGTCACATAGTTGGTTGCCCGACAAGGCTTGCCGGGCTATCTTGCCAGCTCCACGCCTGCTCGCTTGACATGTCATTGTACGGGTGTGGTCTGTAGGTTTCCTTTGTAGGAAGTGGTGCCATGTGGCGAATGGTTTCCACTTAATCACTCCACGGCTTGACACCGCCCTGATCGACGACGTGGATCGTGGTGGTGTAGTCGGCAAGATAATCTGGTTTCCGTGAGTCCCGGCAGGCCCTGCTGGGACGCCTTGGTCGTCTCCTTCTGGCGGTGGCCTCGCCCCTTGCCAGGCTCGCCTGCCCGGCAAGGGAGTCTTCTCTCTTGATAATATCTGGCCCCTCTATCTTGGCCTTGGATCCTTTCCGATTTGCTTGTTGATGCTTTGAATCTCTTGGTCTCTTGTTTTCCTTGTTCTGATGCTTCAGTCCTAATCTTGCGACTGTGCAAAGTCAGGGCAACAGGCCCCGGGTCTATTGCACTGACAGAAGCCCCCGGGCCTGCCCCGAACGTGTTGCCAAGTGTCATCGGGGTAGGGCCTAACAAGTGCACAGGCAGCACTGCTGGAGAGGTTGGTTTCTTGAGATCTTCTTTCCTTCTTCATTAGTCTTGATTTCGGGCCAGTTTCCGGTTTCCCCGCGTGTCATGCACGACGTTACGAAAAAGGTTCGGATCGTGGCCTGCATGGTGCTCGTACCCCATGATCACGGGGTGGAAACGGCCATCCCACTTGCCTCCATGCTTCTGGACCATCCGCCACATGTCCTTCATGCCTCAGGAAGGGTAGGTGATGGATCTAGAGGGCACGGGTGTGAGTGCTGCAGCGAAAAATCAGGCGTAGCTAGTTGGGAGCAGTGAGTCGGTCCTGATTCCCCATGTGTTTGAACGGGGAGGGGAGGCCTCATTGGATGAGTGGGGCGGCCGCCCTAGGTGCGAGGGGCCGGCCCCTGGCCTTGCCCATCTATAAAAAGAGGGCAAGGATGGTGTTTTACCATACGCACCTCTGCCTCCTTCTTTCTCCATAGTCTTCCCCCACTCATCATGGTGAGGGGGCGAGGATGCGCTGGTACTCTAGGGGTGGAGACGAGGGCTTCTACATGTCAGCACATCCCCCCTCCTCCGAAGCTCGCAGCTGCGAAGCCTGCCGTGAGAGGAGGAGGGAGGGGAAAGGTTAAGGTCGTAGTGGCGCTCGAGGAGGAGGAGGGTGGGGCGGCGCTCCGGTTGTAACTCCACCGGCGGCAACTCCCCCGATGGAAGGCCATGCTGGAGATCAGCCCTGAGAATTCCTCATCAGGTTGGACAAGCCTCTATGCGGCCATCTTTCTCTTCCTACCCCATTTGCCCGGGAAATGGAGCTCGATTCGACGGGCACTTTGAGGTTGCACATGAGAGGCTGTGGGAACGGCGGCATGTGGGTCGACATCGACTTCCCTGGTCCTCATGTTATATACCTTCGCCGTGACTGGAAGACCTTCGCCCGTGCCCATAGCTTGACAGAGGGGAAATTTCTCCAGTTCAAATTAATGGAGAGTGGCCTACTCTCCATAAAGGTCTTCGGGCGCTCAGGAATTCGCTTAGGGTTCTGCGCGGAGAGCTCTACCGACGACGAAAGCTCCTCGTCGAGCGGCAGTGACGAGGAAGACTGTGACGGCGATGACAATGCCGTAGGGTGGGAGGTTGATGACTTTGACGCCGACTGATCACCGCCCGCACTATCTTCATCAGGCGACAACACCATCATCTGCGTCCGCATCTCCTCCCCGACAACATGATTTGCCAGGGAGTTGGATGCAGAGGTGGGGATGGTGCTCCCGTGCTCCTCAAGCAGTCTTACAGCTGGGCCTTGACATGCTTCCTCTCGCGCTGCAGCTCCGTTCACCCTCCTGTGCCCTGCCGGCCCTCGTGTTGGTGGTTGACGGGTCACCTTTGCCCTGCTCTCCATCGACGCGTTCCCGTTGCTCCCCCTTGCTCTTATAGCCTTCACTTTCCGTGCCTGGGAGGAGACGGACAAGAAAGGGGATTACAGGGCACTTATCTTTTTTAAATCTTAAATTTGTAGGAACTTGCAAAATTTTAATTCAAATAATGTAATCTCTCATGTCCATGCTTGTGTTCTGTAATGCTTATACTTGTATCAGCATGTTAAAGAAAAAGATGAACCTTGCCAGGAACCCGTGCATGTATATGTCCGTGCAGAGGTAAGATGCCTCTTTAGTGTAAATAAATGAGTTTATCCTGGCAGGCTATCTTGTCGGCCCCCCTTTTTGTCTGCCGGAGAACCTCATCTGCCGGGTTACAGACGGATGGGCCAACCCCCCGCCAACTTCCTTTTATCAAATGCAACCACGACCATCTTGACCGAAGCAACGTTCGGGCCAGGAATGGGAGTACCTAAGTCTAGAAGGAGCGGCAAGGTTTTCTAATGCATAAGTTATCGCTTACAGAACACGAATGGACAAGAGGTAGAACTTATCTATTTGGCTTGCCGAGATCGCAGTGCCGGACAATCTTCTCATTTCTTTGTCAAAGCCAAGTCCGTGGTAAGAAGATGCAACTTCATGTAGATGAGAATGAATGCAGGATGCGATCCTATCTATATGCATATGCAGATGCTCATGAAATTGTTTATGTAGTGATCTGGGATGCTCATGCATGCATGCAATCTAGGTTGGGGGGCCCCTACAATGCTTCTTTATTTTATCTTGCACAGGGTCATCGCCCCGGCTTTGTACATGGGGTTACATGCAACTGAGGCAAGGCATGTACAAATGGGTGACTGTCGGGCAGGGCCCAACAGCCTTGCGCCTTGCGGGTAGAACTTGCGGAGATGCTCAATATTCCATGAGTTTTGCAACAGAGTGCCATCTCCGATCTCCACACGGACTGCGCCGGGTCTGGTGACTCGTACTACCCGGTAAGGGCCTTCCCACTTTGGTGATAACTTGCGTGTACCCTTGGCAGACTAAACTTGCCTAAGGGCAAGGTCACCTCCTCAAAACACCGGGCATGAACCCTACGGCTATGATAGCGATGTAGGGCTTGTTGATAGCATGCAGCACGCGTAGAAGCCCGGAGACGGTTCTCCTCGAGTAGCACATCCTCGTCATGCCGGTGCAGATCTTGTACCATTTCATTGTAAGCAAGTACTTGAGGCGACCCATAAATGAGTTCCACGGGGATAACTGCTTATGCCCCATAGACCAGCGAGAAGGGAGTCTGCCCAGTAGCTCGGTTTGGTGTCGTTCTGAGGGACCAGAGAACTATTAGCAGCCCCTCGATCCACCGCCTGTCGTGCTTCTGTAGCTTATAAAAGGTTCTTGTCTTGAGTCCACGTAGCACTTCAACGTTCGCGCTCTCAGCCTATCCATTGCTTCGGGGGTGTGCCACAGAGGCGAATGAGATCTTGCATTCAAGGGCATGAACATCTTGCATGAAGGCGCGGTTCGTGAATTGGGTGCCGTTGTCGGTGATGATCCTTGTTGGAACTCCAAAAGGACACACTAGATCTTTCAAGAACTTGATAGCTGACTGAGCTGTCACCTTTCTCATGGCAGTCACTTCTGGCCACTTTGTAAACTTGTCGATGGAAACAAACAAGAATTCAAAGCCCGCGATTGCTCGGGGGAAGGGGCCGAGGATATCAAGCCCCCAGACCGAAAATGGCCACGATAGAGGGATTTTCTGAAGAGCTTGGGTAGGCAGATGGATTTTCTTGGAATGGAACTAACAGGCTTCACACTTAGTGACTAGCTCGCCCGCATCTTGGAGGGCTGTGAGCCAATAGAATCCTTGCCGGAATGCTTTCCCAACTAACGCCCTTGATCCAATGTGGGAGCCGCACATTCCATTGTGTATCTCAGCCAACAGTCCCTTTCCTTCTTCCCGACAGATACACTTCAATTTCACACCGTTGGGCCTCCTTCTGTACAGGGTGTCATCGACAAACTGATACATACTGGCCATCTGGACTACTTTTTCAGCTTCGTCTTGATCACCGAGAAGCTCTCCGGTTTGGAGGAAGCAGACAATGTGCCTTGCCCAAGTTGGAGCCTGCAGCTCGGCAATGTGGACTAGCGGCACCTCATCTGCCGCGGCAGCACCATCCTCGTATGCTGGGTCCATGGACCCGGCTGGAGGGGGTGGTCCGGCAGGATGCAAGGAGTTGTTTCTGGCAGGGTCTCTGCCGGGAGCAGACAACTCTACCAGGGGAGGCTTTCCGGTGTCCAACATTTACCTCTTTCGGGCCATTGTTGCTGGGGATACAGAGGGCTGAGTAAGATGGAGAACAAAAGTCCATGGTTCCATAGGAAGCTTTTGCGTAGCACACTTTGGCAGATGATCAGCTATGCTGTTTTCCGCACGGGGTAGGTGCTCTGTTTGTAATCCGTCAAAGTGCTCCTCCAATCTTCTCACTTCCTTGATGTATGCCTCCATCAATGGACTTTGATAACCCTTGTTAACTTTCCTCACCACCAGCTGTGAATATCCTCGAATGATCAGCTTCTAAATTCCCATTTCTGCTGCAATTCTGAGCCCGACAAGGAGCTCTTCATTTTTTGTTGTGTTGTTCGTTGCTTCTTCCTGGGCAAAATGCATCTGGACGACGTACTTCAAGTTCTCCCCGGAGGAGGTGACGAGAAGCACGCCAGCCCCTGCACCTTGCAGGGAAAAAGCACCATCAAAATACATAATCGATTCTTGGGGTGATTCCTTGCCGGGGTTAATTGTCTCTATTACTTCCTCATCAGGGGTTGGTGTCCATTCTGCAATAAACTTTGCCAATGCCCTACTCTGAACAGTTGATGTTCTCTCAGACCTCAAACCAAAGCTGGATAGCTCCAAAGCTGACTCCACTATTCTGCTGATAGCCTCTGGGTTTTGGAGTTTCCGTTGCAATGGGAGACAAGTAACAACTTTCATCTCATGGGCTTGGAAGTAGTGGCGCAGTTTCCTTGAGGACATCATGAGGCCAAATATCAACTTTTGCATGCCAGTGTACCTTGACCTAGCCCCCTGCAACAAGGAGCTCACGAAGTACACTAGGTGTTGCACCACTTTCTTCCTTGCCGTGTCCTTGGGGTTGTCATCGTTGTCGTGCTTGCTGCTGTTCTGATCCTTATCCAGCCCTGCCGGCCTCTTCTCAATCTCTTTCTCATCCACTTCTCACTGTGCTACCAAGGCTGCACTGACCACTTGGTTGGTTGCCACTAAGTATAGCAACAATGGCTCCTGGGGTTTGGGTGCATCCAGGGCAGGCACAGAGGATAGATAGGTCTTCAACTCTTGCAAAGCTATGTCTACTTCAGGGGTCCACTTCATGGGACTAGCCTTCTTCAAAACTTTGAAGAATGGCAGGGCACGCTCGGTAGACTTGGAGATGAATTTGCTTAGCACGGCAACACATCCCTGTTGGAAATATGTCCTAGAGGCAATAATAAAATGGTAATTATTATATTTCCTTGTTCATGATAATTGTCTATTGTTCATGATATAATTGTATTAACTGGAAACCGTAATACATGTGTGAATACATAGACCACAACATGTCCCTAGTGAGCCTCTAGTTGACTAGCTCATTGATCAATAGATGGTTATGGTTTCCTGGCCATGAACATTGTATGTCATTGATAATGGGATCACATCATTAGGAGAATGATGTGATGGACAAGACCCAATCCTAAGCATAGCACAAGATCGTGTAGTTCGTTTGCTAAAGCTTTTCTAATGTCAAGTATCAGTTCCTTAGACCATGAGATTGCGTAACTCCCAGATACCGTAGGAGTGCTTTGGGTGTACCAAACGTCACAACGTAACTGGGTGACTATAAAGGTGCACTACAGGTATCTCCGAAAGTATCTGTTGGGTTGGCACGAATCGAGACTGGGATTTGTCACTCCGTATGACGGAGAGGTATCTCTGGGCCCACTCAGTAATGCATCATCATAATGAGCTCAATGTGACTAAGTAGTTAGTCATGGGATCATGCATTACGGAACGAGTAAAGTGACTTGCCGGTAACAAGATTGAATGAGGTATTGGGATACCGACGATCGAATCTCGGGCAAGTAACGTACCAATTGACAAAGGGAATTGTATACAGGATTGCTTGAATCCTTGACATCGTGGTTCATCTGATGAGATCATCATGGAACATGTGGGAGCCAACATGGGTATCCAGATCCCGCTGTTGGTTATTGGCCAGAGAGCTGTCTCGGTCATGTCTTCATGATTCCGGAACCCGTAGGGTCTACACACTTAAGGTTCGGTGACGCTAGAGTTGTTATGGGAATTAGTGTGCAGTTACCGAATGTTGTTCGGAGTCCCGGATGAGATCCCGGACATCACGAGGAGTTCCGGAGGTAAAGATTTATATATGGGAAGTCCTATTTTGGCCATCGGAAAATGTTCAGGATTTTTCGGTATTGTACCGGGAAGGTTCTAGAAGGTTCCGGAGTGGGGCCCACCTGCAAGGGGGGGCCCACATGAAGGGCAAGGCCCCACACCCCTGGTCAAGGCTCACCAAGATCCCCCTTAGAAGGAATAAGATCATATCCCGGATGGATAAGATCAAGATCCCTAAAAAAGGGGGATAACAATCGGTGGGGAAGGAAATGATGGGATTTCTTTCCTCCCACCTTTGTCAACGCCCCAATGGACTTGGAGGGCAAGAAACCAGCCCCCTCCACCCCTATATATAGTGGGGAGGCGCATGGGAGCTACACCCCTTCCCCTGGCGCAGCCCTCTCCCTCCCCAACACCTCCTCCTCCTCCGTAGTGCTTGGCGAAGCCCTGCCGGACAACTGCAAGCTGCACCACCACGCTGTCATGCTGCCGGAGCTCTCCCTCAACTTCTCCTCTCCCCTTGCTGGATCAAGAAGGAGGAGACGTCCCCGGGCTGTATGTGTGTTGAACGCGGAGGCGCCGTTGTTCGACGCTTAGATCGGAATTAACCACGATCTGAATCGCTACGAGTACGACTCCTTCATCCGCGTTCTTGTAACGCTTCCGCATCGCAATCTTCAAGGGTATGAAGATGAACTCCCCTCTCTCTCGTTGCTAGTCTCTCCGTAGATTGATCTTGGTGATGCGTAGAAAATTTTGAATTTCTGCTACGTTCCCCAACAATGGCATCATGAGCTAGGTCTTTTGCGTAGATTCTATACACGAGTAGAACACAAGTTGTTGTGGGCGTTGATTTTGTTCAATATGCTTACCGTTACTAGTCCTATCTTGTTTCGACGGTATTGTGGGATGAAGCGGCCCGGACCGACCTTACACGTACGCTTACGTGAGACAGGTTCCACCGACTGACATGCACTTGTTGCATAAGGTGGCTAGCGGGTGCCAGTCTCTCTCACTTTAGTCGGATCGGATTCGATGAAAAGGGTCCTTATTAAGGGTAAATAGCAATTGGCATATCACGTTGTGGTTTTGGCATAGGTAAGAAACATTCTTGCTAGAAACCTATAACAGCCACGTAAAAACTTGCAACAACAATTAGAGGACGTCTAACTTGTTTTTGCAGCATATGCCGTGTGATGTGATATGGCCAAGAAGGATGTGATGAATGAAATATAGGTGATGTATGAGATTGATCATATTCTTGTAATAGGAATCACGACTTGCATGTCAATGAGTATGACAACCGGCAGGAGCCATAGGAGTTGTCTTTAATTATTGTATGACCTGCGTGTCACTAAATAACGCCATGTAATTACTTTACTTCATTGCTAAACCGTTAGTTATAGTAGTAGAAGTAATCAATTGGCGAGACAACTTCATGGAGACACGATGATGGAGATCATGATGATGGAGATCATGGTGTCATGCCGGTGATGATGATGATCATGGTGCCCCGAAGATGGAGATCAAAAGGAGCAAAATGATATTGGCCATATCATGTCACTATTTGATTGAATGTGATGTTTATCATGTTTATGCATCTTATTTGCTTAGAACGGTGGTAGTAAATAAGATGATCCCTCATAATAATTTCAAGAAAGTGTTCCCCCTAACTGGGCACCGTTGTGAAAGCTCGTTGTTTCGAAGCACCACGTGATGATCGGGTGTGATAGATTCTAACGTTCACATACAACGGGTGTAAGCCAGATTTACACACGCGAAAAACTTAGGTTGACTTGACGAGCCTAGCATGTATAGACATGGCCTCGGAACACAAGAGACCGAAAGGTCGAACATGAGTCGTATAGTGGATCATGTATCACTTAGATAACTAGAGGGATGTCTATCTGAGTGGGAGTTCATAAGATGAACTTAATTATCCTGAACATAGTCAAAAGGTCTTTGCAAATTATGTCGTAACTCGAGTTTTAGTTCTACTATTTTAGATATGTTTCTAGAGAAAATTTAGTTGAAAGTTGATAGTAGCAATTATGCGGACTGGGCCCGTAAACTGAGGATTGTCCTCATTGCTGTGTAGAAGGCTTATGTCCTTAATGCACCGCTCAGTGTGCTGAACCTCGGACGTCGTCTGTGGATGTTGTGAACATCTGACATACACGTTTTGATGACTACATGATAGTTCAGTACTGCTAAACGATTTAGAATTGTGGCGCCGAAGACATTTTTGAAACGTCGAGGAACATATGAGATGTTCCAAGGGCTGAAATTGGGATTTCAAGATCGTGCCCACGTCAAGAGGTATGAGACCTCCGACGAGTTTCTTAGCCTGCAAACTAAGGGAGAAAAACTCAATTGTTGAGCATGTGCTCAGATTGTCTGAGTACTACAATCACTTGAATTGAGTGGGAGTTAATCTTCCAGATGAGATAGTGATGGTTCTCCATAGTCACTGCCACCAAGCTATTAGAGCTTCGTGATGAACTATAACATATCAGGGATAGACATGATGATCCTTGAGCAATTCGTGATGTTTGACACCGCGAAAGTAGAAATCAAGTAGGAGCATCAAATTTTGATGGTTGGTGAAACCACTAGTTTCAAGAAGGGCAAGGGCAAGAAGGGATACTTCATGAAATGGCAAATCAGTTGCTGCTCTAGTGAAGAAACCCAAGGTCGAACCCAAACCCGAGACTAAGTGCTTCTATAATGAGGGGAACAGTCACTGAAGCAGAACTATCCTAGATACTTGGTAGATGAGAAGGCTGGCAAGGTCGACAGAAGTATTATTGGATATACATTATATTAGTGTGCACTTTACTAGTATTCCTAGTAGCACCATGGTAATAGATACCGGTTCAGCTGCTAAGTGTTAGTAACTCGAAATAAAAGGCTACGGAATAAACGGAGACTAGCTAAAGGCAAGGTGACGATATGTGTTGGAAGTATTTCCAAGGTTGATGTGATCAAGCATCGCATGCTCCCTCTACCATAGAGATTGGTGTTAAACCTAAATAATTGTTATTTGGTGTTTGCGTTGAGCATAGACATGATTGGATTATGTCTATCGCAATACGGTTATTCATTTAAGGAGAATAATGGTTACTCTGTTTATTTGAATAATACCTTCAACTGTCTTGCACCTAAAATGAATGGTTTATTGAATCTCGATCGTAGTGATACACATGTTCATGCCAAAAGATATAAGATAGTAATGATAGTACCACCTACTTCTGGCAGTGCCATGTAAGTCATATTGGTATAAAACGCATGAAGAAGCTCCATGTTGATGGATCTTTGGACTCACTCATTTTTGAAAAGTTTGAGACATGCGAACCATGTCTTTTGGTATGTACGCATGAAGAAACTCCATGCAGATGGATCGTTTGGACTCACTTGATTATGAATCACTTGAGACATGCAAATCATACCACATGGGCAAAATGACTGAAAAGCCTCGTTTTCAGTAAGATGGAACAACAAAGCAACTTGTTGGAAGTAACACATTTTGATGCGTGCAGTCCAATGAGTGCTGAGGCACGCAGTGGATATCGTTATGTTCTTACTTCACAGATGATTTGAGTAGATGTTGAGTATATTTACTTGATGAAACACAAGTCTGAATTATTGAAAGGTTCAAGTAGTTTCAGAGTGAAGTTGAAGATCTTCGTGACAAGAGGATAAAATGTCTATGATATGATCATAGAGATGAATATCTGAGTTGCGAGTTTGGTACACAATTAAGACATTGTGGAAACTGTTTCACAACTAACACCTCCTGGAACACCATAGTGTGATGGTGTGTCCGAACATCATAGATACACCCCATTGGATATGGGGCATACCATGATGTCTCTTATCGAATTACCACTATCGTTCATGGGTTAGACATTAGAGACAACCGCACTCACTTTAAATAGGGCACCACGTAATTCCATTGAGATGACACCGTATGAACTATGGTTTAGAGAAACCTAAGCTGTCGTTTCTTGAAAGTTTGGGGTTGCGACGCTTATGTGAAAAGGTTTCAGGCAGATAAGCTCGAACCCAAAGTGGATAAATGCATCTTCATAGGACACCCAAAACAGTTGGGTATACCTCCTATTTCAGATCCGGGAGCAAAAGTGATTGTTTCTATAAATGGGTCCTTTCTCGAGGAAAAGTTTCTCTCGAAAGAATTGAGTGGGAGGATGGTGGAGACTTGATAAGGTTATTGAACCATCACTTCAACCAATGTGTAGCAGGGCACAGGAAGTTGTTCCTGTGGCACCTACACCAATTGAAGTGGAAGTTGATGATAGTGATCATGAAACTACGGATCAAGTCACTACCAAACCTCGTAGGACGACAAGGACAGGTACTGCTTCAGAGTGGTACGGTAATCCTGTCTTGGAGGTCATGTTGCTAGATAACAATGAACCTACGAGCTATGGAGAAGCGATGGTGGGCCCGGATTCCGACAAATGGCTCGAGGCCATAAAATCCGAGAGAGGATCCATGTATGAAAACAAAGTGTAGACTTTGGAAGAACTACTTAATGGTCGTAAGGCTGTTGGGTATAGATGGATTTTAAAAGGAAGACGGACAATGATGGTAAGTATCACCATTAAGAAAGCTCGACTTGTCGCTAAGATGTTTTCTGACAAGTTCAAGGAGTTGACTACGATGAGACTTTCTCACTCGTAGGGATGCTAAGAGTATGTTGGAATTATATTAGAAGTTACTACATTATGTATGAAATCTTGCAGATAGGATGTCAAAACATTGTTTCCTCGACGATTTTCTTGAGGAAAGGTTGTATGTGATACAACCAGAAGGTTTTGTCAATCCTAAAAGATGCTAACAAGTATGCAAAGCTCCAGCAAACCTTCTAAGGATTGGAATAAGCATCTCGGAGTTGGAATATACGCTTTGATGTGATGATCAAAGATTTTGGGTTTATACAAAGTTTATGAGAAACTCGTATTTCCAAAGAAGTGAGTGGGAGCACTATAGAATTTCTGATGAGTATATGTTGTTGACATATTATTGATCAGAAATGATGTAGAATTTTTGGAAAGCATTTCGGGTTATTTGAAAAGTGTTTTTCAATGGAAAACCTGGATTAAGCTACTTGAACATTGAGCATCAAGATCTATAAGGATAGATAAAAAACGCTTAATAGTACTTACAAATGAATACATACCGTGACAAGATTTTGAAGGAGTTCAAAATAGATTGGCAAAGAAGGAGTTCTTGGCTGTGTTATAAGGTGTGAGTATTGAGTAAGACTCGAGACCTGACCACGGCAGAAGAGAGAGTAAGGACGAAGGTCGTCCCCTATGCTTTAGACGTAGGCTCTACAGTATGTTATGCTGTGTACCGCACCTAAAGTGTGCCTTGCCATGAGTCAGTCAAGGGGTACAAGAGTGATCCAGGAATGGATCACAGGACAACGGTCAAACTTATCCTTAGTAACTAGTTGACTAAGGAATTTTCTCAATTATGGAGGTGGTAAAAGAGTTCGTCGTAAAGGGTTACGCCGATGCAAACTTTGACAGTAATCCGGATTATCCTGAGTAGTAAACGGGATTGGTATAGTAGAAAAGTTATTTGGAATAGCTCCAAATAGAGCGTGGTAGCTGCAGTATGACATGGAGATTTGTAAAAGACACACGGATCTGAAAGGTTCAAACCCGTTGACTAATAACCTCTCTCACAAGAGAGATATGATCAAGCCCAATGGGTGTTGGATTCATTACAATCACATAGTGATGTGAACTAGATTATTGACTCTAGTGCAAGTGGGAGACTATTGGAAATATGCCCTAGAGGCAATAATAAAATGGTTATTATTATATTTCCTTGTTCATGATAATTGTCTATTGTTCATGCTATAATTGTATTAACTAGAAACCGTAATACATGTGTGAATACATAGACCACAACATGTCCCTAGTGACCCTCTAGTTGACTAGCTCGTTGATCAATAGATGGTTATGGTTTCCTGACCATGAACATTGTATGTCATTGATAACGGGATCACATCATTAGGAGAATGATGTGATGGACAAGACCCAATCCTAAGCATAGCACAAGATCGTGTAGTTCGTTTGCTAAAGCTTTTCTAATGTCAAGTATCAGTTCCTTAGACCATGAGATTGTGTAACTCCCGGATACCGTAGGAGTGCTTTGGGTGTACCAAACGTCACAACATAACTGGGTGACTATAAAGGTGCACTACAGGTATCTCTGAAAGTATCTGTTGGGTTGGCACGAATCGAGACTGGGATTTGTCACTCCGTATGACGGAGAGGTATCTCTGGGCCCACTCGGTAATGCATCATCATAATGAGCTCAATGTGACTAAGTAGTTAGTCATGGGATCATGCATTACGGAACGAGTAAAGTGACTTGCCGGTAACGAGATTGAACGAGGTATTGGGATACCGACGGTCGAATCTCGGGCAAGTAACATACCGATTGACAAAGGGAATTGTATACGAGATTGCTTGAATCCTTGACATCGTGGTTCATCCGATGAGATCATCGTGGAACATGTGGGAGCCAACATGGGTATCCAGATCCCGCTGTTGGTTATTGGCCAGAGAGCTGTCTCGGTCATGTCTTCATGATTCCCAAACCCGTAGGGTCTACACACTTAAGGTTCGGTGATGCTAGAGTTGTTATGGGAATTAGTGTGCAGTTACCGAATGTTGTTCGGAGTCCCGGATGAGATCCCGAACATCACGAGGAGTTCCGAAATGGTCCGGAGGTAAAGATTTATATATGGGAAGTCCTATTTTGGCCATCGGAAAATGTTTGGGATTTTTCGGTATTGTACCGGGAAGGTTCTAGAAGGTTCCGGAGTGGGGCCCACCTGCAAGGGGGGGCCCACATGAACGTGGGTAGTGGGGGCAAGGCCCCACACCCCTGGTCAAGGCGCACCAAGATCCCCCCTTAGAAGGAATAAGATCATATCCCGGAGGGATAAGATCAAGATCCCTAAAAAGCGGGGATAACAATCTGTGGGGAAGGAAATGATGGGATTTTTTCCTCCCACCTTTGCCAACGCCCCAATGGACTTGGAGGGCAAGAAACCAGCCCTCTCCACCCCTATATATAGTGGGGAGGCGCATGGGAGCTACACCCCTTCCCCTGGCGCAGCCCTCTCCCTCCCCAACACCTTCTCCTCCTCCGTAGTGCTTGGCGAAGCCCTGCTGGAGAACTGCAAGCTCCACCACCACGCCGTCGTGCTGCCGGAGATCTCCCTCAACTTCTCCTCTCCCCTTTCTGGATCAAGAAGGAGGAGACGTCCCCGGGCTGTATGTGTGTTGATCGCAGAGGCGCCGTTGTTTGGCGCTTAGATCGGAATCAACCACGATCTGAATCGCTACGAGTACGACTCCTTCATCCGCATTCTTGTAACGCTTCCGCATCGCAATTTTCAAGGGTATGAAGATGAACTCCCCTCTCTCTCGTTGCTAGTCTCTCCATAGATTGATCTTGGTGATGCGTAGAAAATTTTGAATTTCTGCTACGTTCCCCAACAATCCCATCAGGCACCTCACATCTTTCACTGTCCTTGGCGCTTGGATCTGCTGAATGGCCTTGATCTTGCCGGGATTGGCTTCAATCCCATTGTGGGACACAAAGTATCCAAGAAACTTGCCATAGGGGACGCTATCAGTGTCAAAACTGGTGGATCTTGGGTAGGGGGTCTCGACCTGTGCGTCTAAGGTTGATGGTAACAAGAGGCGGGGGACATGATGTTTACCCAGGTTCGGGCCCTTCCCTATGGATTTAATACCCTACTTCCTCCTTGATTGATCTTGATGAATATGAATATTACAAGAGTTGATCTACCACGAGATCGTAATGGCTAAAATCCTAGAAGTCTAACCTGTATGATTATGATTGCCTCTATGGACTAATCCCTCCGGTTTATATAGAAATCGGAGGGGACTAGGGTTGTACAAAGTCAGTTACAAAGAAAGGAATTTACATATCCGAACACCAAGCTTGCCTTCCACGCCAAGGAGAGTCCCTTCAGGACAAGGGTGAGAGTCTTTGGTCTTGTATCTTCACAGCCCATCAGTCCGGCCCATGTCAATAGGCCGGACGCCCTAGGACCCCTTAATACAGGAATCCCTCAGTAGCCCCTGAATCAGGCTTCAATGATGAGGTGTCCAGCACGCAGATTGTCCGGCTCTGAATACTCCAAAATAGTCTTTGAACACAAGAATCGTGTCCGGCTCTGCAAAACAAATTCCACACACAACCGCAAAGAGTATAATATTTCACGAGTCCAATCTACTGATTTTTTTTGTAGCGGGACATCACGTCACTGCCTGGCCATTATTTCAAACCGCTTTTTAGTCCATCGCTCCGTATTTCGAGACACAGTTGTATTGGCATGTCTTGTCAAGGCAGAGATCGTGTCCCCTTATTGCGGGATTCCTATCAATACGGGTGTGGGTAACCCAACCGTTCTGTTGGCATGATTCCTTGGGAATAGGCAGGTTTTAAGGCCTAGGAGGGGGCGTTTGATATGCATCGCCTTTATAAAGGGGCTAAGACCCGTCTTATCTCCTTTACGCCAAGCCTTTCCTCAACCTCTCCTACCTCGAGCTTCAGCGCCCAAGGTTCAATCTAATCGCTTTGCATTTCTCAATCATGTCCAGACCCAACCCTCAAGGCCGGTGGGTGGCTACCTCTGTCACAGAGGAGAATATCGCGAAGCTCCGAGAGGCAAGATACCTGACTATGGAAATCCCCCACTGGCTTCCTGCTCAAGGGCAGGTTATTCCTACTCCCAGATCCGGCGAGAGGGTCGTGTTCATCTCCCATTTCCTCTGAGGGCTAGGTTTAGCTCTTCATCCCTTCGTTCGAGGGTTCATGTTCTATTACGGGCTAGATTTTCACGATCTAGCTCCGGACTCCTTTATCCGTGTCTCGGCGTTCATCATTGTGTGTGGGGCCTTCCTCCGTATTCCCCCACACTTTGGCTTATGGCTCAACACTTTTGATGTGAAGCCGAAGGTAGTCGACGGGAAACAAGGAGAGTGCGATGTTGTTGTAGTGAATAAACTCACCAATACTCCTTGGCCAAAGGGCTCCTTCACAGAAACTTCCGACCTATGGCAGCGGGAGTGGTTTTACATCATTGAACCCCGCGGTACTAAGTGGGCAGCTACACCTGCGTTCCGATCCGGCCTTCCATTACAACTTGCATCATGGATTAATAAGTGGCTGGAATGGGGATCCATTGATGAAGTGTAGACGCTGCAAAGCCGCATTCGGAGCCTCATCAAAAAGGACACCGGTCTCATCAATGTAATCCAAGTAATGCTAGTCCGTCGGGTCCTACCGTGCCAGCGACGGCCTCTCCGCTTGTGGCAGTTCAATACGGAAGGACCATGTACCGTTCAACACTTCTCCGACACGGCGCCCAGAGGAATGTGGAAACTATTCTCCGGGACACAAAAATAGTGGCTAGATACTACAGAGGACATCGGCCTTGACTGCAACCATCCGGATACTTCGGTAAGCACTCGACTCCTGAACACGGCTTAGTTAAATTTCCTATAATAGTATTCTAAGAAAACCATACTCGGCCAGGGCTGGATAAAGAAGGCGGAGAGAATCAGGTGTTCGGCCCCTCTTCCCGAAGACTCAGCTGATCCGGTGTTAACAAGGATGCTGGTCCCGGCACCATATCAAGTGGCGGCGAAGGAAGACAAGGAGGAGAGCAAGAAGGCCCAAGGTGGCCCCCATTCTAGAGGTACACCAGACACCTCGTCCGGGGAGATTGGAACTCCCTCTTCCTAAGATGAAGGGGAAGGAGAACTTGACATCCCTCATCCCCATGGGGAGAAGAGGGCCACCTCCAAAGACTTGAAGATAGAGGCTTCTAAGCGAGGGAAGATATCCTTGTCAGGGGGTTCTGGTTTGGGAGGTGACGTTGACATGCAGTTCCTCCTTAAGGACGGGCCCTTAGCTGAATCGTAAGTGAACAAGGGTGTTTTAAACATATCCCGTTCTTTCCTAGTTAAAAGGGTAACATTTAAAATATATGTTTGTAGTCCGGCATGTAGCCTTCCTCAACAGTCCTCCTCCTCGGGGGATCTTCTTTCGGAGATGATGGAGATCAAGACGCCTCCATAGATCTCCCCGCCCGATAAGGCAGACAACGCCTAGGTGTCGTCCTGGAGGATCTCTCCCCACTAACAAGCTGTGCGACGGACAATGAAGACTAGGCCCGAAGGTGACACTTCGGCCATCCAGTGTCCGGGGTGTCCGGCCCCTACGGAGACCAACAATAAAGGCCCCGGACTATCCGATTTACACCCAGAGACGACTCTAAGGTCAAGTAGACATATTCCTTTGAAGGGAGCCCATAACCCTTCAGCTGCTTCCAGGGAATCGAACACATTGATGGACGTATTGCGACATGCGCTCGTCTCGGAGGAACATCGTACCTTGATGGGTACGGTGGTTGAGAGGGTTCTGTCCGCGAGAAGCGGATTGAATGAATCCTTTACGAGCCTACTAAGAGGCTTCGAGGTACATAATGTAATATTTTCAATTGTGCTATAAACGCAAAATGCGCCTATGAATAGATAGTAGCCCGTGAGACTCTGGTTGGTGTCCAAAGGGAGGCGATCATAGGATCAAGAAATATATGCCCAGGAAATAATCTGACTAATTTGGAACACAGGCTATTACATCCCTGGTGACTACCCCAGCTACAGAGGTTGCAGATCTGAAGCAAAAACTTCATGTGGCGGATGATGACATCATGCTTATTAATAGGCGGTTCTACGAGGTGCAAGGTATGTTTTTGGGACAGTCAGTATATGTAATTATTATAATATGAGAATGACGCTGTAAATTGTATACTGAGATATGCATAACTGCAGATAGTGCCGCCGTGGTTGAGACCCTTCGGGCTGAGCTTGCTCGGGCCAAGGAGCAAGCCATGATGAGTAATGCGGCTGCCGAAAAGGCAACTGCTGAATTAAAGGCCGAATAGGTTGCTCGGCGCCAGTGCGAGGAGAGAATATGTACCATGGCGCTTCAGCTGAAATATGCCGCTAGCCGATGCGAATTGCTCAAGAAAGATAACAAAATCAGAGCAGCTGATCTTGACAAGGCCTTAGAAAAGGCGAGGGAAGCACGGTCCGAGTCTAGAGCGGCTCGGGAGGAGATCTGACAAGCTGGGGAGATCGTGGCTGGTAAGCCCTTCTTATTAAAAACTAAATTCAGCGATCCGAAGTATGCCCCGATTAATCAAATGTGGAGTTCTCAAGACACATTTTTGGACTTGCCAAAGAGTGTCTCCGATGCGACATAGTTTTTCCAAGCGCAAGAAGGACATGCGATCGAAAATATTTTTTGGTCGCAATTCAATATGCCAAAGCGTCCGCTGTTGCTGAATGAACAGATGGCCTAGTGGGCCGAGCTCCACAAGATATCCGGATCTGCCATCAAGGACGTCGTGGTCCGGCTGTGGCTGAGGGAGTCCGGGACTAAGGGGTCCTCGGACAGCCGGACTGTATACATCGTCCGGACTGTTGGGCTATGAAGGTAGAAGATAGAAGACTTCGTCTCGTGTCCGGATGGGACTCTCCTTAGCATGGAAGGCAAGCTTGGCGATTCGGATATGTATATTCCTTTTCTGGAACCGACTTTGTACAACCCTAGCCCCTCCCGGTGTCTATATAAACCAGAGGGTTTAGACTTCTAGGGTTAGAGTCACAATCATAATCTCATAGGCTAGACTTCTAGGGTTTAGCCATTACGATCTCGTGGTAGATGAACTCCTGTAATACTCATATTCATCAAGATCAATCAATCAGGAAGTAGGGTATTACCTCCATAGAGAGGGCCCGAACCTGGGTAAACATTGTGTCCCCCGCCTCTTGTTACCATTAGCCTTAGACGCACAGTTCGGTACCCCCTACCCGAGATCCGCCGGTTTTGAAACCAACATTGGTGCTTTCGTTGAGAGTTCCTCTGTGTCGTCGAAGGTAGGTTTGATGGCTCCATCAATCATCTACAACAATGCAGTCCAGGGAGAGACCTTCCTCCCCGGACAGATCTTCGTATTCGGCGACTTCGCACCACGGGCGAACTCGTTTGGCCATCTAGAGTAGATTGATAGCTACGCCCCTGGCCATCAGGTCAGATTCGGAAGCCTGAATTTTGTGGCCTATATCCGCGGAGACTCGATCTTCGACAGATTCAAGCCCACGACGGCTGTCCTCGGCCACCACGATGAACATGACCTAGATCTGTCATCTGGCCGCACACAGGAGCTAGCGCCTATAACCGCCTTGGCCCTAGAGCCACAGCGGACTGCGTCGACCGAAGAAGGGAAGATCAAGCCCGCCGTGGAGGCCACAGACTCAGCGGCGCTCGAGCCGCACATAGACCCAACATCAGGCTGGGCTTGTGTTACCGGAACCCCAGACTCGTCTCCGGCCATAGGCTCCAGACCGCATGCAACTGCGTCCATCAAACCTGATTGGACGCCGGTCTTAGAGTTCAGCTCTGTGGACATTTTCCAACACTCGCTTTTTGGCAACGTGTTAAGCTCATTAAGATCCCCTCCTTGTCAGGGAACTCTTGGCCGAACTATGTCCGACTCGAGTGGGAAGTGGATGACTAAGAAATTTGTGCCCCACCCACCACCCACTTTATAGCCTCTGTCGAAGAATTAACCGACATGCTTGACTACGACTCCGAAGACATCGACGCTATGGACGACGATGTCGGAGAGGAGCAGGTACCACTACCTATAGGGCATTGGACAGTCACCTCCTCGTACGACATATACATGGTGGATACACCGAAAGAAAATAACGGCGACAATGAAAACCCAGTCAAGGACAAACCTCCTGGAATTCAGCCGAAGCGCCGACGTCAGCGGTGCCGCTCAAAGCCACGCCGTAGTAAAAACAGCAATACCGTCACAGAAGAGGACAACACTCCGGACGGTGCCGAAAACAATGAAGACCCCGTTGAGCCAACCTCCGAACAGGAGGAACGGGATGATGGGTGAGTCAGCCCTGGCGAACAGGCCATGAACGAAGACTCGGAGGATAGCAACTACCTTCCGCTCTCCGAAGATGAGGTTAGCCTCGATGACGAAGATTTCATCATGCCTGAAGAGCCCGCCGAATAGGAACGCTTTAAACGTCAGCTAATTGCCACTGCAAGAAGCCTGAAAAAGAAGCAGCAGCAGCTTCAACCTGATCAAGATCTGCTCAATGAAAGATGGACTGATGTCCTGGCAGCCGAGGAATATGGCCTCGAGCGCCCAACCAGAAGCTACCCAAAGCGCAAACTATTACCATAGTTTGATAGAGAGGCGCGGTAGCCCGTCATACCAAGGTACAATACGGCTGACCAACCACCACGTGGCCGGGATAAAGCAGCACCTCAAAACGAATACCAGCCCACACCACCTCGCCGAACAAATAGAAACACAACAGCTCGGGGATATACACATGACCTGCGATGCGATTTGGAAAAGAGAGAAGGTCAAATAAGATCAATCTATGGATCACGGGGGCATGCCATGACGCGCGACGACGGCCATCTGGCTGAACGTGAGAAACATAACCACGCCCGGGCTGAAAACCATAGACGAGCTTCATCCGAACTACGTCACGACTTGCCGATATAGAGGCACCGCACACCCCCTCTACTTCACTGACGAAGTAATGTGAGATGATTTCCCAAAAGGGTTTAAACCCGTACACATCGAATCATATGATGGCACAACAGACACCGCAGTGTGGATTGAGGATTTTCTTCTCCAGATTCATATGGCCCGTGGCGATGATCTTCACACCATCAAATACCTCCCGCTCAAACTCAAGGGACCAGCTAGGTACTGGTTAAACAGTCTTCCCAAAAACTCCATTGGCAACTGGGAGGAATTGGAGGACGCCTTCCTCGACAACTTCCAGGGCACATATGTCCGACCTCCGGATGCCGATGACGTAAGTCATATAATCCAACGGCCCGGAGAGTCAGCCAGGAAATTCTGGACTCGGTTCCTAACTAAAAAGAACCAGATCGTCGACTGTCCAGACGCTGAAGCCCTAGCGGCCTTTAAACACAACATCCACGATGAATGGCTGGCAAGACACCTTGGCTAGGAGAAACCGAAGTCCATGTCAGCCCTTACGGCACTCATGACCCACTTCTATGCGGGCGAAGACAGTTGGCTAGCCCGTAGCAACAACAATACAAGCGAGCCTGACACTTCTGAAGCCATAAACATCAACGGCAAGCCCCGGCACAATAGACATAAGCGTCGAAACAACGGTGATAGTACCGAAGACACGGCGGTCAATGCCGGATTCAGTGGCTCTAAGTCCAGTCAGCAGAAGAAGCCATTTAAAAGGAATAATCCGGGCCCGTCCAGTCTGGACTGCATACTAGATCGACCATGCCAAATCCATGGCAATCCGGATAAACCAGCCAATCATACCAACAGGGAATGTTGGGTTTTCAAATAGGCCGTCAGGTTAAATGTCGGGAATAAGGAGAAAGGGTCGCAAAGCAAGGACGATGACGAGGAATCCCGACCACCGAACACAGGGGGACAGAAGAAA
>NC_041387.1:361748921-361778218 GCF_002162155.2 Triticum dicoccoides | reverse complement strand
ACGGTGAACATGATATACGCCACCCATATCCCCAAGAAGGAGCGCAAGCGTGCACTCAGGGACGTCTACGCGATGGAGCCAGTCGCCCCAAAATTTAACCCATGGTCCTCCTGTCCGATCACCTTCGACCGCACGGACAATCTGACAAGTATCCATCATGGCGGTTCAGCCGCACTGGACTTTGACCCAATTATTGACGGATTCCATCTCACGCGAGTCCTCATGGATGGTGGCAGCAGCCTGAACCTGCTCTATCAGGACACAGTGCGCAAAATGGGTATAGATCCGTCAAGGATCAAGCCCACCAAAACCACCTTTAAAGGTGTCATACCAGGTGTAGAGGCCTGCTGTACGGGCTCAATCACACTGGAAGTGGTCTTCTTATCCCCGGATAATTTCCGAAGCAAAGAGTTAATCTTCAATATCATCCCTTTCCGCAGTGGTTATCATGCACTGCTCGGACAAACCGCATTCGCTAAATACAATGCGGTGCCGCACTATGCATACCTCAAGCTCAAGATGCCCGGACCTTGCGGTGTTATAATAGTCAATGGTAATACAGAGCGCTCCCTCCGTACTGAGGAGCACACCATGGCCCTTGCAGCAGAAGTATAGAGCAGGCTTCTTAGGCAGAAGCTTAGTTCGGCAGTAAAGCCCTCGGACACCGTCAAGCGAGTCCGACGTTCCAGCTTGCCCAGAGCTCGACTAGCAATCCGGCCTCCATCCTAGTCCCGATCAAGCGGTGACATCCGTGTCACACGTACATAACTACGCACTTAAAATACCATGGGCACGGACGTAGGCATAACTAGACCGCGGTCCACAATGCGGCTCAACCGCCCTGGATCCGCATACATTTACCTTTTTCTCTTTCTTTCAGGTTTTTCTCTTCTTGAGGCTTTTCTGATAACCTGATCATCGGAACCATCATGGGACGGATACACCAAGGAGGCAAGGGGCTTTGACGTACAAGGGAATACCCAGGTGGTCTCTGCTAACGATCGCTATACCTGTTTTACATACTCGCACGCAGCTCGCTCTTGGCCACGTCATGTTAAATGGCCTTACTTGCTTATTGCATTACTTGTACAAGTACGCCTCGACGTACTAATCAAATTACAATGGAAAATAGTTCACGGCTCCATTTTCTTGGCGTTAGCTTATTACTTGACTCTTTCCTTGTCTTTGAATTTATTACTTGTTGCACCCGTACAATCTCGTACGTATAACTTCGCCAGGTGTCGGTGCCAAAACCGGCGGATCTCGGGTAGGGGGTCCCGAACTGTGCGTCTAAGGCTAATGGTAACAAGAGGCGGGGGACACAATGTTTACACGGGTTCGGGCCCACTCTATGGAGGTAATACCATACTTCCCGCTTGATTGATCTTGATGATATGAGTATTACAAGAGTTGATCTACCACGAGATCGTAGAGGCTAAACTCGTGGAGCTAGCCTATGATTATGATTGTTCTTTTCCTAAGGACTAAACCCTCCAGTTTATATAGACACCAGGGGGGGGACTAGGGTTACACAGAGTCGGTTACAGAGAAGGAAATCTACATATCCACATTGCGAAGCTTGTCTTCCACGCAAAGGAGAGTCCCACCCGGACACGGGATGAAGTCTTCGATCTTGTATCTTCATAGTCCAACAGTCCGGCACAAGTACATAGTCCGGCTGTCAGAAGGACCCCCTAATCCAGGACTCCCTCAGTAGCCCCTGAACCAGGCTTCAATGACGATGAGTCCGGCACGCAGATTGTCTTCGGCATTGCAAGGCAGGTTCCATCTCCGAATACATCAAGGTAGATTTTGAACACATGAATCATGTCCGGCTCTGCAAAATAAATTCCACATACCACCGTAGAGAGCCCAATATTCCACAAATCTAATCTGGTGACAACTTTTCATAGCGTGACATCACGCTGCGGCCCGATCATTATTCGAACCGTTTTTCTCAACCTGCTATTGCATATCTTGCGAGGAGGTTTTACTGGCACGTATTGTCGAAGCAGAGATCGTGTCCCCTTATCACGGGATTCTCATTAATACGGGTGTGGGTCACCCAACCGCGCCATCAACACGGCGCTTGGGGAATAAGCGAGTTTATAGGGCAAGTGAGGAGGCGCGCGGTTTCTACCGCCTTTATAAAGGGATAAGGATTCCCCTTTTTCACCACGTCTTCTTCTTCCTTTGCTCATCCATTCTCTCTCTTGAGCTCCAGCGCCCAAGCATTCGTCTTCTCTGCCCACAAAGGCCCTCCGAAAATGTCCGGATCCGGAGTAGAACACAAGTGTCCGAGAGAAGGATATCAAAAAGCTTCGGGAGGACGGGTATCTGGCCAAGAAAATCATCCATCGCCTCCCGACGGCGGGACGGATCATCCCTACTCCGGAACCCCGCGAGAGGGTTGTATTCCTCCCTCACTTTGTCCGCGGGCTAGGGTTTCCCCTCCACCCATTCGTTCGTGGCATCTTGTATTACTATGTGATCGGTTTTCATGATATATCCCCCAATTCCTTGCTCAACATTTCGACATTCATCGTTATGTGCGAGGCCTTCCTCCACATGTCGCCACACTTCGGCTTATGGTTGAAGATTTTTAATGTGAAGCCCAAGGTAGTGAGCGGCGAGCATGCTGAGTGCGGAGGTGCCATGGTGATCAAGATGCCCAACATCACATGGCCATCAGGTACTTTCAATGATTCCTTCAAAGGGTGGCAACAGCAGTGGTTCTACGTCACTGAGCCGCGCGGCACAAAATGGGCCGTAGCTCCCGAATTCCGATTTAGAGCTCCTCTACGGCATACGTCCTGGCCCAAGAAGGGCCTGAACTGGTCTTCGCCCAACGGGTTGTCGGTGCTCTAGACGCGCGTCAAGGACATGGAACACAAGAATATCAAACTTGTCAATGTAGTCCAGGTGATGTTAGTTCGCCAGATTCTCCCTTGCCAACACAGGGCCTACAATTTATGGGAATTCGACCCGGCCAAGCACCAGACCTTGCTAGTGTTCTTTGGCTCATCACACAAAGACATCTGGAAGGTGCTCTTTAAGTCCAACAAATCGTGGCCGGACCCAGCCGAGGACCGCGGGTATCAACTATCCCGCCCTGCAACTTCGGTAAGTCATTGTACGTTGGCAAGTCATACGTTTTATTTGCATAACCCAAGGGAAATGCTTAATGTGTTTTCCACAACTCTCCTAGGGCTGGACGAAGAAGGCAGGGCGGATCTACTGTCCGGCCCCACTGCCAGAAGAACCAGCCAGCCCACTTCTGACGAAAATGCTGGTCCTGGCGCCGTATAAGGCGCCGAAGAAGAAAGCCGAGAAGGAGGCCAAAGAGACCAGGGGTGGTATTTGTCGCCGTGGCATTTCAGACACAATATCCGAAGACTCCGACACCCGCTCTTCCTCCGAAGAGGACGAGGAAGAGGAAAACCAATCCCCCCAGTGAGGGGAAGAAAGAAAAGGTCGGCCTCCACACACTTGGAGGCTGAGTCGCCTAAGAAGGGGAAAACTCCCCTTCCGGATGAGTCCGCCACCGCTACCAACAGCAACCCGAAGTGGGATCCCAGGGTCCAGCCCCTGGTGAAATCATGAGTATATAAAATCTGGACACGTTTGCGCATCCAGACTCACTATTGTGTGATATTTTAATCATTGAGCCACACTTTTTTGCAGTCCGGCGAGGTCCCGCAGCGAACAATCCTCATCCGAGGATTTACTAGGCTCGGATGCTATGGACAGCGGGACACCCCCGAAGGCCCCTTCCCCAAAACACTTGGACGACACCAAGGTATCATCTCAGGGGGACCCAGGCCAAGGAGGGGGCGGGACAAGATCGTCAAGGCGGCGCCAGGAGGTCAAACTTCAAGGGCCGGACACGCGGGAGAAAAGGCTCCCATGGACGTCGATGGCGGGGGCCATCTTGAATTCGGCCCCCGGCCGGACACAATTCCGGAGACCGATATGGATCCAGAACCAAGCAGGTAGCCTCCCTCGGATGGAGGTGGTGTGCCAGTTCCACCAGCAACCTTTGTCCAACCAGAGGTGTCGGATACTTTATCGGCGGCGCTGAAGTGCGCCTCCATTGTTGACGAACACCGTGCCCTTATGGGTGCGGTGATTAAGAAGATTCAGTCCGCTGAGAGTGGGCTGAATGAAGCCTGCATCAGCCTTATAATGGGCTTTGAGGTATGTTTTGTGAGGTTTCACTTAGTGTTATAGTATAGGTAGTAGCCCCTGATACACTGTTCGGTGAAAGAAAGAACCGGACAGAGGATCAAATATATGTTCGCAGGAGCCTCACCTTATGGCACCCTCTCTTTTTTATAAGCATGCATCTGTAGCGACTACCGCCTCTCATACTGCGGAAGTCTCTGGACTGAAGCAGAGTCTGGAGCGGGCCGAAGAAGAACTCGGCTGAGTGAAGAAGCAGTTGGAGGATAACCAAGGTATGCAGAAACCTTGTTCGCATTCAGCGCGAATGAATAAGTTAATATGATGAAAAATACTTTTATGATTTGTTCTAGGGGCGACGGCCGAAATTGAGGCTGTTAAGAAGGTTGTGGCCGAAGCCGAGAAGAAGGCAGCCGCAGAGCAGGCTCTTCGCGAAAAGCAAGAGGCCAGAGTTATTGAAGCTGAGCAAGAGCTCCAACATGCCATAAAGAAATGCGAGACCTTGGAGCAGAGTGTAACAGAGAAAGAATCCGAACTCTCCCAAGCTCTTCAAGCCGCATGTGATGCCCGGGGGGAAACCCAAGGTGCCCTGCAGGAAATCCAGGAGGCGAGGAAGATTGCGGCGGGTAAGGCTTTTTCTACGCAAAGTAGGTATTTGAAGGGAGAAAATCACGTTTGCTAATTTGAATGCGGATTTCTCCAAGGGTATTTGCAGAGCTGCCGCACAACATATCTAATGCCGCCCAATTCTACCGGGCCGAAGAAAGGAGCACCATGGAGAAGCTCTTCTGGTCACAGTATCTGGCACCGAAATGTCCAATGTCTTTTGCCGATCAATTGAAACAGCTGATCGAACTGCATAAGGCGGCCGAACTAGCCATGAAGGATTTAATTATCCGGCGATGGCCTGCCGAGCCGATTCCCAATAGTTACTTCAGGCTCGTAAAGCGGCTTGTGAGTGCCTGCCCTCGACTTGAAGTCACCAAGCGGTCGGTCTGTATGGAGGGTGCGCGAATGGCCTTCGCCCGCGTGAAAGTGCACTGAGCAAAGATGGATGCTGAAAAGCTAATGATCGAAGGACCGCCAGAGGGGAAGGAGCACTGCAAGCCTGAGTTATATTATGATAATGTCCTGAAAGGATCCCGCCTTGTGGCGGAGCAATGCACCAAGGACATTATATTCCCATGAATACAGTCATGTTGTCCTATGTAATGTTAAACAAGGTCATTTCTATTATTTATTGCCTGTTATTTGAAAGTTTTTCCTACTGTGTGGCCATTTTATATATTAATCCTGAGAGTTGGCCAGTCGTCGGCTTTTGCCCTCACATAGGAAGTACGGGGGTGTTCGGGATGAACCTGAGCACTCTTTACCCCAGTTTTGGGTCCTTGAAGGAGGTTTTCAGCGCAACGAACTAGGCAATCAGACTATAAGGCTTTATCACTCTCACTTAGCCATAGGAGTTTGACAAAAGGAAGGTAGGCGCAGCCCCTGGTGTTCAGTAGACCGCACTAGGGGCTCTATAAGCACCTGATCGAAACAAAAGCCGATCCATCACACGCTGCATTAGTTATCGCATAATGCGGAAGAAGTCCTTAAAGATTTTGCAACCTCTCGAATAGCTGACCAGCTCTCGCCGTATCATGACAGTCAATTTTTGGCTTTCTCTACTGAGGCGCTCGTCCAGAAGAACCGGGACGCAATCGCAGTAGTTCTCCCTTTACTACCCTAGCCGATATAGCGGAACGTAGGGTAGCAAGCATAGGAGCCGGGCAACCCAACTATTGACCCAAGACATGATTCGGAGCCGATGCATATAATGCTATAAGTTCGGGGTGCCGAACGACCGTGAAGGTGTTCGGACTTTATTGCCGTATTATGGGTACAATGAGGCCCCTAGCATATTAAGGCATATCGCATTGTACGGATGCCATTTGACAAAGAGTGTCAATAAGAGACAACATCAGATAAGCGTCATATAAAGCCACATGTTGTAATTGAATAACACGTCAATGCGTACGAGTATAGGTAATATGATAAAAAGAAATATGACTTCGGAACCTGCTGAGGCCAGGCAGGGGGAGGCTTTGTGCGGATCCGGATTGTAATTGGATGGTCATTGAGGGGAATATCTAAGGATTCCCTTACGCGTTCGAGCTGTTTCCCTTCTTGGTATATTCGTCCGTTCATGGGTCTGGTCTCCATGTCGCCAGTCCTGGCCTACACGAAAGTGGACCTGCAAAGAAAATGCAAAAAACATTTTTGTGCCATGTAGCAGTTAAGCCACATTGTGTGGCCAATCCTAGATTTGCCTCCGTTTACTGCCGGAGGGTTTAATTGAGCTCCTAACGAGCTGGGCTATCCTACCGTGTAGTAGTTCGTACTCCTTTGACACTGTCCGGAAGCTTGGCCGTCAACTCAAGGTTCGATTGAAAGATGCCACTCTTTGCTTCAACTGTTAAGGCGGCGGTGTACTCTTCGGCACGGAGGGAGCATTCGCCCTTGCCATTAACTATGATGACACCGCGCGTGCTGGGCATCTTGAGCTTAAGGTATGCATAATGTGGCACGTTGAATCGAGCAAACGCGGTTCGTCCGAGCAGTGCCTAATAGTTAGTACGAAAAGGGACGATGTCGAAGATTAACTCTTCGGTACGGTAATTATTCGGTGGTCCAAAGACTACCTCCAGAGTGATGGAGCCCATACAACAACCCTCCACACCTGGTATAACACCTTTAAAGGTGGTTTTAGTGGGTTTGATCATTAAAGGATCGATACCCATCTTACACACTGTGTCCTGATACAGCAGGTTCAGACTGCTGCCTCCGTCCATAAGGACTCGTGTGAGGTGACCGTCAATTATTGGGTCCAGGACTAGTGCAGCCGAATTGCCCTAACTGGTATTGGCTGGGCGATCCGTACGGTCGAAGGTGATCGGGCCGGACAACCATATGTTATATTTTGGGGTGACTGGCTCTGTTGCGTCGTCATCGCTGAGAATGCACATTCGCTCCAGCTTGGGAATATGGGTGGCGATTATCATGTTCACCGTTTTGATTTGCGGGGGAAATTTCTTTTGTCCTCCTTTGTTCTATGTTCGGGGCTCCTCATCGTCATCATTGCTTTGCGACTCCTTCTCCTTGTTTTTGGCACTTGACCTGTCGGCTTGTTTGAAGACCCAGCATTCTCTGTTGTTATGATTGGCTGGTGTTCCTGGGGTGTCGTTAATTTGGCATGAACGGTCGAGTATACGGTCCAGACTGGATGTGCCCGAACTATTTCTTTTGAATTGTTTCTTCCTTTGAATGGTATTAGAGCCGCTGAATCCAGCATTGACGGTCATGTCTTCAGCTTTGTCGCCATTATTTCGATGCTTGTGTTTGCTGCGTCGGGGCTTGCCGTTGTTATCTCCTAGTTCAGAAGTCCCAGGCTTGCTTCATGTGTTGTTGCTACGAGCTAGCCAGCTATCCTCGCCCGCACAAAAGCGGGTCTTGAGTGTCGTGAGGGCTGTCATGGACTTCGACTTGTCTTGGCCTAGGTGTCGGGCAAGCCACTCGTCGCGGATGTTGTGCTTAAAGGCTGCTAGGGCTTCGGCAACCGGACAATCGACAATTTGGTTCTTTTTAGATAGGAACCGAGTCCAGAATTTCCTGGCTGACTCTGTAGGCTATTGGGTTATGTTACTTAAATCATCAGCATTCGGTGGTCGCACATAAGTACCCTGGAAGTTATCCAGGAATGCATCTTCCAGGTTCTCCCAACTTCCAATGGAGTTTGCCGGCAAACTATTTAGCCAATGCCGAGCCGCCCTTGAGTTTTAGTGGGAGGTACTTGATGGCATGTAGATTGTCCCCGCGAGCCATGTGAATGTGGAGAAGGAAATCTTCTATCCATACCGCGGGGTCTGTAGTCTCATCGTAGGGCTCGATATTCATGGGCTTAAACCCTTGTGGGAATTCATGCTCCATTACTTCGTCACTGAAGCATAGGGGGTGTGCGGCGCCTCTATGCCGGGTTACATCACGACGCAGTTCAAATGAGCCTGGTCTGTTGTATTCGGCCTGACCGGATTTGTATTTAGTATATCCGGCATGGCGGTCATCGTCACGTGTTGGGGCGCACCCCCGTGATCCGTAGATCGATCTTGACTGTCCGGCTTTGTTTTCCAATTCGTCTCGCAGGTCATGTGTGTAGCCCCGGGCCTTCGTGTTTTTGTTTGTTTGGCGACGGGGTGCGGGCTAGTATTCGGGCTGATACGCCGCTTTGTCTTGGCCATGAGGTGGCCGGTCAGCCGCATCCTGCGTTGGCAGTGTAGGCTCTAGTGCCTCCTCCTCGAATTGAGGTAACAACCCGCGCTTTGGGTAACTTTTGGTTGGGCGCTCGAGTCCGTATTCCTCGGCTGCCAGGACCTCAATCCATCTATCAGTTAGCAGATCTTGATCAGATTGAAGCTGCTGCTTCTTTTTCTTTAGGCTTTTTGCAGTGGCTATAAGCCGGCGGTTGAAGTGCTCCTACTCGACGAGATCCTCAGGCATGACAAATTCTTCGTCGCCGAGGCTCACCTCATCTTCGGAGAGGAGCATGTAATTGTCATCCTTCGAGTCTCCATCCATTGCCTGTTCATCAGGGCTAGCTTGCCCATCCTCCCATCTGGCTTGCTTGAAGCTTGGTTGGGCGGGATTGTTTTCGTCTTCGGCATCATCCAGAGTGCTATTGTCTCTTGTGCCGGTATCGCTATTTTTGCTATGGCGGGGCTTAGAGCGGCGCCGCTGACGCCGGCGCTTAGATTGCTTATCGAGGGGATTATCCTTCGTTGCCTCATCGCCATTGCTTTCTTTGGGTGTGTCCACCATATATATATCATATGATGAGGTGGCTGTCTAGTGCCCTATGGGCGGTGGTTCCTGTTCTTCTCCGACGTCGTCGTCCATACCGTCGATGTCTTCAGAGTCGAAATCAAGCATGTCGGTTAAGTCGTCAACAGTGGCTATTAAGTGGGTGGTGGGTGGGAGATGAATTTTGTCGTCGTCCGCTTCCCACTCAAGCCGGACATAGTTCGGCCAGGAGTCTCCTGACAGGGAGAGGGATTTCAACGAATTTAGCATGTCGCATAAGGGGGAGTGCTGAAAGATATCCGCGGACGTAAACTCCATGATCGGTGCCCAATCAGGTTCGATAGGCACGGATGCGCGCGGTCGGAGCCTATGGCCAGAAACGAGTCCGAGGGTCCGATGACACAGACCTCATTGGGGGCGAAGTCTGTGTTCGACTCTATCGCTGCTGAGTGTGCGGCCTTCGTGACGGGGTCTATCCACCCATCCTCGGATGGCACGATCTGCTCCGGATCTAAGTCCAGGGCGGCCGCAGGCGCGTTCTCCTGAACACCGTCCAATGGCAGATATAAGTCATGCTCGTCGTGACTGTACGATGCACCTATCATGGGCTCGAATCCGTCGAAGGTCCAGTCTCCGTGGATGTAGGCAGTGTAGTTCAGGCTTCCAAACCTGAACTGACGGCCAGGGGCGTAGCTATTGATGTGCTCCATATGGCTAAGCGAGTTGGCCCACAGTGCGAAGCCGCCGAGTACGAAGATCTGTCTGGGGAGGAAAGCCTCGCCCTGGATCGCATCGTTGTGGATGATTGAAGGAGCCATCAAGCCTTATGGTGAAGACATAGTGGAAGTCTCAATGAAAGCACCAATGTCAATGTCAAAACCGACAGATCTCGGGTAGGGGGTCCCGAACTGTGCGTCTAAGGCTAATGGTAACAGGAGGCGGGGGGACACAATGTTTACCCAGGTTCGGGCCCTCTCTATGGAGGTAATACCCTACTTCCTGCTTGATTGATCTTGATGATATGAGTATTACAAGAGTTGATCTACCACGAGATCGTAGAGGCTAAACCCTAGGAGCTAGCCTATGATTATGATTGTTCTTGTCCAACGGACTAAACCCTCCGAATTATATAGACACCGGGGGGGGGGGGGGGGGGTGGGGGCTAGGGTTACACAGAGTCGGTTACAAAGAAGGAAATCTACATATACGAAGTGCCAAGCTTGTCTTCCACGCAAAGGACAGTCCCACCCGGACACGGGATGAAGTCTTCAATCGTGTAGCTTCATAGTCCAATAGTCCGGCACAAGTACAAAGTCCGGTTGTCTGAGGACCCCCTAATCTAGGACTCCCTCACCAGGGGCTTCATCACGCCCCGCAACACGGCAATAAAGTCCGAACACTTTTACAGTACAGTTCGGCACCCCGAACTTATAGCGTTATATGCATCATCTCTGAATCATGTGTTTGGTCAATAGTTGGGTTGCCCGGCTCCTATGCTTACTACCTTACGTTCCGCTATATCAGCTAGGGTAGCAAAGGGAGAACTACTGCGATTGTGTCCCGGTTCTTCCGGATGAGAACCTCAGTAGAGAAAGCTGAAAATTGATTGTCATGATGCGGCGAGAGCTGGTCAGCTGTTTGAGAGGTCTTCAAATCCTTAGAGATTTTTCACGCTTTATGCGAGTTATCCGTTTTTTATCCGATTAGGCATGTATAGCGCCCCAACATCGGTCTTCCGAATACCAGGGGCTTCGCCAAAATTCTCATTGTCAAACTCCTATGGCTAAGTGAGGGTGATAAAGCCATATAGTCCGATTGCCTTGTTCATTGTGTTAAATACCTCCTTTAAGGACCAAAAGTTGGAGTAAAAAGTGTTTATACTTATCCCGAACACCCCCGTACTATCTACGTGGGGGCAAAAGCCGACGACTGGCCAACTCTCAGATTTCATAAACGCCGCATAGGAGGTAAAATTTTAAAACAAACAAGCATCATATTACATAACAAACTTGTTTCATATTACAGGACAAGATAAAACGAATGTTTTCATGGGAATATGATATCCTTGGCACATTGCTCCGCTACAAGGTGGGATCCCTCCACGACACTATCAAAATACATCTCGGGACGGTGGTGCTCGTTGCCCTCAAGCGCCCCCCCGGTCACAAGCTTCGTAGCATCCATCTTCGCCCAGTGCATCTTGGCGTGAGCAAAGGCCATCCGCGCACCTTCAATGCAGACCGACCGCTTAATGGCCTCAAGCCGTGGGTAGGCACTCATGAGCCGCTTGACGAGTCCGAAGTAGCTACTGGGCATGGGCTCAGCAGACCACAACCGGACTATTAAGTTCTTCATGGCCAATTCGGCCGCCTTGTGCAGCACAACCAGCTGTTTTAGCTGGTCGCTAAAGGGCACTGGATGTTTCGGTCCAAGGTATTGTGACCAGAACAGCTTATCCGCAGGGCTCCCTTCTTCGGCTTGATAAAACTCGGCAGCATCTGATATGCTGCACGACAGATCTGTGAAGGCCCCTGGAGAGCTCCAAATTCGGGTAAGAAAAAGGAACGTCTCCTTAACATACTTGCTTTGCATAATGAAAGCCTTACCCACCACGATCTTCCTGGCCGCCTGGATTTCCTGGAGGGTGCTCTGGGCTTCGGCTCAGGCATCCTATGTGCTCTGGTGGGCCTTGGCAAGTTCGGACTCTTGAGTCTTCAAATCGCGCTCCAAGGACTCGTACTTCTTGACAGCATCCTGGAGCTCTTGCTGGACCTCACTGACCCCGGCCTCCTGCTTTTTGCGAGCATCGAGTTCTTTGGCCGCTTTGTCCTTGGCCTCAGCTAATGCCTTCTTGAGGGCCGCCACCTCTGTCGTGGCCCCTAATAAAATTTCATGACTATTTAGTCAACAAGAACCATTCATCCTTCCTAATTATACACGCAGGTTATTACATACCTTTGCTTTCTTCCAGCTGCTTCTTCACGAGGCCGAGCTCTTCCTCGGCCCGCTCTAGGTTCTGCTTCAGTCCAGAGACCTCTGTAGTATGAGCGGCAGCAGCCAGTAGTGATGCCTGCTTATTCACACAGACATATTATGATAAACTCATGCGAAATTTTTTGACCCTCTGTTCGGCCTTTCTTTCCAAACACCGAACAAAGCATCACGGGCTACTGTCTACACTATGATATCCTTTTATAATTACATTACTCACCTCAAAGCCTGTTAGAAGGCTAGTGCAGGCTTCGGTCAACCCGCTTTCACGGCCTGGACCTTCCCAAACACCGCACCCATTAGGGCATGGTGCTCATCAACCATGGAAGCGCCTTTTAGCACTTCCAGTAGCCTGTCCGGTGCCACTGGTTGGACGGGGTTCATCGGCGGCATAGGCGTTCCCCTTCCCTTCGAAGTGGATTGCTCACCTGATTCCAGAACCGTAGGGGTCTCTGGAATTGTATTCAGATGAGGGCTGAATTGAGTACGACCCCCATCATTAGTATCCATGGGGGTTTGCTCCCCCATGTGTCCAGCAGTCGAGGATTCACCCTCTGGCACCTCCTGTACGGCCGCCGGATTCCCTCCCGGGACGGGGATCCTTCAGGACGATGCTTCGGCACCATCCAGATCCCGGGGAGAGGTGTTAGACGGAAGGGTCTCGCTGGTCATCACCGCTGGGTCCAACGAATCCTGTGATGTGGACCGCTCGAGGCGAGACTAAGCCGGACTGCAAGTGCATAATGTAAGCACGTTGAAATAATAGAATAAAGAATCAGGATGTGAGTACGTGTCCGGACACTTACGATTCAGCCAGGGGCTTCTCCCTGGGCTGCCACTCCCAGCTGCTATTGGTGGCTGCTATGGATCTATCCGGAAAGGAAGCCTTTCCTTTCTTGGATGCCTCGGCCTCCAGATGCATGGGGACCATCTTTTTATTTTTTCCCTCTACAGAAGGGGAGTGGGTTCCTCCTCTTCCTCCTCTTCTTCGCCGTCTTCGGCGGAGGAGCACGCCTCGGCGTCTTCGGACGTCACATCCGAAGTACCCCTATGACGGAGACCACTTCTGGTCCCCTTGGCCTTCTTATTGGCCTTCTTCTCCGGCACCTTGTAAGGCACCGAAATCAGCATCTTCATCAGGAGCGGGGTCTCTGGGCCTTCGGGCAGCGGGGTCGGACAGTCAATCTGTTCAGCCATCTTGGTCCAGTCCTAAAATAATGGATGGAAAGATTTGGATGCCTTCGTCCAATACGCGAGTAAAGGGAACACCTTGAAAACATGAAAGGACTTACCGAATTTGCAGGATGGGTCAGGTCGTGGCCACGATCCTCGTCCGTGGCTGGTGGCACCTTGTTGGCCTTGAAGAGCACCTTCCATATATCTTCATGCATCGTGTCGAAGAGTTCTAATAGAGTCTGGTGCTTGGCCGGATCGTAATCCCACAGGTGGCAAGTCCGGCGTTGACATGGAAGAATCCGGCGGACGAGCATGACCTGGACCACGTCGACGAGCCTGACTTTCTTGATTATTATATTCTGGATGCATGTATGGAGCGCTGTCAGCTCGTCTGGAGAGCCCCAAGGCAGGCCCTTCTCTTACCAGGAGGTGAGCCTTGTCGGGACTCCGGATCAGAATTCGGGGGCCGCCACACAGTTGGTGTCGTGTGGCTCGATGATGTAGAACCACCCTGACTGCCACCCCTTCACTGTCTCCATGAAGGAGCCTTCGGGCCAGATGACGTTGGGCATCTTGCCCACCATGGCGCCCCCGCACTCAGCTTGTTGGCCGCTCACCACCTTGGGCTTCACATTGAAAATCTTCAGCCATAGGACAAAGTGAGGAGGGATGCGGAGAAAGGCCTCGCACACAACAATGAATGCCGAGATGTTGAGGATAGAGTTGGGGGCCAAATTGTGAAAGTCCAGCCCGTAGTAAAACATCAGTCCATGGACAAATGGGTGGAGAGGGAATCCTAGCCCATGAACAAAATGAGTGAGAAACACAACCCTCTCATGGGGCTCTGGGGTGGGGACAATCTGTCCCTTGGACGTAAGTCGATGAACGATTTCCTTGGCCAGGTAACCGGCCTCCCGGAGCTCCTCGATGTCCTTCCTCTTGATAGAACAGGCCATCCACTTGCCTCCAGCTCCGGATTCGGACATGGTTGGAGTGCTAATCGGGTGGAGAAGGCAAGAACTTGGGTGCTGGAGCTTGAGAATGGATGGGCAGAGGAAGGAGAAGGCGTGGGTGAACAAAGATGGATCCTTATCCCCTTACAAAGGCAGTAAAAGTTATGCGCCTCCTTGCTCGCCTTTAAATCTGCCTATTCCCCAAGCGCCGTGCCGATGGCATGGTTGGGTTTCCCATGCCCGTATTGACGATAATCCCGTGATAAGGGGACACGATCTCTGCTTCGACAAGACGTGCCAGTAAAACCGCACCTCGAAATAGGGAGTGGCAGGTTAAAAATGGTTCGAATAAAGACCGGGCAGTGACGTGATGTTACGCTACAAAATGTTGTCAGCGGATTGGACTCGTGAAGTATTATACTCTCTACGGTTGCTTGTGGTGTTTGTTTCGCAGAACCGGACACAATTCTTGTGTTCGGAATTTATTTTGGAGTATTCGGAGAAGGAACCCGCCTTGCAATGCCGAAGACAATCTGTGCGTCGGACTCATCATCATTGAAGCTTGGTTCAAGGCGTACTGAGGGAGTCTGGGACTAAGGGGCCGTCGGACAGCTGGACTGTATACATCGTCCGGACTATTTGGC
Organism: Triticum dicoccoides; assembly: GCF_002162155.2. NCBI lineage: Eukaryota > Viridiplantae > Streptophyta > Magnoliopsida > Poales > Poaceae > Triticum > Triticum dicoccoides. The sequence continues at coordinate 361,763,436 of NC_041387.1, read as the reverse complement.
TATGAAGGTACAAGATAGAAGACTTTGTCCCGTGTCCGGATGGGACTCTCCTTAGCATGGAAGGCAAGCTTGGTGATTCGGATATGTAGATTCCTTTCTCTGTAACTGACTTTGTACAACCCTAGCCCCTCCCGATGTCTATATAAACCGGAGGGTTTAGACTTCTATGGTTAGAGTCACAATCATAATCTCATAGGCTAGACTTCTAGTGTTTAGCCATTACGATCTCGTGGTAGAGCAACTCTTGTAATACTCATAGTCATCAAGATCAATCAAGCAGGAAGTAGGGTATTACCTCCATAGAGAGTGCCCGAACCTGGGTAAACATTGTGTCCCCCGCCTCCTATTACCATTGGCCTTAGACGCACAGGTCGAGGCCCCCTACCCGAGATCCGCCGGTTTTGACACCGACAGTGGCTGACTGAGCCAATTCCGAATAGTTATTTCGGTTTGGTGCAGCGACTTGATGATGCGGTGCCGCGTATGGACGCTGTTAAGTGCTCAATATGCATAAAAGTGCACGGATGGCCCTTGCCCATGTCAAGACATACTGGGCGAAGATTAAGGCCATCGATATTGCAGCTGAAAGTCCTCCCAAGGGCAAGGACCATCACATGCCAGAGCATTATTTTGTGGATGTCCTAGAGGGTGCCCGCTTGATAGAGGGTCAGTGCTCGAAATATATTATGTTCGAGTGAAGTGGACCAAAATTGTAAAAACAATATTCTGATATAGTTAAGGCTATGTTTTTTATATTTTTTCCTGAATTTTTTGGTGCCTCTTGTGCGGCCGTTTTTGTGTAATCTGAAAGTTTGCCAGTCATCGGCTTCTGCCCCCTCGCATATAATGCGGGGGTGTTCGGAAAAGCACTTGATCACTCTTGACCCAATGTCTTGGTCCATTAAGGAGGTGTCAATGCAGCGAACCAGGCAATCGGACTATAGGGCTTTAACACTTTCACTTAGCCATAGGAGTTTGACGGTGGGTCTACGATATAGCCCCTGGTATGTACGTGGTTATCCGAATACGGTGCATTTTCATACGTGACCAGAAGAATGATCCTTCGTGTAATACGGAAGGAATCGCGAAGATTCCGGTGAGTCATCGAGTGGTTGACCAGGTCTCGCCGTATCATGACAGTCAGTTTTCGGCTTTCTTTACTGAGGTGCTCATCCCAACGAACCAGGACACAATCGCAGTAGTTATCCCTTTACTACCCTAGCCGATAGAGCGGAATGTAAGGTAGTAAGCACAGGAGCCAGGCAACCCAACTATTGACCCAACACATGATTCAGAGCTGATTCATATAAGGCCAAACTCGTGATGCCAAAGTGTGCTATAAAGCTGTTCAGACTTGTCGGCAACTCATATGTTGCCATATCAAGCCCCTGGCAACATATGTCGAGGTGCGTGCATGAAATAACCACAGAAGCGACATTCAGTTCTTGGAGAAAAGCGAATATTGAATATGTACTACCAAGGCTATCTGACATACCGGGGGTCAAAAGCTAAGAAATAGGGCACTTTACTGGTTTGAAATAAACAGTGCGGTCTACAAAAGACATTTGGACCTCCTGTCGCACATCTGTGCTGCCTTGCCTTGGTTAAAGGACTTCTCAGCAAATATGGTCACCTGTGGTAAAAGATAAAAAATGGTTAGCAAAATAAAAAAGAATATGAGAGTGCGAATAGTATTATAGGTCTATCCGCATTGTGCCTCCATCGGTGACCAGGGTATTTTAATTGTATAATTATGTGCGCGTGTTGGCGTTCTGGGAATGGGGGTCCCCAGACTTGCCTGCCTGCGGCCTGCGGCGTGGCTCAAGTGGAGGCCCAGCGCGGCCCATCTTCATCAGCACAAGATTCAAGACCCTCGCGAGGGGCCAAGCCTCGCAAGGCTACCTCAGGAACGGCCTCGCCAGGCAGGCTCGTGAGGAGGCGGAGAGATCAAGGCAGGGTACCTCGTGAGGTGCTCGTGACGCAAGCCATGACGATCGAGACAAGGCGGGCGCCGGCCCGCGCAGTGTCCTTTTTTCCTCTTTGGTGCAAAGGGGGCAAGCACAGACGCGGAGTACCGAGGCATCAGGCAAAGGTTGCCATTTCAGTGCAACAAGACCAAGACCAGTGGAGCGGCTTGATGGAGGTCACCATGGAGCCCAAGACGGCACAATCACCAGTGCCTTTGGCAGCCGAAGACCAAGTTTAGTCAGGATAACTTGTACTAGATGTTCCCCCTCAAAATGGCCGTTGTTGGCGCCCTTCCCGCTCGATATTTGAGAAGAGGCCCAGGGCCTCTATATATAGGACTAGCCACCACAGTAGAGAGGGATCCAGTTTCGGGACTCATCGAGAGCTCATTAGAGAGAGAGAGGCGATCGAACTCACCCAAGCAGTTCATCGCACCAGCTCAAGAACACCTCTCGCGAGGCTGTTCTTCCCTTGTACTATTCATCATCAGCCCCAGAGGCAATCGGCCACACCACACACTGGAGTAGGGTATTACACCACAACGGTAGCCCGAACCAGTATAAATCTTGTGTCTCTCATGTTGTTCATCGTTTTTACCTTAGATCTCACGAGACAATCGGACCTAGGTCGGTAAGGGATAGATCTTCGTGCGCACTCAGAGTTCGAACCTTAAGGGTCTGCCGGAACCCAATATCCGACATTTGGCGCGCCAGGTAGGGGTGTGTTGGAGCTCTCCCTTCCGTCGACCCGTTCTCCACCAGCATCGCGCTCCGCCCTCATGGCGGCCAACGCACCGCCTGCTCCGACTGTCGACGCCGGCACAGAAACCAGGGGGCTCCGAGCCCTGGCCCCCGCCTTGCGACAGGTGCGATGGCCGAACAAGTTCAAGCCGGACATGCCGCCGCGCTACGACAGCGCCGCCGACCCGCTGGCCTTCCTGCTAGCATATGAAGAAGCCGTCCTCAAGGCCGGAGCCGACGACAAGGTCATGGCAAACTGGCTGCCCATGGCCCTCACCGGTGTCCCGCGCATGTGGCTGCTCCACCTGCCAGCGTCTTCTCTGGCCTCCTAGGAGGAGTTGCGCAGCCTCTTCCTCGCCCATCACGCTGCTCTGGCACCCCCAGTCATCGCAGCCATCCTGGGCGGATCACAGGCACCACCTTCGGGCCGCCACATTGAGCCGTTCGTCCGCCAGATCCGTGCCGTCCTCAAGCGTCGAGAAGCCCCCCCGGGCTGGGTGGCACCCAAGGTTGATTTGACTTTTTGCTCAGACGATCACCCCTCCAACACCGCCTATTCGAGTGCACTCCCGATGCTATGCACCCCCACCATCTGCCAGGTGGCCGTCACCAGGACCCTCATCGATGGTGGCGCCGGCCTCAACATGCTCTCGGTGGAGGCCTTCAGCCTCCTCCACGTGCCGCTGGAGCGGCTGCAACCCAGCAGGCCCTTCTCGGGCGTCAGGGGCAGCTCCACCGGCTCCTTGGGGCAGATCCGCCTCCAGGTGACCTTTGGCACCCACGACAACTTCCGCACGGAGCTGATCGACTTTGACATCGCCCCCATTGGTCTCCCGTACAACGCCATCCTCCGCTACCCAGCCTTGGCCCAGTTCATGGCAGCGACTCACCCGGCGTACAACCTCATGAAGATGCCCGGGAGCAGTGGCGTCCTTACCGTGTCCGAAGACACAAGGGATGCACTGCAGGCGCTCAAGCTTGCTTTCAAGACGGCCGCGGTGGCGCAGACCGCCAGCGTAGATACCCTCTAGGCCAAGTGGGCTACGCCGGCCAAGAAGAAGCAGCTATTCACCTAAGACAAGGCGGAGACCAAGCAAGTACCGGTCGACGAGGATAGATCCTCCGGCGCCACCTTCACCATAGGCGCCAACCTTGATCCTGAGCAGGAGGAGGCCTTGGTGAAATTCCTGTGCGCAAACAAGAAGGTGTTTGCGTGGGAGCCTGATCAGCTGGGAGGAGTCCCAAGTGATGTGATCGAACATCAGCTCAATGTGTGCCCCAATGTGCGCCCCGTGAAGCAGAAGGCAAGGCGACAATCCACTGAAAAGTAGGCCTTCATCGTCCAAGAAACCCGCAAGTTAGAGGAAGCAGGCGTCATTCGCGAGGTCCGCTATCCTGAATGGCTGGCCAACCCTGTTGTGGTGACAAAAAAAGGAGGAAAGGAACGCATGTGTGTTGACTTCACCAACCTCAACCATGCCTGCCCATAGGATCCGTTCCCGCTCCCTCGCATCGACCAGATCGTCATCTCTACAGCCGAGTGTGACCTATTGTGCTTCCTGGATGCCTTCTCGGGCTATCACCAGATCAAGATGGCGGTAGAAGACGTGGAGAAAACGGCCTTCTTGACACCGTGTGGGGTATACTGCTATACCTGCATGCCATTCGGGTTGCACAACACAGGCGCGACCTTTCAGCGGCTGATGCACATCGCCCTGGGTCGGCAACTCGAGAGAAACACTGAGGCTTACGTCGATGACATCATGGTGAAGTCTCGGGAGGCGAAAACCCTGATACAGGACCTGGAAGAAACTTCGAGAGCCTCCGTGAAGTGGATCTGCGGCTCAACCCGGAGAAGTGCGTATTCGGAGTCCCCTCGGGCAAACTCTTGGGCTTCCTCGTATCCCATAGGGTAATCGAGGCGAACCCGGAGAAGGTCAAGGCAGTCGAAGACATGAGTCCACCAAAGACCCTCAGAGAAATGCAGAAGCTCACCGGGCGAGTAACCGCGTTGGGACGCTTCATCTCCAAGCTTGGAGAGCGGGCACTGCCATTCTTCAAGCTGATGAAGAAGAAGGGCCCGTTCGAATGGACTGAAGAGGCCGACAAGGCATTCAAAGATCTCAAGAAGTACCCCACCAGCCCTCCGGTGATGGTAGCTCCGCGCTCTCGGGAGCCCTTGGTGGTCTACCTCGCAGCCACACCCTACTCCGCCAGCGCAGCCCTGGTGGCGTTACGGGAGGAGCGCCGGGCCAAGGCCGTGCTAGCCACAGCCTCGGCCGAGGCGAAGCAAGGCCAAGAATGCCTCACAAAGGCCTCGACCGCAGCAGATGGAGATTAGCCTTAGCAGGGGATGCACCCAGAGCAGAGGAGGCACCGCCAGGTGACCAAGCACTGGGGGCTCCGTCGGCTCAGGAGGTGCCTCAACCTCCGAAAGACGTAGGCTGCCCCAGCACCCTCAACCTCGTTGAGCATCCTGTATACTTCGTCAGCACGGTGCTACGGGACGCAAGGGCGCGGTACCCCATGCCCCAGAAACTCCTCCTCGCACTGTTAGTGGCCTCACGCAAGCTGCGGCACTACTTTCAAGGCCATCCCATCAAGGTCGTCTCAGCGTACTCCTTGGAAAGGGTACTCAAGAGCTCCAACTCAGCTGGGAGAGTCGCCGAATGGAACATCGAATTGCAATCATTTCAACTGGAGTTCAGCATGACTAGAGTCATCAAGGGAGCCGCACTTGCAGATTTCATGGTAGAATGGGCGGAGGCACCGGGGCTCAAAGCGGGCGAGGACCGGTCGCTTTCCCTAGGAAGTGATGCGCCGGACAGCTGGGTCATGTACTTCGATGGGGCGTTCTCGCGACTTGGCACGGGGGCTGAAGCAGTGCTCACATCTCCCACTCAGGACAAGCTCTACTATGCTGTGCAACTCTGCTTCCAGCATGGAGAGAAGGTCTCCAACAACATAGCAGAATACGAGGGCCTGATAGCTGGCTTGAAAGCTGCAGTCGCCTTAGGGGTGAAACGCCTCGTCATCAAGGGCGATTCACAACTCCTCGTCAATTTCTCCAACAAGGTATATGAGTCGAAAGATGAACACATGGAAGTGTATCTTGCGAAGGTACGCAGGATGGAGAAGCAGTTTTGGGGGCTGGAGTTGCAGCATGTGCCTCGCGGCACCAATCAAGAGGCGGATGACATCGCCAGGAGGGCGTCCAGGCGGTTGCCTCAGGAGCTAGGCATCTTCAAAGAATGGCTCTTCAAACCTTCAGCTGCACCATCACTATCAAGCATAGCGCAGCCTCGGGAGGAGCTCCCTCAACCACCTGCCTCGGGGGCCCCGGCCTGTGGCCCGACCTCAGGAGCGCGCCTCCTCCTAGCGCTGGAGCCGCAGGAGGGATGTTGGACCACGAAGTTCAAGGATTACCTGGTACAGGGGATTCTGCCAGAAAAGGAGGAGGACGCGGAACGCGTGGCGCGGCAGGCCACGGCCTACTACATCCAAGACGGAGAACTCTACCGGAAGCGGCCGAACAATGTTACCCTACGGTGCATCTCCATGGAGCAAGGGAAAGAGTTACTGGCAGACATTCATGGTGGAGACTGCGGGCACCACTCGTCTTCACGCACACTCGTCGGTAAGGCGTTTTGCAGCGGGTTCTATTGGCCAACAGCACTCAATGACGCAATCGAGCTGGTGAAGGCTTGTGAAGCCTGTCAATTCCATGCCAAGCAGATTCATCAGCTAGCTCAGGGCCTTCAGACCATTCCCCTCTCATGGCTTTTCACTGTTTGGGGGCTGGACATCCTTGGCCCATTTCCTCGGGCGCCAGCGGGCTACCGCTACCTCTACGTCGCCATTGACAAGTTCACGAAGTGGGCAGAGGTGGAGGCTGTGTACACCATCCCGGCTGGCTCAGCGGTCAAGTTCATCAAGGGCCACGTGAGCCGATTTGGGGTACCTAATCGGATCATCACCGACAAGGGTTCGCAGTTCACCAGCAATCTCTTCAAAACATATTGTGCTAACCTTGGAACGCAGATATGCTACACTTCGGTGGCACACCCTCGCAGCAATGGCCAAGCTGAACGCGCCAATGCGGAGGTCCTGAAGGGCCTCAAAACTCGGACCTTCAAGAAGAAGTTGGAGGCCTGTGGCAGGGGCTAGCATGACGAGCTTCAGTCCGTGCTATGGTCCATCTGCACCACCGCAACCAAGTCGACCGGCCAAACCCCGTTCTTCCTCGTCTATGGTGCTGAGGCGGTCCTTCCTCACGAGGTCAAGCGTCGCTCCGCGCGGGTCCTGGTTTTTGACGAAGCACAGCAGGACGCCATGCGGAGGATGAACCTCGTGCTTGGGGAGGAATGACCTTGGGAGGCTGGCTTCGGGCTGCGAGATACCAACAGGCGCTGCGGCGGTACCACTGCCGCAGCATCCGCCCCAGGACCCTCGAGGTAGGTGACCTCATGCTCAGACGGGTGCTCTCCAGGGAGGGGTTGCACAAGCTCTCACCCATGTGGGAATGCCCGTTCAAGGTTGTTCGTGTCTCCAGGCCTGGCGCCACACGCTTGGAGACTCAGGAGGGGGTGCCCATTCCGAACGCATGGAACATACAGCACCTCCAGAAGTTTTACCCTTGAAGAAAGGGCCAGATCCTGTAAAGAAGGCCCAGCGCCTGTAAAGCTAGATGAACCAAGAAAGGCCCATTGCCTGTGAAGAAGGCCAATACCTGTGAAGCTCATCACCCTGAGAAATGCCTGGAGCCTGTGAAGAAGGCCAACGCCTGTGAAGCTCGCCGCCCTTGACACTCTCACGTAATAATGAGTTGGGGTTGTACACGCCCCATAGTCTCCGGAGAGTCTCCCTCGGGCATTGGGAGCTCCCGCCCACGCCCAGTGGCAGCACTTAGCTCCGTGCTGGTGAGAAGATGTCGAAGACTAGATTACGTGCCGGACGCGGCTTTTTTCATTTGCTTTCTGCAGTTGCCTCGTTCGTCCCTGTTTGGAGTTTTATTGTAGTTGCTTTCAGCTTGTTGCCATCCTCGACTTTTGGCTCTCTGCCTTTCTCGCCTACTTGACTCATTTTCTCTCGTGCAAGTCTCGCGAGGGGGCTACGCAGGCGCCCTCACGAGTGTTTTCTGCCCCAATCATGTGAGGTTTTCCTATCCAAGTCCACTACGGGAGCACCCCTCCCAGTCCGTGCCTCACGGGCATCGCGACACTAGCACGGGACCTGGGTCGGTCGCCCTCGCGACCGAGACCGAAAGTTACCTCTCCTGACTAATCCTTGAAGGATACGAAGCACGCGACGAGGCCTCGGCCTCAAGAAGCAAAGACTGCGGCAAGTCCCCCCGAGCTAAGTAATTCTTACATGCTAGCATGCGGCACCGAAACACAGCACAAAAATAGCGGAAACAACATAATAGTTAACGACAGTAGTCCAGCATGCCCCCACGGGGCCCTACACTACCCTCTCTTTGCGCAGGGAAGGGAGAAAAACAAAATAGGCACGGCTCGCTCGGCATCGACTCGCGGCGAAGGCTCGTACTGCCTCCGGAGCTTAGTGAGACTCCTCCTCACGCTTCATCGAGGCGCGACGGCCGACCGACCCGCTACCTCCCTCAAGGCGAGCGCGACGACGCGGAGGCTGGTCGCGACCACCACTAGAGGAGCTGCTGTCAGAAGAGGAGCCGACGAAGCTTGGCGAGCCGCGAACACCGCCGACCACGCGCCTGCCTTCGTCTTCATCCCGACCGTCGCCGGGGCTGGGTACCCAGCCGCCGTCATTGTCTTTGGGGCAGCACCCAGCGCGGCCGCCATCTTCTCCAAACACCCTCACATAGAGGGTGGAGTCGCCGTCGAACTTGAAATGCAGAGTGCACCGCTGGCTCTGGCCACGTGTGCGGGCAAACGTTGCCAGCCGCGGGTCAGGGCCACATTCCCGGTGACGCAGATCTCCAACGAAGCCCAGGAGGCCCTACTGCAGCAACCGTCTGCTTGAAGCCAGAGGCTGCCAGGAGTGCCGACCGGAAGTTCACGTGCAAAGAAGCGGGGAAGCTGGAGCCAGGTGCCGGTGGGGTCCGCCGACCACACGACGAACTCCGGCAGCACCTCCGCCGAGTGGAAGCGCGGCCTGGGAGGCCGCGCAACCACGACACGCCTTCCCTAGACAACCAGGCACCAATCACCGCGCAGGGGATCACAACCGCGACCGCGAAAAGCCATAGCAGGAGGCGCAGGATGCTTGCAGGGACGACCTCGGCCACGCTTGGGCGGGGGAGAGTCAGGCCCGTCCCGACGAGCCTTTCCCTTCTCTGCGGCCGAGAACCTCTTCGATGGCGCCATGGGGATGGCGAGTAGCTGGGATAGGGAGAAAGAAAGAAGCAAGGAGGAAGATGTACATCGGAGGCTTGCGCTCTCCCGCATTTATAACCGGACGGAAGCCAATCGTGGGCCGCCACGATCTCAGGTAATCATGACCAATTTCTGCATGCAGGGACTTGTCAAGTCGAGCAGTTGTCGAGGCAGCGTGGGGAAGCGGAGACACTCATGTCCAATCAACCGCCACGCGGCGCCCAAGGCCGCAGGCTGATGGGGCCCGCGGCGCTCCAGTCTTGCCCCTTCGCTTCTCTACTAAGCCAAGTCCGAGCGCGCCTTGGGCCCGGGGGCTACTGTCAGAGTTCTTTGAATGGGGGTCCCCAGACTTGCCTGCCTGCAGCCTGCGGCGTGGCTCAAGTGGAGGCCTAGCATGGCCCATCTTCATCAGCACAAGATTCAAGACCCTCGCCAGGGGCCAAGTCTCGCGGGGCGGACGATGCAAGGCTACCTCAGGAACGGCCTCGCCAGGCAGGCTCGCGAGGAGGCGGAGAGATCAAGGCAGGGTACCTCGCGAGGTGCTCTTGACGCAAGCCATGACGATCGAGACCAGGCGGGCGCCAGGCGGGCGGCGGCCCGTGCAATGTCCTTTTTTCCTCTTTGGTGCAAAGGGGGCAAGCACAGACGCGGAGTACAGAGGCATCATGCAAAGGTTGTCATTTCAGTGCAGCAAGACCAAGACCAGCGGAGCGGCAGGATGGAGGTCACCGTGGAGCCCAAGACGACGTCATCACCAGTGCCTTTGGCAGCCGAAGACCAACTTTAGTCAGGATAACTTGTACTAGATGTTCCCCCTCAAAATGGCCGTTGTTGGCGCCCTTCCCGCTCGATATTTGGGAAGAGGCCGAGGGCCTCTATATATAGGACTAGCCACCACAGTAGAGAGGGATCCTGTTTCGGGACTCATCAAGAGCTCATTAGAGAGAGAGAGAGAGGCGATCGAACTAACCCAAGCAGTTCATCGCACTAGATCAAGAACACCTCTCACGAGGCTGTTCTTCCCTTGTACTGTTCATCATCAGCCCCAGAGGAAATCCACCACACCACACACTGGAGTAGGGTATTACACCACAACGGTGGCCCGAACCAGTATAAATCTTGTGTCTCTCGTGTTGTTCATCGTTTTTAGCTTAGATCTCATGAGACGATCAGAGGTAGGTCGGTAGGGGAGAGATCTTCGTGCGCACCCCAGAGTTCGAACTTAAGGGTTTGCCGGAACCCAACATCCGACAGCGCAGGACAGACTTCGCGGCTATCTGGAGAGGACGGCGGAGGCCGAACTACTAATTCAGCTCTGAGATTGATTGGTCATGTCTGATGGAGACCGGCGGCTTGATGGCCGACGAAATGTGTGGCTTGATAAGGCCACTTTGTACTTCGGCCGCAATAGCCGTAGTATGCTCCTCTGTACGGAGGGAGCATTCCGTATTTCCGTTTATCATGATGGTGCCACGTGGACCGGGCATCCTAAGTTGGATATAGGTGCAATGTTGGACCGCATTAAAGCGAGCAAAAGCGGTACTTCCGAGTAGTGCATGGAAGCTACTGCGGAGCGGGACAATATCGAAGGTCAAGCCTTCACTTTGAAATTTGTTCGGCGAGCCGAAAACGACTTTCAATGTGATCAAGCCCGTGCCGTGAGCTTCTATGCCGGATATTGTTCCCTTGAAGGTAGTTGTGGTGGGCCTGATTCTTGAAGGATCAATGCCCATTTTGTGGACAGTGTCTTGGTAGAGTAGATTAAGGCTACTACCACTGTCCATAAGGACTTTCGTGAGATGGAACCCATCGATAATTGGATCGAGGACGAGAGCTGCCGGACCTTCGTGACGGATACTGGCTGGGTGGTCCTTGCAATCAAAAGTGATCGGGCGGGCCGCCACTTGGCTTAATTTTGGGGTGGCTGGCTCTATGGCGCCGGTGTCCCGTAGCGCGCGATTGCAGTCCTTTGTAGGGATGTGCGTCACGTATACCACGTTCACTGTCTTTACTTCAGGGGGAATTGCTTCTGACCCTCGGTGTTTGGCTGGCGAGTCTCTTCGTCATCGTTGTCACTGGGCGGCCCCTTCATCTTGTGTTCGGCGTTAAGCTTGCCGACTTGTTAAAGACCTAGCAGCTCCTGTTGGTGTGATCGGCTGGTTGAACGTGGGTGCCATGAATCTAGCAGGTCTGATCCAGTATCTTGTCTAAATTGGATGGTCCGTCTCTGTTTGCCTTGAATGGCTTTTTCCATTGACCGGGTTTGGAACCACTGAATCCGGCATTGACCGCCATGTCTTGCGTTCGATCATTGTTATTGTGACGCTTGTGTTTATTATGTCGTGGCTTGCCATTGCATGCCATCTCGAACTTCGGAAGTACCTGGATCATTGGTGCTATTGCTTCTACGAGTGAGCTAGCTATCTTCTCCCGCGCAAAAACGGGTCATGAGAGTGGTAAAGGCAGCCATGGATCTTGGTTTTTCTTGACCAAGGTGGCGGGCGAGCCACTCATCTCGGACGCTATGTTTAAAGGCCGCTGGGCTTCGGCGCCCGGGCAATCAACAATTTGGTTCTTTTTGATTAAGAACCTAGTCTAGAGCTTCCTGGCAGACTCCCCGGGCTGTTGGATGATGTGACTTAGGTCATCGGCATCCGGAGGCCGAATATATGTACCTTGGAAGTTATTGCGGAAGGCATCTTCCAAGTTCCAGCTGCCGATGGAGTTCTCAGGGAGGCTGTTCAGCCAGTGCCATGCTGGGCCCTTTAGTTTTAATGGGAGGTATTTGATGGTGTGGAGGTCATCGCGGCATGCCAAGTGGATATGGAGGAGGAAATCTTCAATCCATACTGCGGGGTCTGTTGTTCCATCGTATGATTCGATATTCATGGGTTTAAACCCTTCCGAGAATTTGTGTTCCATTACTTCATCAGTGAAGCAAAGGGGGTGAGCGACGCCTCTATGTCGGGCCACGTTGTGACGTAGCTCGGATGGAGTTCGCCTGCGGTGCTCGGCCCGGGCGTGGTTGTGTTTGTCACGTCCTGCTAGATGGCCGTCGTTGCGCGTTTGAGCACATCTCCATGATCTGTAGATCGATCTTTTCTGACTTGCTCCGTTGTGTAGGTCCTGCCGCAGGTCATATGTATGAACCCGAGCTGTTATTTCTCTGCCCTTACCGTGAGGTACGGGCTGGTGTTCAGCTTGAGTTGCCGCTTTGTCCCGGCCACATGGTGGCCGGTCAGCCGCATTATGCGCTGGTAGGACGGGCTCCAGCGCCTCGTCATCGAATTGGGGTAACAATTTGCGCTTCGGGTAACTTTTGGTTGGGTGCTTGAGGCCGTACTCTTCGGCTTCTAGGACATTAGTCCATCTATCGTTGAGCAGATGTTGATCAGCTTGAAGCTGTTGCTGCTTCTTTTTTAGGCTCTAGCGGTGGCTATTAGCTGATGCTTGAAGCGCTCCTACTTGAGAGGTTCCTCAGGCATGATAAAATCCTCATTGCCGAGGCTCACCTCGTCCTCAGAGAGCGGAAGGTAGTTACTATCCTCCAAGTCTTTGTTCATGGCCTGTTCATCAGGGCTAACTCGCCCATCTTCCCGTTCGTCCTGTTCGGAGGTTGGCTCAACGGGGTCTTCTTCGTCTTCGGCATAGTCTAGAGTATTATTTTCTCCTGTGCCGGTATTGCTATTTTTTCCACGGCATGGTTTAGAGCGGCGCCGCTGATGCCGGCGCTTTAGCTGTATCTCAGGAGTATTATCCTCGACTGGATCCTTTTCATTGCCACCGTTATTCTCTTTAGGTGCATCCACCATGCACACATCATACGAGGAGGTGGTCGTCCCGTGTCCGGTAAACGACAGGTTTGGGGTCTCCTCTTCTCTAGCATCGTCGTCCATACCGTCGATGTATTCAGAGTCGTAATCGAGCATGTCTGTTAAGTCCTCGACATTGGCTATAAAGCGGGTGGTTGCTGGGACGTAAAATCCCCTGCTCTCAGCCCCTAGTCCGGGCTGAGCATAGTTCGGACGTTGCTCCTCTATAATGATGAGGGATCGCATTAAGTCCAGGGCCTCACTTAAAGGTGAGGTTTGGCCCGAGAGAAGGGAGTCCGTGGAGTGCAGTGAGAAGGAGACTCCTTGGCCGAACTCGCATAGTGTTGACTCCGAAGATTTGGAGCCAGTGTCCGGAGGAGGGTTCGGCTTCATGATGGTTGCTAGCGACACCACTTCCTCCAGCTCTCCCACGATGGGCCTAGAGGCCGCAGATAGCCCGGCGAGCTCAGGGAGCTCATCTTTGGACCTAGCGATGCACTCCGGATCTAAGGCCAGAGCGGAGGTTGGGGGTGCGAATCCTTGGAAGATCAAGTCTCCTCGGATATCAGCGACATAGTCCAGATTCCCAAAACTAATCTAGTCACCAGGGGCGTAACTGTCGATCTGCTCTAGATGGCCAAGTGAGTTGTCCCGCAGTGCGAAGCCGCCGAATATGAAGATATGTACGGGGACGAAAACCTCCCCTTAGACTGCATTTGTTGTAGATGATCGATGGAGCCATCAAACCTTTTGGTGACGACGCAGTGGAACTCTCAATGAAAGCACCAATGTCGGTGTCAAAACCGGCGGATCTCGGGTAGGGGGTCCTAAACTGTGCGTGTAAGGTTGATGGTAATAGGAGGTGGGGGACACGATGTTTACCCAGGTTCAGGACATCTCTGTGGAGGTAATACCCTACTTCCTGCTTGATTGATCTTGATGAATATGAATATTACAAGAGTTGATCTACCACGAGATCGTAATGGCAAAACCCTAGAAGTCTAGCCTGTATGATTATGATTGCCTCTACGGACTAATCCCTCCGGTTTATATAGACACTGGAGGGGACTAGGGTTGTACAAAGTCGGTTACAGAGAAAGGAATCTACATATCCGAACGCCAACACGACAAAAAAAGACACATTCGTGACATTTTGTGCCGAACGAATTTTTTTCTGTCATACATATAACACTTCTATGACGATAATTGTGACAAAACCCGTTATCATCATAGATGTGGTGGGCTCCTACTTCTATGACAAAAAATCATGACAGAAAATGCGCTTTTCGTCCTGGGCGGGCCGGAGACGTAGCTGCATGACATTCTTTGGGCCGTCCATGACGGAAAAAACCATGGTAGAAGCGAGGGGGAGGAAAATTTCGAGGGAGTTGCCGGTTATGGTGGGAGGTCGGGGGCCGAGCGATGCGCGTTTCTCTTGTACAGGTACACGCGTGTGTGCGAGGCGTTGGCTCTAACTGAACCCGAGCGAGGCGTTGGGCTCTAACTGAACCCGAGCGATTGCACTGGAGGCTACGCGTTACTGAACCCGAGCAATCGATCGATGGCTGTTAACTGAACCCGATGGAGCGATTCCTTCGCTACTGCTGCTAACTGAAGCCGATCGATGGATGAACAGTGAGTG